>NC_041732.1:88658705-88961735 GCF_004115215.2 Ornithorhynchus anatinus | reverse complement strand
GACAGACATTAATGTAAATAAATAAATTGTGGAAATGTACATCAGTGCTTTGGGGACGAGAGAAGGGTGAATAAAGGGTGCAAATCCAAGTGCAAGGGAGAAGCAGAAGGGAGAGGGAAAAAAGGACATGAGAACCTAATCCACCCCCACCATCTGCGCATCTGGCCCCATCCCTTCATACCTGATCTAAGCACTTATCCCCTCCCTTCTTCCCTTCCTGACCATGATCTTCAGTTGTTCATTCTTCAGGGTTTTTTTCCCCACTGCTTTCAGACATGTTCACATCTCCCCTATCCTAAAAAATACCCTCTCTTAACCCCATGGCTCCCTCCAGTTTCCCCATTTCCACTCTTTATTTCTCTCCAAACTCCTTGGTCGAGTTGGCTAAACTGACTATGTCAAGTCCCTCTCCTCCAAGTCTCTCCTTGACCCCCTCTAATCTGGTTTCCATTCCCCTCACACTACAGAAACTGCCCTCTTAAAGGTCACAAATGATCTCCTTTTAGCCAAATCCAATGCCCTCCAATCCATTCTAATCCTCCTTGACCTCTCAGTTGCCTTCGACACTGTCGACCACTCACTTCTCCTGGATACATTATCCAACCTTGGCTTCACTGACACTGTCATCTCCTGCTTCTCCTCCTATTTTTCTGGCTGCTCCTTTTCAGTCTACTTCACGGGCTCCTTCTCTGCCTCCCACCCCCTAACTGTAGGCATTCCTTAAGGTTCAGTTCTAGTCGGTTCTCCATCTACACCTATTCCTTTGGAATACTAATTCTCCCCTATGGCTTCAACTACCACCTCTATGCAGATGATTCCTCAAGGGTCAGTTCTTGGCCCTCTTCTGTTCTCCATTTACACTCACTCCCTCGGTGAACTCATCCGCTCTCACGGCTTTGACTACCATCTCTACGCAGATGACACGCAGATCTACATCTCCGCCCCTGTCCTCTCCCCCTCCCTTCAGGCTCGCATCTCCTCCTGCCTCCGGGACGTCTCCAGCTGGATGTCGGCCCGCCACCTAAAACTCAACATGAGCAAGACTGAGCTCCTCATCTTCCCTCCCAAACCCGGTCCTCTCCCAGACTTCTCTATCACCGTGGATGGCACGACCATCCTTCCCGTCTCTCAGGCCCGCAATCTTGATGTCATCCTTGACTCGTCCCTCTCGTTCACCCCACACATCCTATCCGTTACCAAGACCTGCCGGTTTCACCTCTACAATATCGCCAAGATCCGCCCTTTCCTCTCCACCCAAACGGCTACCTTACTATTACGGGCTCTCGTTATATCCCGGCTAGACTACTGTGTCAGCCTTCTCTCTGACCTCCCTTCCTCCTCTCTCGCCCCGCTCCGGTCTATTCTTCACTCTGCTGCCCGGCTCATCTTCCTGCAGAAACGATCTGGGCATGTCACTCCCCTTCTTAAACAACTCCAGTGGTTGCCTATCGACCTCCGCTCCAAACAAAAACTCCTCACTCTAGGCTTCAAGGCTCTCCATCACCTTGCCCCTTCCTACCTCTCCTCCCTTCTCTCTTTCTACCTCCCACCCCGCACGCTCCGCTCCTCTGCCGCCCACCTCCTCACCGTCCCTCGGTCTCGCCTATCCCGCCGTCGACCCCTGGGTCACGTCCTCCCGTGGTCCTGGAACGCCCTCCCTCCTCACCTCCGCCAAACTGATTCTCTTTCCCTCTTCAAAACCCTACTTAAAAATCACCTCCTCCAAGAGGCATTCCCAGACTGAGCTCCTCTTCCCCCTCTACTCCCTCTGCCATCCCCCCTTTACCTCTCCGCAGCTAAAGCCTCATTTTCCCCTTTTCCCTCTGCTTCTCCACCTCTCCCTTCCCATCCCCACAGCACTGTACTCGTCCGCTCGACTGTATATATTTTTGTTACCCTATTTATTTTGTTAATGAATTGTACATCGCCTTGATTCTAGTTAGTTGCCATTGTTTTTACGAGATGTTCTTCCCCTTGATGCTGTTTATTGCCATTGTTCTTGTCTGTCCGTCTCCCCCGATTAGACTGTAAGCCCGTCAAAAGGCAGGGACTGTCTCTATCTGTTGCCGACTTGTTCATCCCAAGCGCTTAGTACAGTGCTCTGCACATAGTAAGCGCTCAATAAATACTATTGAAAGATGATTCCCAAATCAAGATCACCAGCGCTGTTCTCTCTCCCTCTCTGCAGTCTCGTATTGCTTCTTGCCTTCAAGACATCTCTGCTTGGTTGTCCCGCCGACAGGTCAAATTTGACATGTCCAAAGCAGAACGCATTATCTTTCTCCCCAAATTCTGGCCTCCCCTTGACTTTCCAATCACTGTAGACAATATTGCCACCCTTCCTGGCTCTCAAATCCATAACCTTGGTGCTATCCTTGAGTCCTCTCTCTCATTCAACATGCATATTCAATCTGTCACTAAATCCTGCCAGTTCAGGCTTCACAACATTGCTAAAATTTGCCCTTTCCTCTCAATCCAAACTGCTACCACGTTAATTCAAGCACTTACCCTATTCTACCTTGATTATTAACGTCTTTGCTGACCTCCCTCTTCCTGTCTATCTTATCTCTCCCCAACTCCAGTCCATACTTCCCTCTGCTGCCTGGATCATTTTTCTACAAAAACGTTCAGTCCCAAGCCTCTCCACTCCACAAGGAACTCCATTGCTGGCAATTCCACATACACATCAAACAGTTAACAACTCACCATCAGCTTTAAAGCACTCAATCACCCTCCCCCTCCTACCTCATCTCGCTACTGTCCCACTACATCTCAGCCTGGACACTTTACTCCTCTAATGCCAACCTACTCAGTGTACCTTCGATTTTGTGTATCTCACCGCCAATCTCTCACCCGTATCCTCCCTCTGGCCTGGAATGCCCTCCCTCTTCATATCCAATTACAATTACTCTCCCCACCTTCAAAGTTTTATTGAAAGCACATCTCTTCCAAGACACCTTCCCTGACTAACCTTCATTTCATTTTCTCCTACTCCTTCTGTTTCACTGTGATTTGCTCCTTTTATTTACTCCCCTCAGTCCCACACCACTTATGTATATATCCATAATATATTTATTTATAATAATGTTTATCTCCCTCTTTGGACTGTAAGCTCATTGTGGGCAGGGAATGTGTCTGCTATATTGTTATATTGTACTCTCCCAAATACTCTCTGCACTCAGTAAGCACTCAGTAAATATGATTGATTGATTGATTGGAAGGTTTCTGGGAATGGTCATCTGTCAGTTATGTAGAGGGAGGGCATTTCTGGCCAGAGGTAGGTGGGCGAGTGGTCATTGGCAAGGTAGATGAGATTAGGGATATGAGTAAGTTAGCATTAGCGAAGTGAAGTGTGTGGGCTGGTTGTAGTAAGAAAATGGTAGGTAAGATAGGAGAGAGTAAGGTGACTATTTTAAAGTTGACATGAAGGAGTTTCTGTTTGATGCAAAAGGGTATGGGCAACCACTGGATTTGCTTGAGGAGTGGGGAAAGGTGAACTGAATGTTTCAGTAGAAAAATGATCCAGGCATCAGACTGAAGTATAGACCATAATGAGGAGATAGCAGAGGCAGGGAGGCCAGCAAGGTGGTTGATGCAGTAATCAAGGTGATAGTCATTCAGTCGTATTTATTGCACACTTACTGTGTGCAGAGCACTGTACTAAGCGCTTGAATAGGATAGCATAAGTGGTTGGATTACTGTAGTAGCAGTTTGGATGGAGAGGAAAGGGGATTTTAGCAATATTGTGAAGGTTAAACTGGCAAGATTTAGTGACAGATTGAATATGTGGGTTGAATGAGAGAGATGAGTCATTTTGTCATTTAGAGAAGCAGCGTGGCTCAGTGGAAAGAGCACGGGCTTTGGAGTCAGAGGTCATGGGTTCGAATCCTGCCTCGGCCACTTGTCAGCTGTGTGACTTTGGGCAAGTCACTTAACTTCTCGGTGCCTCAGTTACCTCATCTGTAAAATGGGGATTAAGATTGTGAGCCCCAAGTGGGACAACCTGATTTCCCTGTGGCTACCCCAGCGCTTAGAACAGTGCTCGGCACATAGTAAGCGCTTAACAAATACCAACATTATTATTATTATTATTTTGTACAGTCAGATCACCCATTGTGAGATCAGGACAGACGCCTCTCCTAATCTATCCAAATCATCAATCAGTCAATCAGTAGTATTTATTGGACACTTATCGAGTGCAGTGCGCACACCTAAGTGGTTGGGAGAATACAGTAGTGATAATAGCAGGATCCCTGCCTTTGAGTCTTTAAACACTCTAACTTGAGACCATCTTTGTCTCAGTGCCTGGGCCATTGATCCTGCCTTCCTGCTGACTGGCTCCTGCCTCAACAGCCACTTCATGGAGAACTCTGAAGGTTCCTATTATCTGTCTTTATTGTCTGCCATAATGGGCAAACCAAACATTGCTCTGAAGTACCCACAAGGGTTCAGATAGGCAGACTGGGAATTTGCTGCTTTCAATTGTAAAATGTAAACTTTAGATAATAATAAGATGGGCAATGCTACTTTTGAGCCAAGAGATTGATGATTTTGGAGTAGATGGTGACAATGAATAGTGGATAGAGGACAGGCCTGGGAGTCAGAAGGTCATAGGTTCTAAACTCAGCTGCATCACTTGTTTGCTGTGAGGCCATGGGGAAGTCAGGTCGCTTCTCTGTGGGCAGTTACCTCGTCTATAAAATGAGACTTGAGACCATGAGGCCCATGTGGGACAGAGACTGTGTCCAACTTGATTTGCTTGTATCCACCCCAGTGCTTAGTACAGTGCCTGACACATTGTAAGTGCCTAATGAATACCATAATTTTTACTAATTATTATTATTATTATTATTATTTTCCATTACTAGTTGTTTTAGCTTTACTTTTCTTCTGAATTCCACTCATTATTTCTCTTTTACACCTGGAACATTTTGCATGTAGCCTTTTACTCTGTGTCTTCCCAGTACTAGTACTAGTCCATCTCTCCTGTCTAGATTCTGAGCTCCTTGAGGCAGGGATCTTGTCTACCTACTCTCCCAAGTGCTTGGTATAGTGCTTTACAAATAGGCATGTAATTAATGTCATTAGGATTGACTGATCTTCCAGTCCTCATTTTTTTTTTTTTTTACTAATTGATGATTGCTCTATTCATGCTGGAAGCTCATTTCCTGATCACAGTCACACAACAGAGCCCACCGCTTGAGATATTTTATAGCAATGTGCTGCTGGAAATCATAGGGTGTGAAGTATAATTGATTGAAAAAAGTATGTTTGTTTTTTTCAATTATGCATACAATTTTTCATATTAATAATTGCTACCTAGATCTCCTCCCTACCAAATCGTTAAACTAAGCTGAAGGGTATAGACTCATTCGGGAAATCTGAGACAAGTTTCCGAATTCTGTAGAAATCCTAGGATATAAAGTTGCAGTTCCTGCTTATCTTCACTATCTTGGGGATATGGCATTGATGGTGTTTTCCCTCAAAACTGAAACAAATAAAACATTCTGCTGAGTAAATTCAAAATTAGTGAAAGCTTTTTGTACAAATGTAGTGTATGTCCTTTCTGAATAAGAAGAGAGACACCTAATTGGATTCCAAATCCCTTTGTCTGTAAGGCCCCACACCCTTAGTTGTATTTCAGATTTCTGTGGGAGAGGTTTTAGTTCAGTGTATAAAGAATCATGCTGGCCGAGGGCTGTCAGGGAGCAAATAAAGTCACAGAATGTCTAGTCACTTGCTATTTGGGCAATTAAAAAAAATTGTGGTGTGTATTTAAATAGAATGTGCCAAGAAAGAGTAAGAATAAACACTTACTAACCAAGCTGCTTGCAATTTTGTATATTTTTTCTTTACCCAGAGAACCCTTCGCAAGTAGGAAGAGGCTATGTGGCCATCAGCATCCTGGATGTTAATGACAACGCTCCAGAGTTTGCCATGGACTATGAGACGACAGTCTGTGAAAATGCTCAGCCTGGCCAGGTAAAATGGCTACCTACCAGGGCTCAGAAATACAGTTTTATATTGTTGAGTAGCATTCCTTTGGGAACGTTGCCTGCTGTAAGACGAGATAGAATCAGATCATTGCCATCGAGCTAACACTTTGACATGCAGCATAAACAACTATTAAATGAACCTTCAAACTTTAGTTTACTTGAGCTGTTGAAAAGTCCTTAGGAAAGAAATCAGGCAAGAGAAAACCCTGTTAAATGGCTAAGTACTTCAGCCTCCTTTACCCAGAATGCAGCACATGAAGCATTATTATAGCAGGAAACCCAGCAGACTCTGTCTGCACATACTATTCGGCTCAGCGGGATGTAAGCTTCTCACAGCCCCAGGAATTTAAGACAGCTGATCTCATTTGGATTCGTCCTGTGTGTCTGTGTTGTCCAGATATCTCTGTTGAGGGCTTTAATTTTGTAAATGACACATGAAAAATTGAATCCATACCTACCTCTCAAAATATCTGAAATGACTCATTCGTTAGAATATAATAGGGACTGTGTATTCAGTAATTGACAGTCTACTAGCATCAACATGTTCAATTATCAAAGGATCAATAATCAGCACTTCAATTGTTGAACTTTGACCTTTAATCCTTATTATAAGGCAATCCTAGCCTTAATCAAACTGGCCTCTCATAACTGTTGCTTGACGGTAATCTAAATAAGGCTGATTTTGTCAAGAGGGGAATTTTAATATTTATTCACATTGATAACGATGCATTCTTGTCAATGATTGACTGGTCTTCATGATAAGAACATGCATAGCGATGTGATTCAGCATCCAGTGGATATTGAGATGGTTATAATTCTTAATACTACAGAAATAATAGCAATAATACTAGTAGTATTTCAGTTTAAACTGTGAGCCCATCATTGGCCAAGGATTATCTCTAACTGTTGCCGAATTGTACATTCCAAGTACTTACTACAGTGCTCTGCACATAGTAAGCGCTCTATAAATACTATTGAATGAATGAATGAATGAACAGGCCCTGATTTATGTGCCAAGGACTGTGCTAAGCACTGGGATGAGTACAATACAATCAGATCAAACATAGTCCTGTCTCCAAAGGGGCCACTCCATCCTTATTCCCCTTGACCACTCAGCTGCTTTCAACACTATAGACCAACCCCCTCTCCTGGAAATGCAATCTAATCCTGGCTTCACTGACACTGTCCTCTCCTGGTTCTCCTCCTATCTCTTTGGTCACTCATTCTCAGTCTGCTTTATTGGCTCTCCCTCTGCCTGTAACCCTCTATTTGTGGGAGTCCCTCACAAGACTCTGGATTCCCTTCTATTCCCCATCTCCATTCACTCCCTCAAAGAACTTATTCTCCCACAACTCTATGCAGGCAATTCCTGAATCTACCATTATAGGGTAGACCTGTCTTCATCTGCAATCTCACATTTCTGCCTGTCTTCAGGACACCTCTATTTGGATATCCTAGAGACATCTCAAAACAGAACTCATCATCCCACCCAAATCCTGTCGTTCCCCAAGAATTTCCCATCACAGTAGACATCACAACCATCGTCCCTTTCTCACAAGCCCATAATCTTGGCTTTATCCTTGACTCACCTTTCAGTTATTTAATCCATCAATCAGTTAGTCAATCAAGAGTATTTGAGTCTTAGTGTGTGTTGAGCACTGTACTAAGTTCTCTGGAGAGTACAATACAATAGAGTTGATTGACATGTTCCCTGCCCACAAGGTGCTTACAATTTATGGAGGGAGGCTGACATACAAATACATCCCGAGGGGAAATGTCAATGTATTGACATGATTTGGTGACAATTTGAATATGTGAGTTGAATGAGAGAGATGCAACTGCAATAATGCCAAGGTTCCAAACTTGTGAGGCAGGGATGATGGCATTGTTTCTACAGTGACAGGGAAGTCACGAGGAGGATAAAGTTTGGGTGAGAAGATGAGGCTCTCTTCCATTCAGTCCTCATATTCTTTCTATTACCAAATCTTGTCGGGTTTGACCTTCACAAAATATCTAGAATCCATCACTTCCTCTCCATCGAGATCCAAACATTTCTTGTATCCCACCTATACTAGTGCATCAGTCTCTCCTTGCTAACCTCACTGCCTCCTGTCTCTCCTCTCTCCAGTACATAATTTACTTTGCTACCCAGATCATTTTTCTAAAAAAAAAGTTCAATACATATCTCCCACTCCTCAAAAATCTCTTTCGGCTGACATCCACCAACATATCAAATAGAAACTCCTTATCATCAGCTTTAAGACACTTAATCAGCTCTCCTTCTCCTATTTTTACCTCACTACGTTCCTACTACAACCCAACCTGCATACTTCAGTCCTCTGACACCAACCTAACACCAATCTAATGGTACCTCAGTCTTGGTTATCATATGCCTTGTCGCTCATTCCTTGGTCCATATCCTCACCCTGGCTGTGAAACTCCCTTCACCTTCTTATCCAACAGACCACCTCTCTCTTTCTGTCTATCTTCAAAGCCCACTAAAATCATGCCTCCTCCAGGATGCCTTCCATGACTAACCTTTCTTTTCCTCACCATCTGCACCTTCCCCTCTATGTTATCAATGCACTTAGGTCTGTACATTACTCACCCCTCCCCAGTCCTACAGCAGTTATGTACATAGCTCTGTACTCTGTCATTTCCTCTCCCTGTAAGTCATGTTAATGTCTGTCTCCCCTTCTGGACTGCAAGGACCTTATGGACAGGGAACATGTCTACAGCTCTGTTATGCTATACTCAGTATAGTGTTCTACATACAGTCAGAGCTCAATAAATACCATTAACTTACTGTCAATCATGCAATTTTAAGGTTAACTTTCATTTGTAACTAAAAAAATGGCTGCCCACCACCCATTTCTTGGCACTCAACATTTCTTTCTAGGTGATCCAGAAAATCAGCGCAGTTGATAAGGATGAACCATTGAATGGTCACCAGTTTTACTTCAGCTTGGCAGCAGAGGCAGCAAATAACCACAATTTTTCCTTGAAGGATAACAAAGGTAGGCACTGTGGATTATCCCTCATGAAGAGACCTCTTTTCAAGCCAATCCCATAGGCTGTTACCATCAGAAGTGTCAACTTTGAATTAAGGGAAGAGAGAGTTCTATTTGGTAAATATTCACTGATGAGCCTTTTTTTGTTTAGCAAGGAAATGAAAATGCTTATTCAGGGTGAGGTGGACTTCTTTGCCTGTGTGGACATTAATTACACAGCAGTTAGTCACTCCAGTCATTTTTATCTATGGATTAGCTGCCTTGACAGAGCAGCTGTTAAATCATTTTAAGCCCTTAGCCAAAAAAAAAGGGAGGTCAAACCTTTCCATTTTTCTCCTCTAAGAATTGTGTCTCACTTTCAGTCCATCAATGTTTTAATGCCTAGGAAGCAGCTAAAACCCTTTTCTGAGGTTTACATTTTACCGATATAGTATAGAACAGAAAAGACTCTACAAAACTGAAGTCATACCTAGATTTTGTTCTTCCTTTGCAATCATTTTAGCAGTTATTTACATAGAGACTTAGAAGACACATTTAAAGTTCATTTAATAGATTTTCTTTTTCTTCTGACATAAATGGATAACTACCACACAGGAATTCATGCTCATGCACACATCTTAATCTGGCTAGCACACTTAACACAGACACACTAAGTGCTAAATAAATATGATTGAATGAAAATATGATTGAATTAAAATATGATTGAATTAAAATTTGATTCCATGCTAAGATTTAGTTTAAAAGACTATCGTAAAAGACCTCTTTGATTATCTTATTGTGTCCATATTGCATAGATTGACAGACACTAAAATAGTTTACAGATAGAAGTGAATACCTGTTCAATACCTGTTCTCTCTCATATTTAGACTGGGAGGCCCATGTGAGATGGACATTGTGTCCAACCTAATTAATTTGTACCTACCCCAGCACTTAGAACAGTGTTTGACACATAGAAAGCACTTAACAAATACCATTAACAACAACACCAACAACAAAAAAAGTGAAGGGTAAAGTGTCTAGGAATGAGAATGGTGCTTAGGTTAGAGGTTTGTAAAGATATGTGCATCAGTGCTACAGGAGGTTGTCTTTTCACAACTGCTCACTCCTAGCTCTAACAGATGGCTGCCAAGTGGCAGAACTGGGATATCACCAGTCCTCCTGACTCCCAGCCCCCAACCTTTTGTCCCATGTTCAATCCAACACAGATTCCTGGCTTCAAAGAGGGGGGAAAGAAGTGGGGAGCAATTCCACAAGAAATCAAGTCTCACATGCATCTCTTCCATTACCTAGACAACACGGCGTCAATCCTCACGCGGAGGAATGGATTCCGAAGGCAGGAGCAGTCCGTGTTCTATTTGCCGGTGTTCATTGTGGACAGCGGCTCCCCTTCCCTGAGCAGCACGAACACACTCACCATCCGGGTGTGCGACTGTGATGCAGATGGAGTTGCCCAAACGTGCAATGCCGAGGCCTACATCCTCCCGGCGGGACTGAGCACCGGAGCCCTCATAGCTATCCTGGCCTGCGTCCTGACATTGCTAGGTACGGCCCGGCCTTTCCCTCATGTCTCCAATGCCATTCGTCTGTGTCATTTCTGAAGAAGCCCCTGCAGCCCCATCCATGCAGTTGAAAAGCTCCACGTGTTAATGCCCCTTCTCTTCTGCTTTGGGTAGAGATAACTCCTTGTTGAGCTAATGCTTTCCCCTCATGTAGGGCTTGTGTCTGTTTTTGAGTCTGTCTTTTATTAGGTATTTCTCTGTGAAGGCTTTCCTTCAGCGGAGCAGTTCCTCGGCCAACCCCTTTCGCAACTCTGGGTCATGGGGCCGGTTACCCTGCGGTAGAGGTCTCTCAAGAGTGCACTTCTGTTTTGTTGTTTGAGACTGTGCTTTAGAGGTTCCTGGAATAATTTATTGTACCCTCCTGGCTCCTGGCTTCGCTTTCATTTCACCTGATAGCTGCCTCTTGGTTATCAAATGGTTATCCATTCTCCTCTGCATCTTGTCCAGTGGAGCTGGGCAGATATGAGCATTTCTTCAATGCCTGTATATTGTCAGTGTCCCTGACCTTGTCTTTGGTGATCCTATGGTACCATGTGAAGTTCAGCAGAGAAGCTGAGGCCCTGAGGACATTTGTCCCTATCTTTTCAATTGGCTTTCAGCCTCACTCATGTCCATTCTCAGACAACACTCTTGAGTTTACAGTCTGAGCTGAAGAAAGCCAGAAATGTGGCTTTCTGCCCCTTTTGTTCTTTGAAGGCTTTCTCCTAACATCTTCATTTCTCCTCCTAAAATTCCTAGTCCAAGATGGCCTTCCCAATTAGGCTGGTCCCTATGATGGTTAATGATTGTAGAATTGTAGATTGTAGATTGTAAGTTCATCTCTAGCCTGTAAGCTTGTCTCCAGACTGTAAGCTTGTTGTGGGCAGGGAATGTGTCTGTTGCATCGTACTCTCGCCAGTGCTTAGTACAGTGGTCTGTGCACAGTATGCGCTAAATAAATACGTTTGAATGAATGAATGGATGAATAGAAGAGTAGAGCTGTTCAGGCCTGAAAATGCCAAACCAATTTATACTCAGTCTTAGTATGAGATCAGTCAATCAGTGGTATTTATTGAGTGCTGACTGTGTGCAGAGCACTGTTCTAAGTGCTTGGGAGTATACAATATATCACAGTTGATAGAAGTGTTTCCTGCCCACACAAGCTTATTTTCTATTTACATTATTATGAAGCAGTGTGGCCTAGTGGAAAGAGCATGGGTTGGTGAGTCAGGAGAACTGGGTTTGAATTCCAGCTCTGCCACTCCTCTGCTGGCTAATGTTGGAAAAGTCAATTAACTTCTTGGGCTCTAATCCCAGCTCCACCACTTGTCAGCTGTGTGACTTTGGGCAAGTCACTTAACTTCTCTGTGCTTCAGTTACCTCTTCTGTAAAATGAGGATTAAGACTGTGAGCCCTACGTGGGACAACCTGATTACTTTGTATCTATCCCAGCACTTAGTACAGTGCTTGGCAAATAGTAACTGCTTAAAAAATACCATTATTATTATTGTTATCATTATGAACGACAGGCTGGTATGTAACCATCCTAGCCTGTATCTATCCCAGTTCTTGGACCTAGTAAGTACTTAACAAATATCACAGTTTTTGTTATTATTATTATTATTATTATTATTATTATTCCAAGGTATGGGGGACACGTGCAACAAAAGTCATTTTTACTTTTCAAAATTCAGATAAATATTATCAAAGTTGAGGTATTTTCAAAGCAATATGCAGAGGAGCTTATGATTTCTTGGATAAACAGTTGAAGACAGACTGTTCCTGTTAAGCAAATGTTTGTTTTCAGATTACATGGACAATTCAGGGTAGGATGGGCTCCTGTTAGTTCACTTTTAAAACATTTATAGAACTCAGTGGTGAGAGAGTAGAAATTCCCAGTGTTGTAACCCTGGTGCCATGTTTGCTCCTTCTCTCTCACCTCTAGAACCCAGCCAATTTCTGATTCATATTAAGTCCCAACTCACCATCAGTAGTGATCATTAGGTGCCCGCTTGTGGCCACAGACTAATTAGCTATGGTATCATGAAACTAATCCAAATTTTTGAGTAGAGAGCCACATGTTTGATGAATCCTCCCAACATTGGCTGTTTTGGTGGCTTTACCAAGCAATGATTCCATTTCTCAACTCTACGAAGCCTTGAATTTGGCATTTATTGTGGACAGTGGATAAGACTGGGTGGGGTGGTAGGATGGAACAGTCTCCAGCCTCTTCTGCCACAGAACCACACCTCTTAACCCTCACCTCCCCACAGACCACCCATTTACCTCCAATTTTTCTGGAGTTGGAATCCTGAGGTCTGAGCAGGTGTGTCCCAGCTCATTTTCAATGTTCCCAGTATCCTGTGCATAGAAAACAGTTTAAGTCCTTGAAGAAGGGCTGGATAATACATTCTCCTTTCCCTCCCACTTGTTTGCAGTTTATTATAGGATTTTGTTCATACTTGCTTCCATGAAAGGTATGGAAATTCTGGAAGTCCATTTAGGGGAAGAAAGCACCTCTGTCCACTCCTACCCTAAATGTCAGGAATCAACTCTCGATGGCCTGCTGTGTAACCTTGGACAAGTCATTTGGCTTATCTATGACTCAATTACCTCAACCAGAAAATGGGGATTAAATACCTCTTCTGCTTCCCCCTTAAACAGTGAGCCTCATGTGGGATAGGAACCCTCATTCCGATCAAGAGCTTTGTACAGGGCTCTACATACAACAAGTGCTCAGTAAGTGCATTTCACTGCATTGTATCCACCACAGGGCTTAGTGTTCAGTAACTGCTTAAAAATACCATATAGGAAGAAATAGAGGGGGAAAAGAGAGACAGAGTTGGGAAGCTTGAGAAGGGAATTTTTGAAAACAAGGCCAATATCTAGGAGAATAAAATGACTGATCATGACAGATGGTCAAGAAATATCATCCATTCCTTCGATTCAATTTTTAATTAATATTACTGTATTGGGGATGCCCCTGAAACATATATTTCTTGGTGTAGTAAAGTCAATGTTTCTTGTAGGGGAGACCGAGGTCTTGATGGATAGTAACAGTTAATTCATTCAATCAATGATTGGATCATATTTAGAGCAGAGCATTTCACTAACTGATTTGAGGAGCACAGTAGTATTTAATAGACATGATCTTTGCCTTTGAGGAGCTTACAATTTAGTACTTAATTCATTTGTTATAAACTGTAACCTCATCGTGGGCAGGAAACATGTCTACCAACTCTGTTGTATTTCACTTTCCCAAGTATTTAGTACATTGTTCTGCACACAGTAAGTGCTCAGTGAATATCACTGATTGATCGATTTGCTATGAATATTCTGTACAAGATATAATAATTGCACTGGCTTTAAGATGAAATGAGACTTTTTTCTCCATCTCATTGTCTTCAGTAACCTATAACATTTTTATCTCTTAAAATAATGCAGAGTGCTTCAGTATCTCTGCCGCTTAAGAGTAAATTATATCCTCAGTAGCTGAGAGATACATACACTGTGCCAGTCCTTTTAATCAGGATAAATATTAATTGTCAATTTATGTGGCCATTTCCCAAAAGACTCATAGCGATTTACAGAAACCAATATTAACCGAGTGGAGCTATCCCATCTGCAGCCAATGAGGAAGAGGCTCTTATGGAAGATGATCAAAGAGGAAATGGTTTTTAGCTCCTTTGTTTAAAAATGTATTCAAAAAATGTGCACAGTTCAAATTCCAGGCACCTTTTAATGTGGCTTAGTTCAAAGAGGCTTTTTACTGCACGTTAAAATTGAAGCAGAATTATAGTGAAAGTTTATTTTTTGTTGTTGTTGTTTTTCTCTTTTAAGCCCAGTTAAAAAATCAAGAACCTACAGTGGTCCCTGTGGCCAAAATATTTCTAGTTCAGCTGGGATTAGTTAGACCCTCCCTGTTTTATTATAAATGTAATAAGATTTGCTTAGGAGCAGAGACTCCTCCACATCCAACTCCCTATCTTTCAACCATTCTCATTTATAAGGCAGTGATTTCCTCCCCGTCGACCAGTTGGACATGAAGAGTTGTCGTGTCTTTGGTGTAATTTTTCATTTTTTTGAAATTATCGTTCTGCTGGGACACCTGAGGTAAGGGGCTTGTTAGGAGGTGGGGAAAAAAGATTTACATGTTGAGAAAAATTATGTGTCATAATTCAAGGGTCTGTCCTTGTCATTTCTGGTCCCCCCATGGCGAATTGAAAGGCCTCCACATCTCTTGGATTGACTGACATAATTAACCCTAGTGGCACAAAAGCACCCATCTGAACAGACAGCTCGTGTCAGTTGATATTTTCATCCCTTTCAAATTGTAAGTGTGATTTATAAGGCAGGTCCACCGACATGCTCAGCCTGCAATTGGAGCCGTGCTCATTGGTCGCAAGGCTTGTTCCTGCTAGATTGACTCTGTTTGATTCAGGGGCTCTCTTGACTGGCTTACCTCTTGCCTTTCAGTCAGCTGTCCCCTTCTACTCCCAATCTTCACCCACAATCTGCCATGCCTGGAAGGAGTTAATTTCAAGCAGGGTTTTTTGTGCTTGTGAGACAAGGCAAGTGAAATTTTGGCAGGCTCCCATGCCCGGTAACTTTCTCGTTTGGGATTGGAATTCTGCCTGCCATAGCAGGATAGGAACGGCTTCCTTACAGGTCAGTGAGGTGGAAACACCTGCTCAGGGAATTTGTAAGCTAAGGAAGGACAACCATTTTACTAAATGTTCGGAGCTAGTTGGATTTTAAATATGAAGTATTGACAGAGCACAAGACTAATGTTGAGAAGCAGGATGGAGTTTCTGGATATAACATGAGCCTAGGAGATAGAAGGTCATGGATTCAAATCCTGACTCTGCCACTTATCTGGTGTGTGACCTTGAGCAAGTCATTTCACTTCTCTGTGCCTCAGTGACCTTATCTATAAAATGGGGATTGAGACTCTGAGCCCCGTGTGGGACAGGGTACTGGGTCCAACTGGATTTGCTTGTATCCACCACAGTGCTTAGTGTAATGCCTGGCTCATAGAAAGTGCTTAACAAATGCCATTATTTATTATTATTATTATATTATTGTTTGTTTTACTGTATTTTGGTGGGTATGACTAGATCATAGAGTATACTTATTTCAGTAAATAATTAAAATCAGATGATGACATGAACTGCATGTGGAGGGAGAAGAGCAGAACATGCTTTCCAATTCTGTTCATTCATTCATTCAATCGTATTTATTGAGCTGTGTATAGAGTACTGTACTAAGTGCTTGGGAAATACAATTCAGCAGTAGAGACAATCCCTGCCTACAAAGGGATCACAGTCTAGAAGGGGGGAGACAGACAACAAAACAAGCACTTAGTAGTACAGTGCTTTGCACACAGTACACGCTCAATAAATACAATTGAACGAATGAGTAAATACCATGCAAATAAATACCAGTCTGTCTCTTTGCACCTTTCTGAGGTTCTTCGGGCTAACCAATAGTCCAGGTAAGTGGGTTTCAGTGTTCATTCTGATTTCCTGCTAGTTCTCTATACGTCCTTGAGCTGATACTTTAACTCAGGAAAAATGCAATGGAGTAATCTGCAGATATTGAGGAGATTCGGGTCTGAATAATGCATTGAGGCTGTCTAGGCTGATTAGTCATTGGATAACTGCTCATCTGACCCCTTAATTTTCCCTAAGGTACAGAGATGTTACCCATGCAGATTGCCTCTGAAGGGGGTTTGTTAGAAGTAATTTAGAAAATGATCTTAAAGCACCTAAAGTGTCTTATAAATCTCTAATAGAGGTAATATGTGCTTTCTACCAGTTAATAAGTAGACTTTGCTTGATTTGTATATGTGAAGGTAGAGGAGGACATCAATAAAGCCGTTAAGAGAGAGTGAATGCAAAAAGCAATTAATCACTTTTCAAGGACATCATAATTTGTTTTTTCTTAATACTTTCCTCAAAAGGGCAGAGAATCAAATTTCTGGAAGGAAAATTGGGAGGTCATCTAATCCAGGTCATTTTTTCCATTGAATTTTAAACTCATATTTGTATCCACCTAATAGGTTCACAGTATGAAAACAGGGAACAAATGGAGAACATTTTGATTTATGCATGTAAAAAAACCCATAACCAATGACCACCAAATGTGACTCATATTATACTGTAAACAATGTTTAGAATAAATAATTGAAAGCCTTTAACATAGTCAGCTCTGAAAATTATATGGCAATTTCAGGCAGCATAATTTATTTTTTGTTTCGCACCTCACAGACACAATACTAATTGCTTTTATAATAACTGCTTTGCTGAACAGTATATTATTCGGTATTAAGCCCACATTGGCAGCAGGGGTATATCTTCTTCCTTAGAACTACAACAACCTTTCTGAGTAAAGTCTGTGCTGCTGAACAAACTCTAGATTGTTTTGGCTCCACTTCTAACTCTATTGTGAAGGTTGAAAAATTACAATAATTCAGGGAAAATGCTGGAGAGGAAGAAATTCAGTCCATAGACATATGAGAAGTCACTGGTATTACCCAAGGGTATGTCAGAAATAGCAAGAACATTCAGTGAAAAGAACGGATATTTCAGATCAGTATTTAGAAGAGCTTCTAAATGGATAAAGACAATTACAATGGCTGTGGTAAAGACATTCATAGAAATTTTTAAAATTGATCCAGTAACAATATTTTTGATCTTATGTCCTAAAGGATATAATTCTATAGGGTATATGCAACAGGGATTAATCATCCTCTGAATTTCAACTCTGCCTTTACTGTTCATTCATGAGAAGCAGCATGGCTTAGTGGAAAGAACACGGGCCTGAGAGTCAGAGGACATGGGTTCTAATCCCGCCTCCACCACTCGTCTGCTGTATGACCTTGCACAAGCCAATTATGTTCTCTGAACCTCAGTTACCTCATCTGTAAAATGGGGATTAAGACTGTGAACCCCACATGGGACAACAACCTGCTTACCTTGTATCTATCCCAGTGCTTAGAAAAGTGCTTGGCACTAGTAAACACTTAACAAATACCATTATTATTATTATTATTTTGGTGAAGCAATAATTACACAAGAGATACAAAGATGCCTGCTCTCTAAATAATGGGAAATTAATGGAACCACAAACATCATTTTTCTAAGTTAAAAAATGACATTGTCTTTTTTCCGCATCTCTACTGGGACACATAAGAATATATCTCTTTTTTAATTTTAGTCACTTGATTAATTAGGTGGAAAACATTCCTCTTAATCCAGGAATTATCTCCAGAATCCCTATAGAACAGTGTATTCTTTCTTTATGTAAAGGTTAAAATTTATGCTTCTAGGAGGCTTAAATGATGTGAAATAATATTGTCTAGAAAGATCAAAATTAAAATTATCTATCCTCCTAAAATATTCTATATTTCTCCGAGAAAAAACTGAAATTTACAAGACTAACCCCAAAATAACATGTGTTTTACCTCTATTTGTATTATACCTAGGGGCAGATATAGTTATCTTAACTCAATATTGTTCATTAGTGAGCACTCAACTTCCTAATGGAAATCTCAGCCTGGCTGCAGTGTAAAAATATACTCACATTTGATTAAAGAAAAAATTAGTTGCTTAAAATTAATTTATTTATAATTGTTTCATTTAAATTAATGTTTTTCTTCATTTCTAGACTGTAAGCTCACTAGGGGTAGGGAACATCTCTGTCAACTCCATTATTTTATTCTCCCAATGCTGTGCACACAGTAAGCACTCAATATGTATGATTGATTGATAATCTCGTGGATGTAATAATATCAGACTGACATGAGGGTTTGGAGGAAGGATAAGGAGAAGAAAGACAAAGGACTCATATGACAAATTTATATTCTAAACTAAAAAACATAATTTAATTTTACCTAAAAAAAAAAAAAAGAAACAAAAAAATAACACAAGAACCTACCAGCAACGAAAGCCAATTCTTCAACCCAGTTTTTAATTTTTCAAATTTTTCATCAAGCCTAATTTCTCACAAACTCTTCTAAAAGTCATAATTCAAATTTTTCAAATCTCTTTTGCACACTTTGTCACCAACAATTATCCCTTCAAGTGAACTGTTTCATTTCTTTTAGATGTTTTGCCAAAACATGGGTTGACGTAGTAGTAATTCATATTCTCAGGCCATCTGGTAATGGAACAGTTGTTATATGCCTTATAATTGTTGCACTTTGCACCATTTATTCACCTATTCCCCAGCCCCACAGCTCTTACTTACATATCTGTAATGTATTTATATTAATGTCTTTCACCCCTCCATACTGTAAGCTCAATGTGGGCAGGAAACATACCTTTCAACTCTGTTATATGTACAGTCCCAAGTGCTTAGTACAGTGCTCTACCCATAGTAAGTGTTCAATAAATATGATTGATTAATGGATGAATGAATGAAAAAATTGAATAAATATATTTTTGAAAAGATAAAATTTCCACACCATTTTTCTCCACCTTAATTTTTGCAGACCTTTAAGGTGCCAAGAAATCGGAAGTGTAGGACTGTGTTTTGAAATTCACACTGAATTTTTTTTTCTACTTTCAAGGAACCAAAAGACTCAGATTCTATTCGGTAGTAGTCCTTTCATTTATTTATATGAATCATAGGATCATTTTAACTGATAATGAAAATACAAAATATGTACAACTTGTTTTGAACATTTCTACTATTTCATTCCCCATCAAAAACCAAAAAAAAAATTGATTTTATAGAAGGGAGATTAAAGCAAACAGTCAAATTCCAAGTTGATCATTTTGAGGTTTAGGAAACTTCAGAGCCAAAGATCATAAGAATCAGGTTTAGGACTTTGTACATTAAAGCCAAGTTTAATCTATTATTAAGATGCTTTTAATCCATGAGTATCGACAAGATACGTTGGATTTAACTGAGAGTTTCACAGTCAAGAAACGGCTATTTCATCAAAGAACCTATGGCCAAATCTTGTAATTCTGTCACTTTCCCGTTTGCCATTGTTAAACTACAAACAGCACCTTTGTGAATGGCTTTTACTTCTTGAGCAATTAAGGTGTTCAAAAAAAGGTTCTTTATATTTTATGGCTGTGAGGCTGTAATAGTCATCCTGAATTGGCTGTTAAATTTATGCTATAAGATTCTTTAGGGTGTAACATTAGAGGGAGACATCAATTCAGAATCAATATATAAAAGGAATTCTTGATGTATAAAAATGTTCTGTTTAAAAGCCATTTTAGCATTTTAGAACCATCTAGTAATGTGAAGTCCCCATCGCACAAGGTGGCCAATGGTTTTCCATTTAGAGAGAACTCTTTATGGGTCAATTTTATAGGCCCGATTCCAGGAGCAATAAAGATTAATAGAAAAGCTGCTGAAAAATTCACTTTGGCTAAGTGTCCGCTATTTTGTGTTCTAGTGCTGGTCCTCCTGATCGTTACAATGAGACGGCGGAAAAAGGAACCACTCATTTTTGATGAGGAGAGGGACATCCGAGAAAACATCGTCAGATACGATGATGAGGGAGGTGGTGAGGAAGACACGGAAGCTTTTGACATGGCCGCCTTGAGGAACCTCAACATCATCCGAGATACCAAAAGTCGACGGGACGTGACCCCTGAGATCCAGTTCTTGAGCAGACCGACGTTTAAAAGCATCCCGGATAACGTCATCTTTAGAGAATTTATCTGGGAGAGACTAAAAGAAGCTGACGTGGATCCCTGTGCTCCTCCTTACGATTCTCTGCAGACGTATGCGTTTGAGGGCAATGGCTCAGTCGCCGAATCCCTCAGCTCTTTAGAGTCCATCAGCTCAAACTCTGATCAAAATTACGATTATCTCAGTGACTGGGGCCCCCGTTTTAAACGACTGGCAGACATGTACGGGCCGGGTCAGGACAGCTTGTACTCATAGCCTTGGGTCTCTCCTCTGACATGCACTGAAGAAAGATAAAAACTCCGGTTGAGGACAGCAGGAAGTTGTAAATATTTCTCCATTTTTAACCTTTTAGGTTTTTTGCCTTGGTGAAGCATTTCTTCATTAGACTTGTCCTCGGGACTGCACTGATCAGTGATTCTGAGCATTTGATGGCATTTTGATAAAATGAAATGCTCAACCATATGCGAATAGACAGCAACCCCGTATGTACCTGCAGAGGCACCTGCTCCTGGAGGAAGAAATGTACCGTGAGCTCTGGGAGCCAATGATGTCCAGTAAACCTCTTCACCCTCCAGCTGCATCAATCTCAGCATTGCTAATTAGCTACCAGTAAAGAGAAGAAGATGGAAATCATGGACTGTTTAATGAAGCCTGCTTGGTTCTTTACTGACACCAAGCTGGTTGACCAGATGTGTTTAAAGCGATAGCTGCAGTTAGTTGTGCTTTGACATCCAGCAAAATTTTGTAAAAAGATCCACGTGTCCAGGGGCATCTGTAAATACGTGGATAATTCCCTCCCTCCCTGAAAAATCTAATCCAATGCAGTTTGGTCCCAGAAAGAGAAAGCCTTCAACATTATCTCATCACACTAATTCCTAAAGCCATGGATTGAGGAGGACAATCTGGAAAGAAAAATATGATTCTGTGGTGCCTGTGTAGGTGTGGAAAAAAGTTGCTGTCTATTGGTTGTTTCTTATTATCTCTTCTGATTTGTACAGGAGAATCAATCTTTTTATTTAAATTTTATTTGACACATGGTGTTATATTTATTTTGGAGCGCCAATCTCCTCTAAATTCAGGTCCATTTTACTGCCTCACAGTATTAAACCTGTCAGAACATGCTGATTTTTTTTTTCTCCAGTCTCAGTTACAAGAGGGAAAAGAAGCCTAGAAATAGAGAAATCCCAGTAGACCAATCACACGAATTGCCGTTCAGATCTTAGGAAGGAACACAGCTATGAGGACACCCAGATGTTCTTCCAAACCATTACCACATTGGAAACATTTGAATAAAAGATTGGCGCATTACACATCGGAAAGAAGACTCCAAGGAAGAAAGGAGTGTCTCTGATGCAAGATTTGGATTTCAAGGTCACAAGTTCTACATGCTCCTAAGACTTTAAAAGAGCTTGATTTTTTCCCCCTCTTTTGCTGTTGAAGCACTTCAGTGAAAAACAATTTTAAAATCCTTTCATATGTTAAGCAATGTAATGCTATTAACTTCAGAATCCAACTTTAAATCCTGATGCAAATAAGTAAAAGCCCCAAGGAATTCACTTCACAATGCATAATTTCTATACTGGTTTGGGTGTGCCAAAGGAAGGAAGATTATTACCGTCGGTCAAAATACTGAATAATTTTGAAATAGGATTTCGTAGACTAAGATGACTTTTTTATGACTCAAATAATATTTATACCTATCATCGTCCATGGTTTAATACTAGTTTATGATGCATATATTCAAGTAAGAATGAATTTATTTCTTTTGATATTATTTTTTCTCTCTCTATCTTTTTTTTGTTGTTGTTCAGTTCCTAAGTGAATCTGCAGATAATGGGCACTATGTAGAGAAGTGTGTTCTGAAAGTGCTTCTTTCTGAAAAGAGACCTTTAAATAAAAGTTAAAATATGTTGAATACACATGGGGGAGATGTATCTATGAGAGTCTGTAATTTTTGCAGCCCAATGTTATAAATGAACTATGTGAAAGTGGCCTTTAGCTTTATCAAAATAAATGATTAATTAAATTTGATTACCTGCAAACAGTTCTTTAATTTAGGTAACGTTTTGTAGACAATCATTGTTTCACTGATAGATTTGCTTCTAGTTGTACTAAGAAATCTATATGACCAGTTTTGTAATGGAAATTATGAATATTCCTCCTGACTTTTAGTCACACGTGTAAGGTTTTCAATAAAAAAGTGGAAAAAAAGCAAACACACAAGCTTAGCCCATTTCATAAAAGATGCTTCTAAGCTAATATAGCTGTTACAACAGCAGGGTCTAGAGAGAAGAGCTTCAAAAGAATCTCCTTGTGTACAAGAAGATTAAACATTTCAGTACTTTGGGATTATAATGTCAAAAGTGCCGATAGAAGCATTTCACTAAATTATACTTTGAAGTTCTAGTTTGGACAATAACATTGGTGGCCTTGTTCTTCCACATGCACAAAATACAAGCCCTCTTCTATTCCTTTCATATATGTCAATCTTAGATTTGATATAGCCTTGCTTCAATCTGTCCATGCCTTGGTTGGCCATGTTCAGGTATATACCATCAGGAATAATAATAATAATAATAATGTTGGTATTTATTAAGCGCTTACTATGTGCAGAGCACTGTTCTAAGCGCTGGGGTATACAAGGTTATTAGGTTGTCCCACATGAGGCTCACAGGCTTAATCCCCATTTTACAGATGAGGTAACAGGCACAGAGAAGTTAAGTGACTTGCCCACAGTCACACAGCTGACAAGTGACAGAGCCGGGATTCGAACCCATGACCTCTGACTCCCAATCCCGTGCTCTTTCCACTGAGCCACGCTGCTGCTATACCATATACCATCTCCAGCTAACATTTCTGCTTCCCCCTGCTCCTGATGATTGTGAAAGCAGGGTATAGCCAGAAGAGGTTACAGCTTCTCAGAAGTATTCCATGAAATCTGAGCTACGAGCCTCGTAGTTCTGAGGTGCCCATACTAAGTTTTCACTGAGCATGTTCCATCTTTGTAATGGATTGTCAAGTATTTCAAGCACAAATAAGAGTAGGTTATGAACATGCAGCTCAACAATTTTAGTAGGATAATTCTAATTCTGGGTCATTGGCAAGTTAAGCCAAGGTGACCAGGGACAATTTGGGACTTTCCCAACTAAACTGAGAATCATGGTCAACCTAATAGTTCAGATGCCTTCTTGAACATAACCATTTGCTCTTTCATGATTTCGTGATGATCCTTAAAATTCTATTTTACTGAGAACCCATCCACTGGATATAAAATTACTCTTTTGAAAACTCCTTCAGACTAGATGAAAGGGATCGCTAAACTATATACAGGCTATCTTTGAAGATTTCCTAAAACACATTGGGATTATTCTGCTATAGGATTTTATCTTTTGTTATGAAACCTAATGCCCTAAGTAATATGTAAGATTATCTGGCAGCTTATATTTTATAAAATAGAGGAAACCTTTTCCCTACACCAAGGAAAGAAGAGATTATTCTGAGGTAAAATCTGTGAAAAAGATATTTAAATATTATATGCTTAAATTTCTCAGCAGTCCAATTTCATATCTATATATGTATATATATATATATATAATCTACAAGAAAAAATATCAAACCTCAAAATGACTCTTCCTCCAACACAAACAATAGAAAATTAATGTTATAGGTTTGTGGGCTTTTCTGATTAGTACGTACTTTTATGGCCATGTCTTAATGAGGGCATACTCTGCTTTCATAAGAAACAGAGTGGCTTGGAAATGCACTGGATTCAAAATCATTGGCCCTTATTTAGCACTTAATGGTATTTATTGAGCGCTTATTGTGTGCAGAGCACTACTAAACACTTGGGAAAGTACAGCACAACAATGCAGCAGGCACATTCCCTGCACAAAACTAGTTTACAGTCTAGAGGAAAATGACCTTGATCTATGTGGAACATGATACTAAACACTTGGGATAGAACACCAGAGTAAGTGTAAACACAATTCCTGCTCTCAAGGAGTTTACAATCTAGTTGGAGAGACACAAATGAAAATGAATTATAGGTAAGGGGAACAACAGAGTATAAAGATGTGTACATTATTGTTGTAGGGGTGGAGGTGGGATGAGTATATAAATACCCCTGCTCACCTATAGAGAAGGAGCATGGAATAGTGGTTAGAACAGGGACCTGGGAGTCAGAAGGTCAGGGGTTATAATCCCAGCTCCACCACTTGTCTACTGTGTGACCTTGGGCAAGTCACTTTACTTCTCTGTGCCTCAATGATCTAATCTGCAAAATGGGGATTGAGACTGTGTCCAATCTGATTTGCTTGTAACCAAGCCAATGCTTAGTATGGTGCCCAGCACATAGTAAGCACTTAACAAATACCACAGTTACTTTGGGGTTGGGACTAGTACATGAGTGAAGCGGTAGGGAGGGAAAATAGGGTCTGGGGGAAGAAAGCTTAATCCAGAGAGGCTTCCCAAAGGAGCTGTGATTTCAACAGAGCTGTGAATAATAATAATAATAATAATAATGATGATGGTATTTGTTAATCACTTACTATGTGTAAAGCACTGTTGTAAGCGCTGAGGAAGGTACAAGGTGATCAGGTTGTCTCAAGTAGGTCAAGGAGATTAGAATCCAGTGGGGAAGGTGGACACTGAAATAAACTCTAGGTAGGGGGACCAGCAGGAATAAGGATATATATGTAAGTGCTCTGGGGCCCGGTTGTAATAAATATCATAATGTTTGGGGACTACAGACCGAAGTGCATAGATAATGCAGAAGTTGGTGAGAATAGGGTTGGGAAGTGTGAGGTGAGCCAGGAAAGGCTACTTAGAGGATTATGATTTTAGTAGGGCTTCAAAGAAGGGAAGAGTGGTGGTCTATTAGATATGAAGTGGGAGGAAGTTCCAGGCAGGAGGGAGGGTATGAGCCGTGGTCTTCAATGAGACAAATAAGATTGAGGCACAGGAAGTAATGTGCACAGAATTGAAAGTGGCCGGTCCAGATCCCCATCTGCAACTGGGGCAGGCCCCAAAAAGTCACCCCAACTAGCCCCTCAAAGAGAATGGGAAGGAAAGGGATGGGGCCCAGATGTGGTAATCCTCCAGGTACAGCGAACGCTCTCCAAGAATGGGGACCTTTCAAGATAGGTAGCCAATAGGGAGAGGAGGACAGGAAGGTGGCAGGAGAATGAGAGGTGGGAAACGGGTAGGAGAACTGAGGGGGACACTAAGGACATCATCCGGTACCTCTCCTTCACTGCCACCCACTTCCTTTATCAACAGGCAGTGTATTCTGCACCTCTAATAATAATGTTGGTATTTGTTAAGCGCTTACTATGTGCATAGCACTGTTCTAAGTGCTGGGGTAGACACACGGGAATCAGGTTGTCCCACGTGGGGCTCACAGTCTTAATCCCCATTTTACAAATGAGGTAACTGAGGCACGGAGAAGTTAAGTGACTTGCCCAAAGTCACACAGCTGACAAGTGGCAGAGCCAGGATTTGAACCCATGACCTCTGCCCCTCTCCTCCAATCTCACAATATCCGACAACCCAGCCAAACTTTGCCTGAAGCCATCATACATAATTCACTTGTCAGTAAATCAGATGTAACTGACTAAAGACATCACACATGGATTGGGGATCTAACTATTGTCCATTCTCCTCACATAACACCCAGTGAGGTCTAACCTAGAGTGAGTCAAATTGCCTAGAGGGACAGGCCACCTACTCCGTGAGTAGCTATCTATTATCCAGGCTCCATCTAGGTCAGGGAGCGTTTGCTAACAGTGCCACTTACAACGACCCATACAGTTAGCTGACCAAAGGACGGACTACATGCTGACAAACCTCTAAGGCCAAAGGGGTAAAAAAGGATGGTCAGCTACTTCCCAAGGTACTGATAATGTTCAAAGGAGTAATCACGACCCTGGTTTAGTTCACAACTATTTCTGGTTTTGTTTCCTTTTGAGTCCTTCCCTCTCCCCTCCTCCTTCTATACCAAGATTGAAAGGCATTCTACGCCACTGTTGTTTTTGTCTTATGCTGCCGAGTCGTGTTGCAACTCCATGGACACATCTCTGCCAGGATGCCCCACCTCCATCTGCAATTGTTCTGGTAGTTGATCCATAGAGCTTTCTTTCTAAAAATCTGAAAGCGGTTAAACATTGCCTCCTTCCGCACAGTAAACCGGAGTCTCCACCCTCGACTCTCTCTCAAAATGCTGCTGGTCAGCAACAGGTGAGTTTTGGCTTGTAGCAGATTGCCTTCCACTCGCTAGCCACTGTTCAAGCTAGGAATGGAATGGGCAGGTCTCTGCTTGACTCTCCCTCCCATAGTTGAGACTGGCAGAGTACTGAAAACTCTCCAGGTCTGACCCTGAGAGGCATTCTAAACTTCTCACTCTAGGCTTCAAGGCTCTCCATCACCTTGCCCCCTCCTACCTCTCCTCCCTTATCTTTTTCCACTGCCCACCCTGCACACTCTGCTCCTCTGCCGCCCACTTCCTCACTGTCCCCCGTTCTCGCCTATCCCACCATCGACCTCTGGGCCACGCCCTCCCACGGTCCTGGAATGCCCTCCCTCCTCACCTCCGCCAAACTAATTCTCTTCCCCTCTTCAAAACCCTACTTACAGCTCACCTCCTCCAAGAGGTCTTCCCAGACTGAGCTCCCCTTCTCCCTCTATTCCCTCCACCACCCCCCTTCACCTCTCCGCACCTAAACGCTCTTCTCCCCCTATTTTCCTCTGCTCCTCCCCCTCTCCCTTCCCATTCCCTCAACACTGTACTCGTCCGCTCAACTGTATATATTTTCATTACCCTATTTATTTTGTTAATGAAATGTACATCACCTTGATTCTATTTATTTGCTATTGTTTTAATGAGATGTTCATCCCCTTGATTCTATTTATTGCTGTTATCTTGTCTGTCTCTCTCCCCCAATTCGACTGTAAGCCCATCAAAGGGCAGGGACTGTCTCTGTTACCGATTTGTACATTCCAAGCGTTTAGTACAGTGCTCTGCACATAGTAAGTGCTCAATAAATACTATTGAATGAATGAATTAAATTCTATGCCATATGTGTATAAAAATTGTCATTGCGAGCTGTTTGTTAATTTCATTCTCTGTTGATGTTTCTAAGTCTGTTTCACTGTCTTTCTGAAACCTCTGCAAGATGGCATGCTCCCTTCAAATTGTTGCTACCAGACAGGTCTGTCCACTTTGAAGGTCTCTCATCAGTCCACTACTATATCATAGTGTTTAAAGTTGAACTTCTGTGTATCATTAAATTGTTCTACCATCTGTGTTTATGGGTCACTGTTTATAAAATTAAAAATGAATAAATGATGCATTTGTTAAGCGCTACTTTGTGCCAAGCACTATTCTAAGCCCTGGTATAGATACAAGGTAATCAGGTTGTCCCAGGTGAGGCTCACAGTCTTAATCCTCATTTTGCGGATGAGGTACCTGAGGCACAGAGAAGTTAAGTGATTTGCCCAAGGCCACACAGCAGACAAGTGACGAAGGTGGAATTAGAACCCATAAGCTCTGATTCCCAAGCCCATGCTCTTTCCACTAAGCCATGTTAAATGTACATCTGTGGTGAATGAAGGTCCTGATGAAGAAATGTAGATCAGCCTTGGTCCTGGGACTTTCAGAATTGAAAACCTGCAAGAAAGATTGGATTGTAGTGCTAATGGTTTGAACAGCATCACTGCCAATCTGTCTTGCCGGGTGAGTGAGTTCCCACTGGGACATGGTGTGCAACAGGTATCGAGGTGGATAGAGGTGCAGCACTTTGTAATAATGATAATAATGATATTTGTTGAATACTTACTATGTGTCAAGCACTCTTCTAAACTCTGGGGTTGACTTAAGCTAGTGAGGTTGGAACACAGTCCCTGTCCCATATGGGGCTCACAATCTCAATCCCCATTTTACAGATGTGGTAACTGAGGCAGAGAGAAGTGAAATGAATTGCCCAAGGTCGCACAGCAGACAAGTGGCAGAGCTGGGATTAGAACCCAGGTCCCTCTGACACCCAGGCCCGTGCTCTATCCGCTAGGGCATGCTGCTTCTATGGTTTTTGAATGCAGACTCTATGGATGGTTGAAGTGACCTCAATATCAATGATTGTATTTTTTGAGCATTCACTGGATGTAATACATCTGAACTGGGAAGTAAACAGCAAAACAATGACCTGTTCCTTGCCCAGAAGCAGGTAATGCTGCATGGAAGACCCTCAGCCTGAGAGATTGTTGTCCTCATGACTGCTCGGGTCTTTGCTGTCCTTGTTAGCTTACTTATTTTCAGCATTTGTCCTGGGCTAGTCCAATTTGCAGAGCACTCTAGGTGGTTTGATGGTCAGAAACCTTCACTAGTAGAGACACTAGCAGCAGAACCAGGACTATGAAGGAGGTGTCCCAGTTCAGTTTTAAAAGTACAGAAGAAGAATTACAGGACATGGGAAGTTCTACCTCCAAACCCACTAAAATGAAGCCTATTCTAGAAAAAGAAGCAATATAGAACCTGAGAATGCAATGTCTGATGCAACGTTCCCCATGATACAGTCTTGATGAATTCTTTGAAAATGCAGATTATATTGTGAATTGCTCTTTTGGGGGACATGTTTTACCATAGAAGTACATTTATAAATTGGAATTCTTTCAGGAAAACCAATATGAAATATCTCTATGTGCTATGTAACAGTTATGTTAAGAATCACTAAGCTATCATATAATCTTAAAGAAATTAAAAGCATAACATTAAGGCTTTAATTCAATGAAGAGTTTCAATGTGATTGGAATTTATACAGGAGGCTGCTTGTTTGGATGAGTAGGGTAGTGCTTACTCATCTTTAATGATGAATGTTTCAACTGATCAGTAGTATTTATTGGGTGTTTACTCTGTGCAGAGCACTACATCTTGCCCTTGGGGGAGTATAATAAAGTCAATAGACATGATCCCTAGCTTCAAACAACAGCATTCTTGTTTCATAAAATGAATACCTTATAATAAGCCAATTCTTTCTTAACACCTCTTCACATCATTGAACTCCTCCACTCTATCAGGATCTTTGCCAATCATTTTTATAAATCCATCTATTTCCTTTAATATTGATACAAGACTTTCAAATCCACAAATCCTATCTGGCAGTGGAGAGATTATAATGTTTTCTTCAGTTCTGGCACCTAGCACTGAAGTTGTGGATTCAAATATCAAACAATATTGGCTGTGACCCTTGGTTGTGCACACTGTGAGGTGGCTGTAACTGAGGTGTTCCTGTATACACTCATATTCACATATATGTACATACATGTATACACATGCACAGATGTATTGCATTTTTGTAGAAGCAGCGTGGCTCAGTGGAACGAGCACGGGCTTTGGAGTCAGATCATGGGTTCGAATCCCTGCTCAGCCACATGTCAGCTGTGTGACTTTGGGCAAGTCACTTAACTTCTTGGTGCCTCAGTTACCTCATCTGTAAAATGGGGATTAAGACTGTGAGCCCCACGTGGGACAGCCTGATTCCCCTGTGTCTACCCCAGCGCTTAGAACAGTGCTCGGCACATAGTAAGCGCTTAACAAATACCAACATTATTATCATTATTTTCGCTGCCAACCATATTTGAGCTAGCTCTCACTGATTGCTTTGTCAAGGTTTCATCCAGGCTTCTCTATACCTTCAGGAACTTTTTTATTCCACATTAATAGGGACCTGTGAGTGAAAACTAGACAAGCATCTCCTGAAGCTGCTCCAGGTGAAGAAGCCCACTTAAATGCTAAGCTCATCCTTCAACTATCACCCCCAAACCTTACATATTTGTTTCTCCCTTTATCTTTCTTTGCATGTCTATATCTCTCTCTCGTTCTTTTTCTCCCTGTCTCCTATCTCTCCTCTCCCCCTCCCAATTTCCCCTTGTTCTCTCATTCTTGGTTACTACTTCCCTCCTTTCTCATTCCCTTTCTCTCTGTGCATTCATAACATATTAATGACAATAATATAATGAAGAAGTTGAGAAAACCATTTAAATAATCTTCCACATCTGAAGGAAAGTTTCAGGCTTTGGGGAGAGGGCTAGGAATATATGGAGAAAGAGTAAATAATAAGTATTTATATTTGGTGTAATTTTTTATGGGTATTTGTTAACCACTTAATGTGTATCAGGCGCTACTGGTTGCTGAAATCTACTCAGGTTAGATACAGATTAAGACTGTGTCTTAATCCCCATTTAACAGATGATGTTACTGAGGCACAAAGAAGTTAAATGACTTGCTAAAGGTTGCACAGCAGCAAGTGGTGGAGCCAGTATTAAAACCCAGATCCTTCTGACTCCCAGGACCATGCTGTAGGCCATGCTGCTTTCCCAACTTGAAAATCATAGCATGGGTTTACACTAAGCATCACTAAGGAAAGCTCCAGTTGTACTGAAGGGAATGCGTTCAAAGACTGGATTATGCAGTGACATTCCTTAAAATTCATGGTTGACTTGGGAGCAGTTAAAAAATATATTATGGCTGGTTGTTCATATTATATACTTCCAACCCATACAAAATTATTTCAGTGTTTGAATTAACACTGAAATAAAGTATCTGAAGGAAGGCATGTATGCTGAGGATATCAGGGTTCTGTAGAAAGAAACTGGCATTCTAAATGCTGAGATGTTTTTATACACTTCTTAGTGATTGGATCTGTTATAATAAAAGATAGATTCATTTCATTTTCATAAAATACTTCAGTTATGTAGAAGACAGTGGTACCGTAGTCAATCTCTAAACTTCTCATCTTCACCTTTATTTCGAGTACCTTTCTTATCAACTTTAGTTTCCAGATTTATGTTTGAATTTTTTTTTTATTCTTTGGTTCCTCACATGTGTACCCTAAAATCATGTTTAATGGTCTTTGAGCTCCCGAAAAGGGAAATTCTTAACACAGGTATTAAAAAGAAGCAACAAAACACTATTCTCAAGATTGATCAGGCAGTCTATTACTTTAGTTCTATCTCTTCCAGTAGTTTGTTTCCTAGATTGAATGGTCAGACTTTTATCCCACAGATCCAGGAGCACCTGTTCAAACCTCCCCTCCTTATTTCCCATTATTTAAAGAGAGAAAAAGGATTCAAATTATTATTATTTTTATACTTCTATTTGTTTCATACTATGTGCGAAGAATTGTACTTTGTGGTGGGGTAGGTATGAGATAATCAGGTCAGACTCAGTCCCTGTCCCTTATGGGACCCACAGTCTCTCTTTTTAGAATGCCAGTGCTTTTCTAACTAGTGGTGCCTGGTGGCAAAGCCTAGTGATCTGGACTTTTCCATATTTTGAATGGCAAAGACCTATGTTGTCGTGAATCCCTACAATGAGAATATGTCCGCTATACTGTTATATTACACTCTTGTAAGCACTTAATACAGTGCTCTCCACACAGTAAACACAAAAATCTGATTGACTGACTGATCATTTCCTGAAACATCTATTTCCAACAGAACATTTTTATAATGGTATTTGTTAAGCATTTTATATGATCTAGGCACTCTAGGAGTAGATACAAGCTAATCAGGTTGGACACAGTCCGTGACCCATATGGACTCACAGTCTTAATCCCCATTTTGCAGATGAAGAACTTAGTCCCAGAAAATTTCAGTGACTTGGTCAAGCTCACACAGTAGACAAGTGGTGGAAGAGGGATTAGAATCCAGATCCTCTGATTCCCAGATCCATGCTCTTTCCATTATGACATACTGTTCTTGTATCAGGTGCTTTTAGCTTGGCTCAGGTTTTCCTCTTCATCCCCAGACTCAGAATGAAAAATTGGATTTTTGTTTCCAAATTTTGCTTTTTTGAGACAGCAGTGCAGTCAAACACTGATTTTTCTCATTAAAAAGCAGCTACTTGACACTTGAAAATATCTGAATTGGGTTTAAATGAACTATGGGAAAAACTCAATATTATTTTCCTGCATTGGATAGACTTTTCATTGTCTGAAGTATTTAATAAATATGTTGACAGTATTACTTGACCCATATTAAATTAGAAGCTAATTGCAATCAACTATAAGTGAATAGGTTTTCATTATCATGTTAGCATCCTGCTCCAGTAAAGTAGTTTCCTTCCAAGGAAAAGAACAAGGGTGTGCAAAAGTAATAAGCAGACTAATTAACCAGCAATACCTCCAAAATTATTGAAGTAAGGTTTACCACAGAAGTGAAGAACATACTTCAGTCTTTCAGTTCTCAATACTTCAGTTTCTCAATTTAGAAAACTAGGATAAAATCCGAACCTTTAATTTCTTTAATTGAGATAGTGAAAGAATTATTGGGTTAATGTGGGTAAATTTCTTTGAGTTATTTGGGAGAGCGCTACTGAATTAAATGAATACAAGTTTTTGAATCATTTTAGTTAAGGTTAGAGATGTATGAGGAAGAAGCCATTGGTCATGCTTTAAAAATGAAGCCACTGCAATTATTATTATTGTTATTGACCATCAGTAACCATTTAATCTCTTGAAAATGCAGTGTGGTCTAATGGACAGATCAGAGGAGTGGAAGTCAGGAAACCTGGGTTTGAATTCCAGTTCTGCTACCTAGCTGTGTGCAACTTTGGGCAAGTTAGTTCACTTCTCTGGGCCTCAGTTTCTTCATTTGTAAAATGGGATTAAATATCTGTTCTTCCTGTGCCTTATATTGTGAGTCTCATATGGGACAGGGACTGTATCAGATCAGATTGCATCTACTCATTCATTCAATAGTATTTATTGAGCACTTACTATATGCAGAGCACTGTACTAAGAGATTGAAATGTACAATTCGGCAAAAGTTAGAGACAATCCCTGCCCAATGACGGGCTCACAGTCTAAATGGGAGAGACAGACGGCAGCACTACTCCACTTAACACAGTGCTAGGGGCATAGTAAGTGCTAATTCCAAAATTATTCATTATTATGCGTGTATACATTTCAATAGTACGTTTCTAGAAGCAGCGTTGCTCACTGGAAAGAGCATGGGCTTTGGAGTCAGAGGTCATGGGTTCGAACCCCAGCTCTGCCACTTGCCAGCTGTTTGACTTTGGGCAAGTCACTTAACTTCTCAGTGCCTCAGTTCCCTCATCTGTAAAATGGGGATGAAGACTGTGAGCCCCACGTGGGACAACCTGATTCCCCTGTGTCTACCCCAGTGCTTAGAACAGTGCTCGGCACATAGTAAGCGCTTAACAAATACCAACATTATTATTATTAGTAGTATTGTGCTATTATTTTTCTCAATCAGTAAATCAATCTCTCGGTAGTGCTGAATGGCTAATATGTGCAGAGCGTTGTAAACTGAGGTGCGTGGAAATAGAGAGTGACAAAGTCACAGGGAGAGAGTGATGATCTTGTTTTAATAATGTTGGTATTTGTTAACTGCTTACTATGTGCAGAGCACTGTTCTAAGCGCTGGGGTAGACACAGGGGAATCAGGTTGTTCCACGTGGGGCTCACAGTCTTAAACATAACTAATGCTTATCCTTCCTCCTTCCCAGCTTTATCAACCTATCAGCCTCCTCAGCACTTATCGATGTATCTATTTATTATTAGGAATTGATGTATTCACCTGGTTCAGTTTTTATTATGCTTTATCTTAACAATGATATATTTGTCTTTTGATTTTTAAGGTATTTGTTAAGTCCTTACTATGTACCAGGCTCTGTACTAAACGCTGGGGTAGATACAGGCTAATTAGGTTGGCACCATCCCCGTCCCACGTGAGATCAGATTCTTATCTCCATTTTAAAGATGAGATGGTAGACATCTTCCCTACCCCCAAGGAGCTTACAGTCCAGCGAGGGAGACAAACATTTACTATCCCATTGGGATAAACGGACATGTAGCCACTTTCCTCCTTTTCTGCACTAACCCGACTTCTGTCTGATTCTTTCTATGTATATCACCATCTGGGGTAATCGAATCCTATAATAGGAATTGCCGATCTTCACTCTGACACTTTTAGGTTAGATTTTTTTGAGAACAGTATAAATGTAACCTAAAAAGTGTCTTTAGGGGGTCTTACACTGATCACCTCTCGAGGTGTGGTATTTGACCATTTTGCAAAATAAAATTTGGGGTTAGGCACTCACCACTACTACTTCACTGTAGCTGCAAATTCTAGTTGATGGTGAGGAACAAAATTCCGAACCCGACCGGGACGATCCATATCTTCTTGTCTCTAGCCAAGAGGCCCCTGTTCTATCCACTACACCATGCTGCTTCTCGAGACCTGAGGCCTCTAGAACAGGAACCGAATCATCTTGAGGCGCAGGACCTGGATCATCTTGGACAGGACCGGGAGTGTCTTGATGGACAGAACCAGTAGCATCTGCAACAGGTTAATCCAATCACTTATCCTATTTCGCCTTGATAACTGTATAAGCCTTCTTGCTGAACTCCCTGCCTCCTGTATCTCCCCACTCCAGTCCATACTTCACTCTACTGACCGGATCATTTTTCTACAGAAATGTTCAGGACATTTTCTTCATTCTTCAAGAACCTCCAGTGGTTGCCCATTCACCTCCACATCAGACAGAAACTTCTCACCATTGGCTTTAAAGCAGTCAATCATTTTGCCCCCTCCTGCCTCACCTGGCCACTCTCCTACTACAATCCAGGCTGTTGTAATGCTAACCTCACTGTACGTCAATCTTGTCTATCTTATCACCAACCTCTGCCTCTGGCAACGCCTTCCCTCCTCGTATCTATTCATCTCCTCCAAGAGGCTTTTCCTAAGTCCTCCTTTCCTCTTTTCTCACTCCCTTCTGCACCGGTCTTGACTTGCTCCCGTCTTGTCTTGTCTTGTCTTGTTTTATCTGTCTCCCCCGATTAGACTGTGAGCCAGTCATTGGGCAGGGATTATCTCTATCTGTTGCCAAATTGTACATTCCAAGCACTTAATACAGTGGTCTGCAATAGTAAGTGCTCAATAAATACTATTGAATGAGTTAAATGAATACATTTCAGATTTGTACGTGAGGATGGGGTGAATTAAGGGTGCGAAATCCAAGCGCAAGGTTAAAGCAGATGAGAGTGGAAGAAGAGCCCATAGTTGGTGAAGCTCTCTTGGAGGAGAGGTGCTTTTGATAAGGCTGTGAAGGTGGAGAGAGTGATCATCTGTAAGATATGAAGAGGGAGGATGTTTCAGGGCATAGGTAAAAAGTAAGTGAGGAGTCAGCAGTGATATAGACGAGATCGAGGTACTTTGAGTAGGTTGGCATTGGAAAAGCAAACTGTGCAGGTTATAGTATTCAGAGAGGTCAGGTAGGAGAGGGGAAGGTGATTACAGTGTGGTAAAGCCAAGCTTTTGAATAATGATAATAAATAATGATAATAATGATAAAACATCAGCAACCATAATAATAGTAATGATAATAATGTTGGTATTTGTTAAGTGCTTACTATGTGCAGAGCACTGTTCTAAGCGCTGGGAAAGATACAGAGTCATCAGGTTGTCCCACATGAGGCTCACAGTTAATCCCCATTTTACAGATGAGGTAACTGAGGCCCAGAGAAGTGAAGTGACTTGCCCACAGTCACCCAGCTGACAAGTGGAGGATCTGGGATTCGAACCCATGACCTCTGACTCCCAAGCCCGGGCTTTTGCCACTGAGCCACACTGCTTCTCTCTGATAATAGTGGAATCTGTTAAGCACTTACTATGTGCCGAGCACTGGTTTGAGGGCTCGGGTAGATAAAAGAAAATCAGATGAGACACAGTCCCTTGCCCACATGGGACTTATAGTCTCAAAGATTGGATAGCATAATATTTTTATCCCCATTTATAATTATCATTTATTAGATGACTAAGCCAAGGAACAAAAAAGGTGCCTTGCCGAAGGTCCCACAGCAGGCAAGAGGTTGAGTTGGGATTAAATCCCATGTCCCCTGATTCTTTGGCTGCTGTTCTTTCCACTAAATAATAATAATGATAGTATTTGATAAGCACGTACTATATGCCAAGCACTGTTCTAAGCTCTGGAGTAGATACTTGGTAATCAGGTTGTGCATATGGGGCTCACATTCTTAATCGCCATTTAAAAGATGAGGTAACTGAGGCACAGAGAAGTTACATAACTTGCCCAAAGTCACACAGCTGACAAGTGGCAGAGCCGGGATTAGAACCCACGATCTCTGACTTCCAAGCTCATACTCTTTCCACTAAGTCACACTACTTCTCGAAAGCCACCCTGGGAATTATTTTCATGTTTTGAAGATCCCCTGCCAACAGAAGACATGTATCACTCAGAGTACCTTCAAAGTTTTAGGTGCTAATTCTGATTGATTTTGACTCACAATATAGTTAGGTAATATCTGTGACAGAAAGAAGAAAGGACAAGTTCACCTTCTGCTGATGGAATCATATATCAGTCTTTCTGGGAATTTTTGAAAACAAATTCTTGACAATCTGGATGCACCATTGTCATTGCTATAGGAAACTTCAACTGAGAGCAAATTAATATTTAAGAAATATCTGGTACCAGGAAGAGTGACAAGGAAGGAGATCAGAAAGGGCATGGGAGTGGTTTTAGGGGAAATATTGACCTCAAAGCAACGAATGGTCCCCTTACATTCCTTGCAATAACTGAAACTCAGATATCTATGTTTTTTTGGTTTGAAAATGAAAAGTTGCTTTAGTCTACTGAAACACAACCACTCTGCTGCAAGAATCATTTTTATTAAGAAAACATTCAGACCACATCTCCCCCCTCTTCAAAAACCTCTAAAGCTTGCCCATACATCTCTGCATAAAAAAAAATAACTTCCTTACCTTTGGCTTTAAGCACTCAATCAGCTCTCTTTCTCTCTCCTACCTTACTTCACTGATCTACTGTCGATTCCATGGCAGAAGGCCTGGAGAAGTTCCTGGCGATACGGACCACAGACGCTGTGAGCCTCCTCCAGTCGCCACTTCCCTCTCTGCTTTGATGATGTTGTCTTGTTTTTGTTTTGTTCTGTTTTGCTCTACTGTCTGTCTCCCCCATTTAGACTGTGAGCCTTTCATTGAGCAGGGATTGTCACTATCTGTTGCCGAATTGTACATTCCAAGAGCTTAGTATAGTGCTCTGCATATAGTAAGCTCTCAATAAATACTACTGAGTGAATGAATACTGGAAACCAATAGTAGATTGCTGCTACTTCTGCTGATCATGGCTGATCACTTCACTCCTCTATTATGGTTTTACCTCGATCTTTTATTTTGCTCTTCCAAACATTTGCTCGTATCTTCCTTCTGGTTAAGAACTCCCTCCCCTTTCATATCTGACAAGGCATGACTTTCCCCTCCTCAAAACCTTCCTAAAATTGCATCTCCAAGTGGCCTACCCAAATAAGCCTTCAATACCCAGTCTAAACCTTCTTTTGTGTAGCCTGTGCACTTAGCCCTGATTCCCTTAAGCACGTTGATATTCATGACTCCCCCAACCCCACAGCACTTAGGTACATTTACTTCCATAATGTGTTTTAACATCTTTCTCCCCTTCTAGACTGTAAACTCCATGTGAGCCGGGAAGATTTTTACCAGCATTACGTATTCCACTCTTCCAAGGCCTTAGTATTGTGTTTTGAACAGAGTAAACACTCAATAAATTCCACTGATTGTTTCATCGATTAGGACAAATGAATTAATGTTCTCTGGCTGGTAGTTAGATCAGTTCCCACAAGACTGTTCTGTCCCTGAGTTTTATGGGTCTTGTCAAAGAATAGCAGAAGGAAAATTTTATGAGTGGCACAAGGACTCATAGAATGGATGTTACCTCTCATCCAGTCATGTCTCCTCTCGACATAAGCTCTTTATGGGCAGGGAATGTATCTGCTAATTATATTGTATTGTACTCTCCTGAGTGCTTAGTATAGTGCTCTGCACATAGTAAGCACTCAATAAATACCACTGATTGATTGGTTGATTCTGTGGCCTATATAGTAAAAACCTTTTCTGTTGATTGGATTGATTCTGTGACCTATATATAGTAAAAACCTTTTCTGTTGATTGGTCAGGGAAGCAGCGTGGCTCAGTGGAAAGAGCCTGGGCTTCGGAGTCAGAGGTCATGGGTTCAACTCCCAGCTCTGCCACTTGTCAGCTGTGTGAGTGTGGGCAAGTCACTTAACTTCTCTGTGCCTCAGTTACCTCATCTGTAAAATGGGGTTTACCTGTGAGCCTCACGTGGGACAACCTGATTACCCTGTATCTACCCCAGCGCTTACAACAGTGCTCGGCACATAGTAAGTGCTTAACAAATACCAACATTATTATAATGATATTAGCTACTTGGTCCTTCTTTTCATTCTGTTGGATTTATTCATGAATCCACTCCTCGAGTCAGACTGCCCACAGTGTGCTCTATCTGAACAGGACCAAACGTGTCAAGACAAACCCAATACCCTGATGGATAAAGCCATGACAATTAATAAATCAATCATTGGAATCTGTGGAGTATTTTTTTATTTGCAGAGCAGTGTACTCAGCTCTTGGGAGAGTAAAATAGAGTTCCTCAGTATGATCCCTGCCCACAAAGAGCTTGCAATCTAGTGGGCATGTGATCAGTGCATACGGATGTACCCGACGACTCCTCTGCCGCCCGCCTGCTATCCCTCCTCGACTCTGCCGACCTCCTCCTCCACCATACCGCGCCCACTCACCGACTCGGTCACACCCTCGATCTTGTCATCTCCTACCGCTGCACTATCTCCTCACTCACCAACTCTGAAATCCCTCTCTCTGACCATAACCTTCTCACCTGCCTCATCTCTCACACTCCCTCCCCCTGCAAATCTTGGCTACTGCCCCACAGAGACCTCCGCTCTCTCGATCCCATCCGTCTTTCCAATAGCATCTCGCCTCACCTTGCCGCCCTGTCCTCTCTTCCCACTCTCGACGATCAGGTCTCCGCTCTCAACTCCACCCTCACTACTCATCTCGACTCTCTCGCCCCCCTTTCCCTCCGCCGCTCTCGCGCCACTAACCCACAGCCCTGGATCACCTCCTCCGTCCGCCTCCTACGCTCCTATGCTCGAGCTGCTGAGCGCCGCTGGCGAAAGTCCAAGCACCAAGCCGACCTCACACACTTCAAATTTATCCTTTCCTGCCTTAACTCTGCCCTCTCCTCCGCCAGGCAAAGCTTCTTCTCCTCCCTCATCGACACCCATGCCCGTCACCCCCGCCGATTGTTCCGGACCTTTAACTCTCTCCTTAGGCCCCCTGTTCCTCCCCCTCCCCCATCTCTCACCCCTAATGATCTGGCCACCTATTTCCTCACGAAAATCAACACGATCAGGTCTGAGCTCCCCAAAGTCACCCCTCCGCCTCTCCCCTCCCCCCACCAACCCCCTCCCCTACTTTCCCATCCTTCCCTGCAGTATCCTCAGAGGAGATCTCCTCCCTCCTCGCAAGTGCCACCCCCTCCACCTGCGCCTCGGACCCCATTCCCTCTCACCTTCTTAAAACCATCGCCCCTGCCCTCCTCCCTTCCTTAACTTCTATTTTTAACCACTCAATCTCCAAGGGCTCCTTCCCCTCTGCCTTCAAACACGCCCACGTCTCCCCCATCCTAAAAAAACCCGCTCTTGACCCCACTTCCCCCTCCAGTTATCGTCCTATCTCCCTACTACCCTTCCTTTCCAAAATCTTAGAACGAGTCGTCTACAATCGATGCCTAGAATTCCTTAACTCCCATTCTCTCCTAGACCCCCTCCAATCTGGCTTCCGTCCCCTCCACTCTACCGAGACTGCTCTCTCTAAGGTCACCCATGACCTCCTTCTTGCCAAATCCAATGGCTCCTACTCCATTCTGATCCTCCTTGACCTCTCTGCTGCCTTTGACACTGTCGACCATCCCCTCCTCCTCCGTACCTTATCTCACCTTGGCTTCACGGACTCTGTCCTCTCCTGGTTCTCCTCTTACCTCTCTGGCCGATCATTCTCGGTCTCCTACGCTGGAGCCTCCTCCCCCTCCCATCCTTTAACTGTTGGAGTTCCTCAAGGGTCAGTTCTTGGCCCTCTTCTGTTCTCCATTTACACTCACTCCCTCGGTGAACTCATTCGCTCTCACGGCTTTGACTACCATCTCTACGCAGATGACACGCAGATCTACATCTCCGCCCCTGTCCTCTCCCCCTCCCTTCAGGCTCGCATCTCCTCCTGCCTCCGGGACGTCTCCACCTGGATGTCTGCCCGCCACCTAAAACTCAACATGAGCAAGACTGAGCTCCTCATCTTCCCTCCAAGCCCGGTCCGCTCCCAGACTTCTCCGTCACCGTGGATGGCACGACCATCCTTCCCGTCCCGCAGGCCCGCGATCTCGGTGTCATCCTTGACTCGTCCCTCTCGTTCACCCCACACATCCTATCCGTTACCAAGACCTGCCGGTTTCACCTCTACAATATCGCCAAGATCCGCCCTTTCCTCTCCACCCAAACGGCTACCTTACTATTACGGGCTCTCGTTATATCCCGGCTAGACTACTGTGTCAGCCTTCTCTCTGACCTCCCTTCCTCCTCTCTCGCCCCGCTCCGGTCTATTCTTCACTCCGCTGCCCGGCTCATCTTCCTGCAGAAACGATCTGGGCATGTCACTCCCCTTCTTAAACAACTCCAGTGGTTGCCTATCGACCTCCGCTCCAAACAAAAACTCCTCACTCTAGGCTTCAAGGCTCTCCATCACCTTGCCCCTTCCTACCTCTCCTCCCTTCTCTCTTTCTACCGCCCACCCCGCACGCTCCGCTCCTCTGCCGCCCACCTCCTCGCCATCCCTCGGTCTCGCCTATCCCGCCGTCGACCCCTGGGTCACGTCCTCCCGCGGTCCTGGAACGCCCTCCCTCCTCACCTCCGCCAAACTGATTCTCTTTCCCTCTTCAAAACCTTACTTAAAAATCACCTCCTCCAAGAGGCCTTCCCAGACTGAGCTCCTCTTCCCCCTCTACTCCCTCTGCCATCCCCCCTTCACCTCTCCGCAGCTAAAGCCTCATTTTCCCCTTTTCCCTCTGCTCCTCCACCTCTCCCTTCCCATCCCCACAGCACTGTACCCGTCCGCTCAACTGTATATATTTTCGTTACCCTATTTATTTTGTTAATGAATTGTACATCGCCTTGATTCTATTTAGTTGCCATTGTTTTTACGAGATGTTCTTCCCCTTGACGCTGTTTAGTGCCATTGTTCTTGTCTATCCGTCTCCCCCGATTAGACTGTAAGCCCGTCAAACGGCAGGGACTGTCTCTATCTGTTGCCGACTTGTTCATCCCAAGCGCTTAGTACAGTGCTCTGCACATAGTAAGCGCTCAATAAATACTATTGAATGAATGAATGAATCAGTGTTAATAGAAGCAGACTCTTTCTACAAGCTAATGTTAATAAGTTGTCTACTGGTAATTTGAATTCTGATTTAGCCTAATAAGCCTGGAAAAGTCAGGTTTAGGAGTTGGGCTGCAACCCTTTTGCCCATGGCATCGTATTCTTACAGAGGCCTGACCAAGATCCCTTTCCCCTTATCCTACTCCCTACTGCATCTCCCCAACTTGCTCCCTTCATTCGTCCCCCTGTCCCAGCCCCATAGCACTTATGTACATATGTGCAATTTATTTATATTAATGTCTCTCTCTCCCACTCTAGACTGTAGCCTCATTGGGGATTGGGAATGTGTCTGTTTATGGTTGCATTTCACTCTCCCAAGCACTTAGTGTAATGCTCTCAACACAGTTAAGTGCTCAATAAATACAATTGAATGAATGAATGAATGAATGAATGAATGAACTGCTTGATAGCTATGGCCTATTAGACTGGAAAGTCTATGTCTGCCACCCTTACCCTGTACCACAGCCCACCAACCAGCCTTGTTACTGGGGACCATCTCAAAACCAGTCAGAGTCATCTCAGAGCCAGGAACATGAGGATACAAGGCAGGGACACTCCCAGTGTCTCCGGCCATCAGGGGCACATTCTGATTTTATGAATGACATGTACTCACTGAAGATATGAGCCCAAATTATAATTTTCTACCCAATCCCACGACTGCATCAAATCCTTCCCCCCCAAAAAAAGAAACAAACTCTCCCTACACCTAGAGGTCCCTCCCCTAGTTGAGAGCTGATGCTTCCTGGCATCTGCTTGCTTACTGGCTAGAGAATGTCCATGTTATATTCACAGGCTGGGATTGGATGAGCTCACTGATGAGATCGGTTTTTAGTCAAGGCATATGTACATTTACTCCTTGTCCCTGCTTCTCTCCTACATCCCTCTTTGTCTCTTGTTTTCATAGGGCTGCATCAAATAGTCCAACTCAGCATTTTCACTGGTTAGCTTCCTCTCCATGCTGTGTCTTTATCCAATTAGACCAATAATGATTGTAAAATTTGTTAAACACTTACTATGTGCCAGGCACTGTTTTAAGCATTGGGGTAGATACAAGATAAATGGGTTGGACACAGTCTGTGTTCCACATAGGACTCACATTCTTAATCCCCATTTCACAGATGATTGAACTGTGGCATAGAGAAGTTGAATGACTTGCCCAAGGTTGCACAGAAGACAAGTGGCAGAGCCAGTATTAGAACCAGGTTCTTCTGACTCCAGGCCCGAGCTCCATCCACTAGGGCACACTGCTTCTTGAGGAAGATGATAATCCACCTGCCTGGGGTGGCTGTTGTGGTGAGCCTTGTCCCCTTCCTGGAAACAGAATTTCTAACTAAGCCCCCCAATCTCATCTCCCGAGCAGGCCATGTTTTTGTGTGAGTTGACTCAACAAGATTTTCTGATTAAAATTATCAGGCGGGCACAGCAACTGGAAGGCCACCAGCCGGATCACAAAGACAAATCCAATCTTTTTATATTTCATGAATACTGAATAGAAGTAGTTATTATACCCGAGGGAAAGAGAATTCCAAATTGCGGCAGTATTTGGTGAATACTGAATAGAAATCAAAATACATAATTAGACATATCAGGGCAAGAGAATGGAGCAGAGTGATGCCAATGCACACCTCTCATACTAAGAATGAGTTACTATGGTGATGTACTGGCTGTAGATTGCCACCATTTTTTTTTTCAGGAACCTATTTTGGTATATGCACCTAGGCTCACATTAAGGAAAGTAACTGAGGATTTTGCTGTTCTCAGTATATAGAATATCTTATATGATGGATTTATCTTGCAGGAAATGTTATTGCTATTGAGAAATGTTTCATAACTTGACTATTGAAAGCATTTGTTAAACTTTAACTATGCGAGTATATGGTTGAGAGTGTCACTATTCACTAAGGGAGCACCCCGTATTCATTTATTCATTCTTTCAATAACATTTATTGAGTGTTTACCAAATGGGGATGGGAAATGTCATTCCCAGCACACTAATTTCATTCCAAGATTCGTGAATTTCATGATCTGGGGGGGAAGTGAAACTTTGCTTTAAAAATCAATCAGTCATATTTACTGAGCAGAAAGTGTGTACAGAGCACTGTTCTAAGTGTTTGGGAGAGTACATACAGCACAAGAGAGTCAGTTGGCATATTACCTGTCTACCAGCCACTGGGTTCTCTCAAGGATGGGATGTGTGTGTGCGTGTCTGTGTGTGTAGCAAATTAGCAAATTCACATATTCTGAAGCTATATTATAATAATAATGATGATGGTATTTGTTAAGTGCTTACTATGTGCCAAGCACTGTTCTAAGCACTGGGGTAGATGCAAGGTAATCAGGTTGTCCCAAGAGGGGCTCACGGTCTTAATCCCCATTTTACAAATGAGGTAACTGAGGCGCAGAAAAATAAAATGGCTTGCCCAAGCCACACAGCAGACAAGTGGCGGGGTCAGGATTAGAACCCATGACCTCTTACTCCCAAGCCCGTGCTCTTTCCACTAAGCCATGCTGCTTCTCTTCTTCTATATTATGCAAAGGTTTATTGTATATAGAGCTGAGACTTGATGCTAATCCCCAGATTGGACATGCTACAGTTCTTCCTAAAGTCAAGCCCTCTTACAATCCCATCTCCTCCAACAAGCCTACCCTGAGTCTGTCATCTCACCCCATCATTCAGTCACTTTTACTATTATTCACAAGCTTCCTCGAGGAATGTGTATGTGTGTTTGTGTGCATATATTCAATGGTACATTCCATTATTTATCCTAAATATCCTTTTTAGAAATATTTTTATGCCTATTTAAAAAAAGTGTAAGCTCCTTGTTAACACAGATGACTGAGGTTGCGCTTTAGTGCTCTACATACTACATCGTATTCAGTGGATGCTCAATGAACTGCTAGAACATATAACCAAATGTTTAGAAATCATTTCATGTTTTGTCATTTTTTTTTGGACTTTTTTTCTGGCGTTTGTCTTTTTTCTTCCTGGCATTTGTTAAGCACTTACTATGTGCCAGGCGCTGTACTAAGCACTGGGGTAGGTACAAATTAATCAGGTTGGACACTGACACTGTCCCACAGTGGGCTCAAAGTCTTAATGCCATTTTTCAGATGAGGTAACTGACTTGCTTAAGGCCACACAGCAGAGAAGTGGTAGAGCCTCATATTAGAACCCAGGTCCTTCTGACTTCCAGATCTGTGCTTTATTCACTGGGTCATACTGCTTCTTTGGGTATATGTGTGAGGAGAGGAGAAAATTCAGTTAAGAGGGGAAAAGAAATGAGAGGAGGGTAAGCCTAGGCCATGGAAGGGAGAGATGTAACACCATCCCCAGTGCCTGGTCTTAAAATACAATGTTGTAAAAGCAGATGGATTAACATCATCATCAAGGTAATAATGACCACGGAGAAGCAGCGTGGCTCAGTGGAAAGAGCCCGGGCTTGGGAGTCAGAGGTCATGAGTTTGAATCTTGGCTCTGCCACTTGTCAGCTGTGTGACTGTGGGATAGTCACTTCACTTCTCTGTGCCTCAGTTACCTCATCTGTAAAATGGGGATTAACTGTGAGCCTCATGTGGGACAACCTGATTATCCTGTATACCCCAGTGCTTAGAACAGTGCTCTGCACATAGTAAGCGCTTAACAAATACCAACATTATTAATAATAATTGAGGTATTTGGCAAGCATTTGCTGTATGCTAGACACTATAATAGATACAAAATAATAATAATGCTGATACTTGTTAATCACTTACTATGTGTCAAGCACTGTTCTAAATGCTGGGGTAGATACAAGGTAATGAGGTTGTCCCACAGGGGGCTCATGGTCTTAATCCTCATTTTACAGATGAGGTAACTGAGGCACAAAGAAGTTAAGTAGTTTGCCCAGGGTCACACAGCTGAAAAGTGGCATAGATGGGTTTAGAACCCACGACCTCTGACTCCCAAGCCCGTGCTCTTTCCGATAAATCATGCTGCTTCTCTATGAGATAATCTCTATAAAATAATCAGGTCATCTACAGTCCCACTTAGAAAGTTTAAGTAGGAGGAATCTAAGTAGAAACAGTTTAAGTAAATGGAAGAACTGGTATTTGCCCCCCCCCCCCAATTTGCAGATAAGGAAACCAAGTCACAGAGATGTTAATAGACTTGCTTAAGATCACATAGCAGGCAAATGGAAAAGCCAGGTGTAGAAATCAGGTTCTTGACTCCCATGCCAGCATTTTTTCCACTATGCCACCCTATTTCTGGTATCTACCTCGTTTCCTTCAATATTAGTCCAGAATCGGAATCCTTCCATCCTCCAGCAAACTTCTCTCAGGAAAGAAATGAATTACTAACTTTTTCAGGAGACAATTCCTCTTTTGGAAGACTGAGGAAAAATGGGCTACAAAGTGGATTGTTTGTCTGACCAGGCTATAGCCTAAATATATGAATCTGGAAGCTTCTCTGGGGCCTAGCATCTGCTGCCTAACGGAGATTTCTATATCTCTGGAAGTTGGTTTATGAGGTTATATTGTCTCAAGCAGGTCCAGAATAAATGTGTGCATTGCTTTTTTCTGGGAAACCTCTTTTCTTATAAATGAGACTGTTGGAGTCTGACTGCCAGTTGGGGCAGTGGGAAAGAAAATCAAAGGGCACATGGCCCTCGCAATTCTGTTCAATTTGCAATTAGGCTAAAGTGATGAATTTTAGGTTGCTCATAATTCAATTTCAGGGGAGCTGATCTCATAAAATAGTTTAATCACTACTGAGAGAGCGAAATAATAAAGGGCTTTTGCGAAGAACACTCCAGCTTCACCACAGATCAGAAAACCCAGAGTAATTGTTCAACTCTACCCTTGGCTGAAGAGCCTGGATTTTGTTTTGAAATGAGAGTCTTACAGAGCAATTCAAGACAAGACTGAGTGCAAGACTCTTAACATCCACTGTGCCCCTGTAGTGACTGAGTTTCTTCAATATATCCAAATGCACATACCTATTTGTGTCTTTTTAAGATGAAATGACTTGCCAGAAAGGGACGTGTTTAATATTAAATGAGACATTTAAACCACATAAAAGCATTTATGTCAGACAAGAATAGTCTGTCTCAGTTGAATGCTCTTGATGCCTCAAAATAAAAATGTACTCTTCTGTTTGGTAAGCAGTGGCTTTCATTATAATGATAATTGTGCTTTGTTATGGGTTTTTTTTTTTGTTATGCTTACTTTATGCCAAACATTGTACTAAGAGCTAGGGTAGATACAAGATAATCAAGTCAGATAGTCCCTGTCCCAACATGGAGCTCCCACTCTAGGGCACAGGGAGAACAGGTATTTGATCCACATGTTACAGAAGAGGAACCTGAAGCACAGAGAAATGACTTGCCTAAGGTCACACAACAGTCAAGTGATGGAGCTTAGATTAGATAACAAATGCATAGGAAAGGTTAGTATTTCTAGTAGCATTTTAAAATGAAACAGTTAGTTGAGCAAGAAAGAATGTAAGTTGGGTTCACCAAGAGAAAGACAGAAAAGCTATTATTGCTATTTTATCTATTGATTTTGCTCATTAATTGGGTTTTGAGCATATGTATCCTCTTGTTAATTCATCCTTCTTTATAGACTTGGTACATTTCATAATAATAAAACCATCTATAAGGAATGAGAGCAATTTTTAAATGTTTATATCTAGAACTCCTTAATCAAAAACACAGGACTTATTTTTACTGCTCCAATAGTTAATATCAAACTCATTCATCTTTTCTGAGAAAACCCTCTAAAAAGCCGATATTTCCATGTCAAAATATTTTCTTTACTATGAAAAATGGCATGATATTTACTTTTTGTGTAATTTTCAGAAGATATTTTGGCAAGAACCCATAAGTAACTTTTTCTGTTAAGGAAAAAACACAGAATAAGCAATTAACGTGTCAAGACATGAGTTTTGCAGGACTCCTTACATCGATAGGAGTGCACCTAACAGGAACACTACTGAGGAATATAGATAAATTTAAATCATAAGGAATGGGGCTTGTTATGTGGCAAGCTACTCATTTGGAGTCCTTCTTTCAGCTTTAGGAAAAAGAACATCTAGCTAATAGTAGAGTTCAGATATGGGACTAATGAAGGTGCGATTTTATCTATGTGTGTGTATGTATGTGTATATGTATTCTATCAATGGGTGACTGACAATCCCTTCTGCAATATTTGTTATAGCAGTAGTAATAATAATAGTATTTATTAAGTGTTTACTGTGTGGAGAGTCCTATACCAGCACTGAGAAAAAAATAGACAGGTGGGATTTCAATATGATCCCTGTCCTTCAGGGGACTCCCGTTGTTGGGTAAGGAGTGACTCTATTTGTTGCCAAATCATACTTTTCAAGGGCTTAGGGCAGTGCTCTGCCCAAAATAAGTGCTCAATAAATGTGATTGAATGAATAACTCACAATTACCCATTGCTGAATTGTCACATTTGTCACCACAGGGGCTGACCCTGATTTTATTTCTCTCCTCTTCAGAGTCACAATCTCTCCAAAGCCTCTGCAAGTGGCAGTTGTCCTATTTCTGGGTGATACGTGCCAAGGGGACCTGCCTTCTGCATCTATTTCCTAACTGCCCAGTGTTTTGCAATGTGTTTTTTGAAGTCTTATCTTATTTCACCTTGTGTTTGATTAGAAGAAGTAGTACTTGTAGTTGCATTTATTGAGCACCTACTTTTTATGGTACTTGTCAAGTGCTTAGTTTGTGCCAGGCATTATTCTAAGTGCTGGAGTAGATATAAACTAATCTGGTTGGACACAGTCTATATCCCACATAGAAGTCACAGTTTTAAACTCCTTTTTACACATGAGGTAACTGAGGCACAGAGAAGTAAAGTGACTTGCCCAGGGGCACACAGCAAACAAGTGTCAGAGCTGGGATTAGAAAGCAGGTCCTTCTGACTCCTAAGCCAGTGCTCTATCCACTAAGCCACACTACTTCCCACTTGGTGTGAGATATGGTACTAGTTGCTTGGGAAATGCAGAATAAAGACATGATACTTTCCCTGCCCACAAGGAGTTTACACTCTAATAAGGGAAACAAGCATTAAACATTAAAGATGGGCCTGGGCATCAGGGGACCTGAGCTCTCATCCCAGCTATGACTGTTGCCCTCTGTGAAACCATAGTCAAGTCCCTTAACCTCTCTGTGCCTCAGGTTCCTCAATTGTAAAATGGAGATTCCATACCTGTTCTCCCTCCTACTTAGACTGTGAGTGCCATGAGGAACAGGGATTGTATCTGAACTGATTAACTCTTATCTGACTCAGTGCCTAGAACAGTGCTTCATACAAAATAAGTGCTTAACAAACATCATTACTATTATTCATTCATTCATTCGTATTATTGAGCGCTTGTTGTGTGCAGAGCACTATACTAAGCACTTGGAAAGTACAATTTGGCAACAGATACAGACAATCCCTACCTATCAATGGCCTCACATTCTAGAAGGGGGTAGACAGACAAGAAAACAAAACAAGTAGACAGACATCAATAGCGTCAATATAAATAAATAGAATTATATGTAAATACTCATAATTAATAAAATAAATAGAATAATGAATATGTACACATATACACAAGTGCTGTGGGTCAGGGAGGGGGGAAAGGTGGAGGGACGGAGTTGGGTGATGGGGAAGGGAGGAGGAGCAGAGGAAAAGGGGGGCTCTGTCTGGGAAGACCTCCTAGAGGAGGTGAGCCTTCAGTAGGGCTTTGAAGGGGGGAAGTGTGCTAGTTATTATTATAATTCTTTGAAGAGGGGAAAAATGTGAGGTAAGTGACAATTCTGGAATTTGATCCAAGTAATAGCATGTTGTATATACTTGTAGGGGAAAAGACTGGAATCTGGGAGGTCATGTGAAGGCTAATTCAATAATGTAGTTATGGCAAGACTTGAGCTTGTGCCAGAATGCTAACACTGTCTGGAGAAGGGGTAGATCAGGAGTTCAGGAGGAACTGATGGGTTTTTCAGTAGTCTGATTGTGAAAGTGGAATGATGTCACCAAGGTTGCAGGCTTTTTGGATGGAGAGGCTGATGGTATTATCACCTGAACTGGAAAAGGTGGAAGGAAAAGTGTGTTTTAAGTATGTTGTTAGAGGGGCCAGTGGGGTATACAAAGGGGGATATCTTGGAAGTAAGAAGAGACACTCGTCAGAAAAGAGGTCAAGGTGACACTGATAGATTTGGGAGTCATCTCCAGAGAAGTGGTAACTGATGCTAAGGGTGTGGTTTAAATCCTCAGACAGTGCAGTAAGAAAAGCAGAAAACCCAGAAGAGGGCCATACAAGCATACACACAGTAATACTAATAATAATGGTATTTATTAAGTGCTTACTATGTGCCAGGCACTGTACTAAGCACTGTGGTGGATACAAACAGATTGAGTTGGACACAGTTGCTGGCCCACGAGGGGATTATAGACTCAATCCCCATTTTAGAGATGAGGTAACTAAGGCACCGAGAAGTCAAGTGACTTGCCTAAGGTCACATAACATACAAGCGGTAGAGGCGGGATTAGAACCTATGACTTTCTGACTCCCAGGCCCATGCTCTAGCCACTGCACCACGCTGCTTCTCTCAGTAAAAATATGAGAGGAAGAGGAAGAGTCTGCAAACTCACCTGAGGAGTAGTCAAAAAAGTAGGAGGAGAACCAGATTGTGCTTTGACATTCTTCTCAGAAAAGATTTGATTCAATTTGTATTCATTGAGTGCTTACTGGATGCAGAGCACTGTACTAAGCACTTGGGAAAATACAATAAAACAATAGTGACATTCACTGCCCTCAATGCGCTGACAGTCTAGAGCAGGGGAGACAGACATCAATAAAAAGTTCCAGATGTGTGCATAAGTGCTGTGGGGCTGGGAGCAGGGAAGAAGAAAGGGAGCAAGTCAGGGTAATGCAAAAGGATTGAGAGATGAGTAACATTGGGGCTTAGTCTGGTAAGGCCCCTTGGAGGAGATGTGCCTTCAATATGGCTTTGAAATGGGGGAAAGTGATTGTTGGATTTGAGGAGGGAGGGTACAACAGTTCAGAAGCAGGACATGGACGAGGAGTCAGAGACAAGACTGGCGAGATGGAGGCACAGTGAGAAGGTTAGTTAGTACTAGAGGAGCAAAGTGTGAGGGTGGGGTTGTAGAAGGAGAGAAACGAGGTGAAGTAAGAGGGGGCAAGGTGGTGGAGTGCTTTAAAGCCAGTGGTGAGGAGTTTTGTTTGATATGGAGGTGGATGGGCAACCACTGGAGTTTCCTGAGAAAGCAGGGTGACATGTCCTAAACATTTTTGTGGAAAAATGATGCGGAACAGCAGATTGAAGTATTGACTGGAGTGGGGAAAGACAGGAGGCTGGGAGATCAGCAAAAAGGCTGATGTAGTAATTCAGGAGGGATAGGATGAATGATTGTATTATTCATTCAATCGTATTTACTGAGCACTTACTGTGTGCAGAGCACTGTACTAAGTGCTTGGAAAGTATAATTCAGCCACAAAGAGAGACAATCCCTGCCCACAAAGGGGTCACAGTCCATTTGAGAGGAAAACGTAGGTTTTAGCAATGTTGTGAAAGTGGGACCAACAGGATTTGATCCTGTAATAGATACAATATGTAATAAAGTCTCCAAAGTGGAGGGGATAGTGGATACAACTAGAGGATCTACCCATTTTTCATGAGCTCCAGGATTCTAAAATTTATATGTCAAGTTGGAAAGGTGAAATACTTTAATGGTAATGATGTTATTTATTAAAGGATTACTATTTACCAAGCATTGCATTAAATGTTCAGGGAGATAAAAGATGTTCAGTCCCTGAACCAAGACACAGATCCAGTCCCATGTTGGACTCAGTCTTAAAGGGAGATAACTTTTTTTTAATTTTAATTTCCATTTTACTCTTGAGGAAACTGAGGTACAGAAAAATCGTGATGTCCAAAGTTACAATCAATCAATCAGATTTATCAGGCAATTATGGTGTGCAGAGCGCCATAATAAGCATTTGGGGGAGTACAGTATAACGGAATTGGAAGACAAAATAATGATGTCTTTGTCAAGAAAAAATATATATGGTACTTGCTAAGTGCTAACTATGTGCCAAGCACTGTTCTAAGCATTGAGGAAAACAGAAGTTAATCAGGTTGGCTATAGTCCCTGACCCACATGGGGCTCACACTCATCCCCATTTCACAGATGAGGTAACTGAGGCACAGAGAAGATAAGTGACTTGCCCAAGGTCACAAAGCAGACATGCCAGCTCGCACACTCCACTCCTCTTGGTGCCATCCTTGTCACTGTGCCTCGTTCTCACCTGACCCACCATCGACCCTTGCCCATGTCCTACCTTTGGTCTAGAATGTCCTTCCTCCTCAAATCTGCCAAGCTAGCACACTTCCCCACTTCAAAGCCCTACTGAAGGCTCATCTCCTCAAGGAGGCTTCCCAGACTAAGCCCCCCTTTTTCTCTGCTCCCCTTCCCCTCCCCATTGCCCTGCCTCACTCCCTTTGTTCTCCCCTCCCTGGCCCACAGCATTTGTGTATATACATACATGTTTATCATTCTATTTATTTATATTAATGATATATATATATATCCATAATTATCTTTGTTTATATTGATGCTATTGATGCCTGTTTACTTGCTTTGATGTCTGTCTCCCTCCTTCTAGACTGTGAGGCTGCTGTGAGCAGGGATTTTCTCTATTTGTTGCTGAATTGTACTTTCCAAGTGCTTAGTACAAGTAATCTGCACACAGTAAGCACTCAATAAATATGATTGAATGAATGGATGAATGAATGAATGGATGAATGAATGAATGGATGAATGAATGAATGAACATGTGGAGAAGGCTTTATTGGAACCCAGGTCCTTCTGACTCCTGGGCCCCTGCTCCATCCAGTAAGCCAAACACTGTTAATCACAGTCTCTATTCCACATAGGACTCTCGGTCCAAGTAGGAAGGAGAAATGATATTGATATGTTGCTTGCCCACAAAGAGTTTTCAGTCTAGAGGGGGAGGCAGACATTATAATAAATTATGATTATGCATGTAAGTGCTGTGCCATCCTCCTGTGCCTTTTTCAACTCTCCCATCTTTCACAGTAATAGCTCCAGAGAAAATTTCCCACCTCCTCTGAAAATATACTATGGGAGTCCCTCAAGGCTGATTTCCTTCCCCAACTCAGCATGGTCACTTCACTCCTCTCACACCAATCTACTCACTGTAGCTCAATCTCACCTATTTTTCCACTGACTGCTCACCCAAGTCCTGCCTCTGGCCTGAATTCCCTTCCTCTGCATATTCAACAGTACATATTTGACAGGCAGTTCGACCTACAAAGCCTTTTAAAATGGCATCCCCTCCAAGAGGCCTTCTCTGATTAAGCTTTCATTTCTCTGGCTGGCAAGTGGCAGAGCTGGACTGGAACCTGAGTCTCCTGAGTTCAGTTCTGTGCTCTTTCCACCAGACCTCACAGACAGTGAGGATCCATCACTAATTGCTGATTATCATTCAATTGTATTTATTGAGCACTTGCTGGGTGCAGAGCACTATACTAAGCACTTTAGAGAGTATAACACAGTTGGTAGACACATTCCTGTCCCATAACGAGCTTACATGGTCTTTGAACTCAAAATAACAGCTAAAGGCAGAGGTGGTGAGTAGGAACAAAGAATGTGTTTCTCAGAGAGTACTAACCCAGGAGACGTGAATGCCCAGGAGGTTGACTGAAAGTTTAGAGACCCACAGTCACAACTGTATTTATTACTAAAATGATGATTTGAAGTTCTTCTTACTCTCATATATTTTGTTTCTCTAATTTCTGAAATAATTTTGCTGGCATATAGAAGGTATATCCATGGAGACATAAAAGTTTCAGTGCATGATTGCACCCATCAGGTCTGTTCTGAGGCCACACGCCGGGGTATGGATTTGTGAATGGAAATGTGTGGCTTTCCTCAGTACACAAAAGAATGTTGTAAACAGATGCTGGTGTTTTGTTTTGTTTTTTTAATAGCTACGGTACTTAGTCTGAATACAACAGTGAAATTCTACGATATCATTTTATTCCTCCGGAGATTGACTTGTGCAGTGGGTCTCTCTTGTGATGACACCCAGGCACAGGGTAATCATCAAATAAATGAACCACAGCACTGAAGTCTGAGAATCAGGAAAGGGGTTGAATATTTCATGCCTTTTTAGAACGTGTGATCTTGGTAAACTGTGGCAATGAAGAAACTGTTCATCACTGTGAGAAAAAAAACAAAAACCTAGTGCAAAAGCATCGTAATGCAAACATACACAAAAAGAAGTAGTATCAGAACAGATGGAAAAACAGAACCTACTGGATAGGTATGTTGCACAGTCATCTGAAAGCCAAAAGATATATTTGTACCACTTCTGCTTCTGACCAATGGAATTTTGATCTCGTAATTTATATGTCATTATTGTCTCCTTTTCTTTCTTGGGAAGTTATCAATAGTTTGATTCAAGATCTTTGATATTGTTACACTGGATGGAAGAGATTAAATGTCGCAATGGAAACATATATTTCAGAATGGATATTATTGTTTTCCACCAGTTTCTTGATGGATTAAAGAAAATATATATTTCAGTTTTATAAGGTCTTCCCTTCTTCCTCCCTTCCTCTATTCCTCTGTTTCTCCCTCTCTTCCTTGTTCCCTGCCTCTCTCTACTTCCTTATCCTTTCCTCCCTTCCTCTCTCCCTTTGTTTTTCCCCTCCCTCCCTTCTTGAAATGTTTTTAATGGTAAGCACTTGTTAAGCACTTACTGTGTGCCAGGCACTGTACTGGGGTTGCTACAAGACAATTAGCCTATTCACTATGCATTGATCTCATCTATCTCACCCCAGCCTCTCGCCCACATTCTGTCTTTGACCTGAAACAATCTCCATTTTCATATCAAACAGACAATCACTCTCCCCACCATCAAAGTCTTACTGAAAACCCATCTCCTCCAAGAAGCCTTCCCCTATTAATCCCTCAATTCCTTTTCTCCCCCATCCTTCTGCATCTCCCTGACTTACTCCCTTTATTCAACATCCAGCCCCCTGCCCTACAGTGCTTATATGTATATGCATAACATTCATTTGTATTAATTTCCCTCTCCCCTTTTAAAGTATAATTTCACTGTGGGCAGGGAATATGTCTTTTCTTTTGTTGTGTTTAGTACCACGAGTTTAGTACAGTGCGCTGCACACAGTAAGTCCTCAGTAAATGCGATTGATTTATTGATAATCAGGTAGTACACAGTTCCTGTGACACACACATAGGGTTCACAGCCCACTGACTGTTAAACAGAATCTGTTCTGATACATTGCACTACTACATGAAAAGAAATATCTTGTGCAAATGTGTATGACATCAGGATGCTTGAGTTCTACCTAAAGACTTTTCCTAAATATGGAGCTTTGAGAAAAAAGCAAGACCCATACTATGGGAGAACTAACTGCTAGTTGGAGTGATAACAGAAGCAATAATAGCATTAATTGAATTAATTAATTCATTCATTCAATAGTATTTATTGAGTGCTTATTATGTGCAGAGCACTGTACTAAGCGCTTGGAATGAACAAGTCGGCAACAGATAGAGACAGTCCCTGCCATTTGACGGACTTACAGTCTAATCGGGGGAGACGGACAGACAAGAACAATGGCAATAAATAGAGTCAAGGGGAAGAACATCTCGTAAAAACAATGGCAACTAAATAGAATCGAGGCAATGTACATTTCATTAACAAAATAAATAGGGTAATGAAAATACATACAGTTGAGCAGACGAGTACAGTGCTGAGGGGATGGGAAGGGAAAGGGGGAGGAGCAGAGGGAAATGGGGGGAAAAGAGGGTTAAGCTGTGGAGAGGTGAAGGGGGGGTGGTATAGGGAGTAGAGGGAGAAGAGGAGCTCTGTCTGGGAAGGCCTCTTGGAGGAGGTGAGTTTTAAGTAGGGTTTTAAGTTTGGCGGAGGTGAAGAGGGAGGGCGTTCCAGGACCGCGGGAGGACGTGGCCCAGGGGTCGAAGGCGGGATAGGCGAGACCGAGGGACGGTGAGGAGGTGGGTGGCAGAGGAGCGGAGCATGCGGGGTGGGCGGTAGAAAGAGAGAAGGGAGGAGAGGGAGGAAGGGGCAAGGTGATGTAGAGCCTTGAAGCCTAGAGTGAGGAGTTTTTGTTTGGAGCGGAGGTTGATAGGCAACCACTGGAGTTGTTTAAGAAGGGGAGTGACATGCCCAGATCGTTTCTGCAGGAAGATGAGCTGGGCAGAGGAGTGAAGAATAGACTGGAGCGGGGCGAGAGAGGAGGAAGGGAGGTCAGAGAGAAGGCTGACACAGTAGTCTAGCCGGGATATAACGAGACCCCGTAGCAGTAAGGTAGCCGTTTGGGTGGAGAGGAAAGGGCGGATCTTGGCGATATTGTAAAGGTGAAACCGGCAGGTCTTGGTAACGGATAGGATGTGTGGGGTGAACGAGAGAGACGAGTCAAGGATGACACCGAGATTGCGGGCCTGAGAGACGGGAAAGATGGTCGTGCTATCCACGGTGATAGGGAAGTCTGGGAGAGGACCGGGTTTGGGAGGGAAGATGAGGAGCTCAGTCTTGCTCATGTTGAGTTTTAGGAGGCGGGCCGACATCCAGGTGGAGACATCCCGGAGGCAGGAGGAGATGCGAGCCTGAAGGGAGGGGGAGAGGACAGGGGCGGAGATGTAGATCTGCGTGTCATCTGCGTAGAGATGGTAGTCAAAGCCGTGAGAGCGAATGAGTTCACCAAGGGAGTGAGTGTAAATGGAGAACAGAAGAGGGCCAAGAACTGACCCTTGAGGAACTCCAACAGTTGAATGCCAACTTGGTTCAGTGCTCTGTACTAGGAGGTTAGGAAGCACACAATGAAGAAGTGACACAATTCCAACCCATAAGAAGCTTTCACCAATACATTGCCATAGACTGTAAGCTCATTATGGGCAGGGAACATGTAGTGTATTAGGCAGTCAGTAAATACCATTGATTGATTGACTGGGAGATGAACATTAACATATTTGCTGGGCTGAGAAGGGTATAAGTAAGTTCAGAAGAGATAGAGTTGGCTGAAAGGGTGGCTATAGTTCAGGATTCTGGGGAACTAATCAGGGAAAGTCTGCTGGAGGAGGTAGGATTTGAGAAGGGCCCTGAATGGGGGGAAAACTATGGACTATCTATCTCTTGTTTGGCAAAATAACAAGTAATCTACAAATAGAATAGAACTGATATAAGACTTTGGCAACATAATCTGGTTTTTTTTCCCCCGTAGAATATTCTGTTAGTTGTTGCTGACCTTTACATTTAAAGAAACAAAGAACACTGAGCAATTTCTTTCTCCATAGTTGCTCATTGAACTGGTTTGACACATGTGTTTCACAAGCAACAAAGATAATTTTGAATAATGTGCTGATCCATTCTGGGTGACATGATGTTAGAACATGTGCTGTTCCTCTTACCGGCTCAGAAACAGGATGTCTTGTTTTAAAAGCTGCAAGTCGTCGAAGAGCTGTTAACGTGGAAGTTTTCAATTTAGTACACTTTGGAAAATGAAAAATTAAACTCGGGGGACTGAAATATAAAGTGTATTCTAAAATTAAGTGAATTTTGCTCTTCCTGGATTCTGAAATCAGTTAACTGATGCTCAGTGAAATGGTTGGAAATACCTGATTCATTCATTCAATTCATTCAATCGTATTTATTGAGCACTTATTGTGTGCAGAGCACTGTAGTAAGCACTTGGAAAGTACAACTCGGCAACAGATAGAGACAATCCCTACCCAACAATGGCTCACAGTCTAGAAGGGGCAGACGGTCAACAAAACAAAACAAGTAGGCAGACATCAATATCATCAAAATAGATAAATAGGATCATAGATATATACATATAATTATAAAATAGAGTAATAAATATTTACAAATATACACAAGTGCTATGGGGAGGGAAAGGGAGTAGAGTAGAGGGAGGGAGTAGGGGCAATGGGGATGAGGAGCAGAGAGAAAGGGAGGGCTCAATCTGGGAAGGCCTCCTGGAAGAAGTGAGCCCTCAGTAGGGCTTTGAAGAGGGAAAGAGAGTTAGTTTGGTAGGTGTGAGGAGATAGGGCATTCCAGGCCAGAGGTAGGACATGGGCCAGGGGTCGATGGTGGGACAAGCAAGAACAAGACCCGGTGCGGAGGTTAGCGGCAGAGGGGCAGAGTGTGTGGGCTGGGCTGTAGACAGAGAGAAGGGAGGTGAAGTAGGAGGGGGCAAGGTGATGGAGAGCTTTGAAGCCAAGAGTGAGGAGCTTTTGCTTCATGCAAAAGTTGATAGGAAACCACTGGAGATTTTTGAGGAGGGGAGTGACATGCCCAGAGCATTTCTGCAGAAAGATAATCCGGACAATGAAGTATAGACTGAAGAGGAGAGAGACAGGAGGATAGGAGATCAGAAAGGAGGCTGATGCAATAATCCAGTTGGAATATTATAAGAGATTGTACCAAACAGTATCTTGTCACTTAGTACTGTGCTCTGCACATAGTAAACACTAAGTAAGCACTACTGACTGATTGATTGGTCCATTCAGAGCCTTAATGGTGAAGACTGTATCCAACCTAATTAACTTGCATCTACCTCAGCACTTAGTACTTTGGCTGGCACATAAAAATTGCTTAACATCTACCATTAAAAGAAAAAAAAAGACTTATGGCTTCATGAACTTTCATTCTCAGCCTTGCTTCTGGTTCAATCTTTCATTCATTCAATCATATTTATTAAGCACTTACTGTGTGCAGAGTACTGTACTAAATGCTTAGGAAAGTACAGTACAAAAATGCCCACAACGAGCTCACAGTCTAGAGGGAGGTGTGTGTGTTGGGGGCGGGAGGGGTGAGACAGACATTAATAAAAATTAAAAAAATTACAGATCCATACATCACTGCTGTGGGCCTGGGGGTTGTGGGAGAGCAAAGGGAGCAAGTCAGGGTGATGTGGAAGGGAGTGGGAGATGAGGAAATGTGGGGCTTAGTTTAGGAAGCCCTCTTAGAGGAGATGTGCTTTCAATAAGGTTTTGAAGCGGGGGATAGAGTAATTGTCAGATTTGAGGAGGGAGGGAGTTCCAGGCCAGAGGCAGAACGTGGGCCAGGGGTTGGCGGCGAGATAGGTGAGATGAAGGCAGTGAGACCCTCTAGTCTGAACATAGTGTACATATTTCTACAGAATTAAGTCTCTACTTCTAAAGTGTAGAAAATATCTTCAGGGCAAAGAGATTTTTTTCACAGTGTCATGAGTGCTTTGGAATAATACACACCACATTTGTTCTCAAGGGTAGGATCTCACTTTTCATCTAACCTTGTTTGAACAGGAAATAGACAGACTAACGATATCAACAACACCAGCAACAACTCTGAGAACATTGAGAAGCAGCATGGCATACTGGATAAAGCACAAGTTTAAGAGTCAGAAGGACCTGGGCTCTAATCCCAGCTTCTCCACTTGTTTGTTGGGTGACCTTGGTCAAATCACTTCACTTCTCTATGCCTTAGTTACCTCATCTCTTCATCTGTAAAATGGGAGTTAAAACTGTGAGTTCCATGTGGAATAGAATCTGTGTCAAAACTGATTAGTTTATGTCTGCCCTAGTGCTTTGTACAGTTCCTGCCACATAGCACTTAAGAAATATCATAAAATAATTGATGACAACAACAAAAATAATGATGATGGTATTTTTACGTGCTTACTATGTGACAGGCACTGTACTAAGGGCTGGGGTAGATACAGGCAAGTTAAGTTGGACACAGTTCCTGTTTCAAGTTCACTCACAGTCTCAATCCCCATTTTACATATGAGGTAATTAAAGCACAGAGAAGTGAAGTGATTTGCCCAAGGACACACAGCAGACAAGTGGAGGAGTTGGGATTAGAACCCATGAACCCTTCTGACCCCCTGACCCATGCTCTATCCACTACATTCATACTGCTTCTCTACACTATGCTGCTTCTCTAATGACAACAACTAAATTGGCCTGATTCTCCTAATGTTGAAAGTTACCTCTAGGGAGTTAATTGGGCTATTTGGGAGGAAAACTAACTATTTCAGGCTACTAGAGGACCATTAAGTGCATTGTCCTAGTCTAAATCCATGTACAATGTCATCTACTGTTAAATGCTTCTCCTAAAGTATCTTACTCCCAGGGAATAACTTTAAGTACTGAGATGATATGGGTTATTATTATTTTCAAATATTTTATATGAAAAATGGGGTGCCCTAATGGAAACAGCACAGGTTTGGGAGTCAGGATTCATCAGTCAATTAATGGTAGTAACGGAGTGCTTACTTTGTGCAAATCACTATACTAACCTCGTGGGAGAGTACGGTGTTGTGATGACCAGTTCCACTGGCCCCTACACTTAGGAGAGGGAGGAGGAAGTCAGGTGAGTTACATGATAGTGCCCTTTCCTGAGACAAGTGTAAATACTTGGCTGGGCCAATCAGAGAGGGTTTGGGAAGGAAGTAGAGGGTCCAGATTGTGGAAGGAAATGACACCCGGCCATCTTAAGGATAAGACATCTTGGTGAGGTATGGGCCTGGGAGAGCAGAACACAGGGTGAGCTTGTGCCATGACCCTGAATGGACACAGAACAGAAGGAGGCATTGGCAAAGATCCTATATTAGGGTTTAGGTACCCAGAAGGTTTAGGATCTTGCAAGTAGGATTCCAGAGGAGTGAGGATCCTGTCCCTGAGTGGAAGAAAGGACACTGAGGAACCCTGATTCTAAAGGGCTTTGAGTTGGTGAGACCAGAATCTGAGATGCCCAGAGAGAAGAGGGGAAGGGCCAGAGGAAAATGAGCCCTGGCACACCTACAGGGAAGTACAGAGGATCCTGAGGGGAAATGGAATAGACAGAAGCAAAGGTGATTTAAGTCAGAATCTGTTTCCTTGTTATCTTGTTAGAAACTTATTAAATATTTTTGAGATCTCATATTTTCATGTCCACTAGTGGTAGGAGCTGGAGGAGAAAGTTCCAGATAATAATAATAATACTAATTGTAGCATTTGTTAAGTGCTTGACTGTGTGCCAAGCACTGTTCTAAGCACTGGGGCAGATAAAAGGTAATCAGGGTGTTTCACATGGGGCTCACAGTCATAATCCCTATTTTACAGATGAGGTTACTGAGACACAGAGAAGTTAAGTGGCTTGCCCAAGGTCACACAGCAGACAAGTGGCGGATCCAGGATTAGAATACACGTCCTCTGACTCCCAAGCCTGGCTCTTTCCTCCAAGCCATGCCATGAGTCATGTGGGCCCCATGTGGAACAGAGACTGTCCAAACTGAGCTTGTATACATACCTGGCACATAGCACTTAACAAATACCATAAAATAATTGATGACAACATAAATAATGACAACAACAAAATATTCCTGATTCTCCCACTGTTGAAAACTACTTCTAGGGAGTAATTTGGGCCACTTGGCAGTAAAACTAACTCTTTCAGGCTACTAGAGGACCATTTAGTGCTTTGTAGCAGTCCTTGCACAATGTCCTCTACTGTTAAATACTTCTCCTGAAGTGCATTTGGGGTGATATAAGAGTCCCTAATGACCTCTTCACTTTTGGGGAGATGCCTGGGCTTTAGTTGAAGGATGGTGACAGTGATAGAGGCTGCAGGGACTTGGGGTGCACTGAGCAGAAATGGTCTCCAAACTTGTGTAAAATGAGAGGGTTGGATGGATTTCTGACCCAGCAGAGTTTGACCAAGAGCTGTGCATGCCTCAACTGATGGGAGGTAGGAGAGGAAACTCTTTCAGCTGGGGTTTAAGACTGAGAACCTCTGGAAACAACCCAAATACATCCTAAGTAGAGATGGTAAATAGGATCCGTGCCCTCCAGGAGGTAGTAGGGGGAGACAAGCATCAAACTAAATTGCAGATCGAAAATCAGCCAAGTATAAAGATATGTAAGTAAGTGCTGTGGCAATAGGTTGGAATGAGTAGCAAAGTGTTTTTAAGAGGTTACAGACCCAAGGGCATAAGCAAGGAGAGAGCATGAAAGCTAACAGACAACTCAGGAAGGGCCTCTTAGAGGAGCTGTGTTTCTAATAGGGCTTTGAAGTTGGAGAGAGCGGTGATTTGTTGGAGGTGGAGTGGAAGAGAGTTATTGGCCAGAGGGAAGACATAAGCAAGGGGATATCAGTCAGACAGATGAGATTGGAGTACAGTGAGTAGGTTGGCATTAGAGGAGCAAAGCGTGTGGTCTGGGTTGTGGTACGAGATTAGAAAGAGTAGGTAGGGAGGGGAGACCTGATTGAGTACCTTACAGCTGATGGTAATGAGTTTCTGTTTGATTCAAAGATGGATTAGCAATCATTGGAGGATTCTGAGGACGGGGGAGAAGTGGACTTTAAATGAATCTTTAGAACAATGTTCCAGGCAGCTGAGTATGGTATGGACTGGAAAGGGGAGAGATAGGTTAGAATATGATAGGATAGAGGATTGGAGATAGGATAGGGTGGAGTAGGGGCTTGAGCACAAGAGTGGAGGAAACCCACTGTGCAGGTGATCCACAGCTGTGGGTTGTTACTATTAGAGGACACAGAGAGGGGAGTGAGGGAGTTAAGGTCAATGGAAAGGGTGGAGTTGGGTGTGGATTTGTGTCAATAGACGATAGGTTGGCTATGGAACCCGATTGGGGTTTGATATCTTGGGGATAACTGAGGGGGGCATAAAATCAAAGATCTATCTGGGAAAACAGGAGAGATTTGATGGGAGGATGTATGGGAGAGCGGGCATGTAAAAAGGTTGGGATTTGGGCCTGGAATTTCAGAGTTGGTGAGGTGGGAGATTTTACAGTGACTCTGGCCTGGAATGCCCTCCCTCCTCATCTCCAACAGACACTACTCCTCTTCCCCAACCTCCTTCAAAGCCCTATAGAAGGCACATCTCCTTCAAGAGGCCTTTCCTGATTAAACCCTCCTTTCTTTTTTTCAGCTTTCTTGTGTGTCACCCTGACTTGCTCCCTTTATTCATTTCCACATCCCAGCCCCACGGTACTTGTGTACATACCTGTAATTTATTTCTTAATATTAATGTCTGTCTCCCCCTCTACATTGTAAGCTTGCTGTGGGCAGAGAATGTGTCTGCTACACAGTTGTATTGTACTGTCACAAAAGCCTAGTGTAGTGCTCTGCACACAGTAAGAGCTCAATAAATATGATAGACTGACTAAAAATGATGAGGCTGAGAGTATCTTCAAGTTGGCAAGTGGGTGAGGTGTGGTGGAGCAGGAGGTTAGTGGAGTTGAGAACTGAAAAACCTAAGTCAGAAGACTTGGGTTCTCAACCCAGCTATTGAACTTGCTTGCTGTGTGTGACTTCTTGCTTCAGTTTCCTTATTTGACATTTGTAAAATGTAGATTATAGAACTGTTCTCCCTCCCCCTTAGCTTTTGACTCTCATGAGGAATGCACAGTATCTAATATGATATTCTATGTCAATACATAGCATAGTGTTTGGCACACAGAAAATGTTTAACAAATACCACTAGTATTATTATATATTAAGAGAGACTTTTACTTCTTCATTAATCAAAAAGTGGTATTTATTGAGCACTTACTGTTTGCAGAGCACTGTATTAAGTGCTTGGTAGAGTACAATGCAACAGAATTAGTAGACACATTCTCTGCCCATAATGAACTCACCATCTGACTACAGGATGAATCTCAACTGTCTTTTCATTCCGGGATGGTTTCGCCAGTGGTAAGCAGGTAAACCCTTTACCTCAAATATGTACTCACTGGCCGCACCATTCCCTAATAAGCTAAAGACTCTTTAAAACATTTTCTATTTTCTTTTTCAGACTGTAACTTTGACTTTCTTATCCCATTTTCCCAAGACTTTTCCATTTTCCCATGGTGGCACTTTAAAAAATTGTAAAATTTAGTTGCTTTACTACTGCTACTGGCTATCTCTGGCACTGCCCTCTCTTGGTTCCTCTCCATTTTTATAGTACTTGTTTAGCACTTACTATGTGCCAAGCTCTGTTCCAAGCACTGGGGAAGTTGTAAGCTAATCAAATTGGACACAGTCCCTGTCCCACATGGGGTTCACTGTCTTAATCCCCATTTAAATATCTGAGTGACTTGTCCAAGGTCTCAAAACAGATAAGTGGTGTAGGCGGAATTAGAACCCAGGTCCTCTTAACTTCCAGGGCCGTGCTCTACCTAGTAGGTAATACTGCTTCTTACCTAAACTTTCCCTCTGGCTGCTCCTTTTGGCTTTCTCTAACTAATTTCCCCTTTGCTTCACATTTTCTAACTGTGAGGATCCTTCAAGATTTGGTTCCGGTTACCCTTCTATTTTCCTTCTACAACCACTCCCTTGAAGAACACAGTCACTCCCTCAGCTTTAATTACCATCTCTATGCCAGTGAATTCCAAATTTACTTCTCCAGCCCCAATCTCTCCCACTCTTTGCAGTCTCAGATTTCCTCCAGTCTTCACCATCACCTTAAACTCAACATGTTCAAAACTGAACTTTTCATTTTCCCTCTAAAACTCTCTCCTTCCCTCAACTTTCTCATCTCTGTTGATGAAACCACGGTCCTTTCCTCCTCACAATCCTGGTACCTCAAATTCACCATGGCTTATCTTTCGTCCTTAACCCACACAATAGCTTAGTCACTGAATCTTGTTGCTTATCAGTCCAGAATTCCCTCCTTCCTCTCCATCCAAACTGCTATCCCACTAGTTAAAATACTGTCGTATCCTGTTTCAATTATTGCATCAGCCTCCTCATTGTCCTTCCTGCTTTAAACTCTCCCCTCTCCAGACCACACTTCACTCTGCTGCCTGGGTCATTTGTCTACAAAATTGTTCTGCACATGTCTCCACACTGGGGGAAACAGTATGGCCTGGAGGAAGGAGCAGAGGCCTGGGAGTCAGGATCTGGGTTCTAATACCAGATCCATCACTTGTCTGCTGTGTGACCTAGTGCAAATCACTTAACTTCTCCGAGCCTCAGTTCCCTCGCCTGTAAAATGCAGATTAAGACTGTGAATCCCATGTAGGACAGGGAATGTGTCCAACCTGATTACCTTGTATCTACTCTGGTGCTTAGAATAGTGCTTGGCACATAGTAAGTGCTTAACCAATACCATTAATATTATTATTATACTCTCCTCTTTGATTGTGAGTTCCTTGTGGGACAGGGACTGTGTCCAACCCAAGTACCTTCTTTCTATCCCAGTGCCCCACTGCTTCATATAGTGCTTGGCATAAATATGATTTAAAAGAAGTGAGGACACATAAGTGCCAAAGGGCAACATAAGATAAAATGTTAAACACCATTCACCAGAGAGGAGGGAACATCTGGAAGTGATGGGAGAAAGGAAATGGAAGGAGATGGAAGAGTGAGTAGGGGCAAGATAATCAAGGATTAGTCTGGTGACCACTTGGGGCTGCCAGCCTGGGACAATATGGCAATTTTACTTCTCTGATACCCTCCTAGACCCACTGTAGGCTAGGCACGAGTGCATGCCACAGTGTTACTGGGTAAATATTTCTCTTTTTTTTGTTTATGACATCAAGTGGAGCAGAGGCATTTGAACAAATGTCCTTGTGCATTCATAGCTGTGTTATTGAGAGGGAGTTATTTCCTACTAGTGTAGAGAGGAGGCAACACTGAAGACTGCCTTCTCTGTGGCCCATGGAAGGGCTGAGGGAAATACATCTCCATTCCCCATCCCATATTGCTGTTACTGGGGTGGGCCTCCACCTCTTTCAGACACAGTGACCTCAGAAAATATCCTTTTTTGTGTGCCTACCTATCCTTGGAATACAGTACTCCACCTTCATGCAGGATTGGGAGAAGATACTCTACTGAAATTATTGGAAATATTTTGGGAGAATTCCCTACAAAGTGTCACTCCAAACCTTTGGATCCCTGATGGACAATATATATGGAATCATAGAAGATTTTTTTACCCTATCTGTTCTTCTGAAAAAGAAAAACAAATAGGTGATGATATTGGTAAGAGGGTGGGGATTGCTGTGGGCAGGAAATGTGTCCGCTTCTTGTTGTAGTGTACTCTTCCAACCGCTTAATACAGTGCTGTGCACACAGTAAGCACACAATAAATACAATTGACTGAGGAAGATGAACCATCAGAGAAGCAGCATGGCCTAGTGGAAAGAGCACAGGCCTGGTAGTCAAAGGACTTGTCGGTCCCACCTTCACAACATTGCTAAAATCTACCCTTTCCTTTCCATCCAAACTGCTACCAGGTTAATACAGTCACTCATCCTATCCTACCTGAATTACTGCATCTGCCTCCTTGCTGACCTCCCAGCCTCCTGTCTCTACCCACTCCAGTCCATACTTCACTCTGCTGCCTGGGTCATTTTTCTACAAAACATTCAGGTCATGTCACTCCCCTCCTCAAAATACTCCAAGGTTGCCCATCCATCTCTGTATTCAACAAAAACTCCTCACATTTTCTTTAAAACACTCCATCAACTTTCTCCATCCTACCTCATCTAGCTTCTCTCCTTCTACAATCCAGCCCGCACACTTTGCTCCTTCTCATTGTGCCTTGACCTTGCCTGTCTGGCCACTGACCCCTAGCCTACGTCCTGCCTCTGGCCTGGGATGCCCTCCCTCCTCAAATCCAACAGATAATTACTCTCCCCCACCTTCAAAGCCTTATTCAAGGCCCATCTCTTCCAAAAGACCTTCCCAGACTAAGCCCCAATTTTCCTCATCTCTCACTCCCTTCTGAATCACCCTGACTTACCCCCTGGGCTTTTCCCCGCTCCCAGACCCACAGTACTTATGTACATATCTGTAATTTTATTTATTTAATTTGAGGTTCTCCCACACTAGACTGTAGGCTCACTGTGGACAGGAAATGTCACTGTTTATTGTTGTACTGTACTTTCCAAGTGCTGAGTAAAGTGCTCTGGACACAATAAGCACTCAATAAATATGATTTAATGAATGAATAAATATAGTTAGCACTCAACAAATACCATTATTATTTTTATTGTTAGTTTACAAAATGTTGACATATATTTGGAACAGACATATGGACCCAAACAGAGGTTTTTGCAGAGTTTTTTTTAATTTTTAAGAATCATTTTCACATTATCTCATTTTATCTTTATAATAGCATCTAGAGGCAGTGAAGCAAATATAAATAAAAAATGTACTGATGAGAAAACTGACTTACAGAGTGGTTATGTGTCTTGCTCAAGGTCACACAGCTGGCTAATCGAAAAGCTACAACAGAACACAGGCCATCTGACTCCTAGTTCAGTACTATTTTCCTAGGTGAGGTTTTACAAAGGTAGATTGAGATACAAAGAATATCTGTAATTATTGAAATGCTCTTTCAAATAGTTACAGTTAATCAAAGCAAACAGAATCTCCTCCTTGCTCTGTAGCATTTGAAAGATGTGACATTATTTTCAGAAATATACTACCGAACCCATGCAACTACCGATAATTCAAAGTATTTTCATTGCAATTTTGTGCTCCTTTGTTCATAATTACATGCTGAACATGCTCTCTGATAATATAGACATTTTGTTAACTTGACATAAAAAGGTCAGGAATAAGCCAGTATTTATGTTTAATCATCAACCTTCCTTTACTTTAAAATCTTCAGACAATTATGTCTCCAAGCAGGACAGCTTATGCAGTATAAATAACATTTTGGAATATGTGTTGGTAATGGGAAAGCTCAGCTTTTTTTTTTCAGTCTCAAAGTCTATTTTGCACATGTTTGTAGTTCAAAATGAACCCTTGACCTCAAGGGTCTCCTTAGCCAACTTCTCAGCATAGAGGATGCAGACCCAAGAGCAGCACTCTTTCCCTTTCTCCATTTCCCCTCCCTGTTTCCCATTCCCCCCTCTCTTCCTTGTTCTTCCTTCCCCTTTCCTGTTTCCTTTCCCCATCCTCATCTACATCCTTTCTCCTTTCCTCCCCATCATCCTTCTTTTCCCCCATTTCCCCTCCCAATTACTCTTTCCCCTTGCTCTTTCCCTATCCCCCCCTTCCCCCTCTCTCTTCCTTGTTCTTCCTTCCCCTTCCCTGTTTCCTTTCCCCTTTGTTCATCCACATTCCTTCTCCTTCTCCATCATCCTCCCTTTTTCCTCCATTTCCCCTCCTTACTGCTTCCTCACAAAAACAAGACTCTTCTTTGAACAACTTAATGATGTCTCCACTGCAGGCAGAGCCACAAAGGATGGCCAAATTCTGATGGCACAACCAGCAGAAAACTGCAAGTAGGAGGGGCCCAGTCTGCTTAATCACTTCTGCAGGTATTTTCTGAAAATGTGGAGCATTGATGAAGCACCACAGGATTTCAAGAATGCAACCATTATCATCAGTTTCAAGACAAATGGTAAGAGAGCTGACTGTGAATATCATTATTAATATAATCATAGAATATTAGCAATAGAATAGAATATGTTACATACACAGTAATGATGTGGTATTTGTTGAGCACTTAGTGTGTCTCAGTGTGTCTCAAGCGCTGTGCTAAGCCCTGTGGTAGATACAATACATTTAGATTGAATTCAGCCCCTATTCCCAAAGGGATTCAGTCTAAGAGGGAGGGAGAACAGGTCTTTCATAGTCATTTTACAGATGTTGAAAGTGAGGCAGAGAAACGATAACTAACTTGGTCAAGGTCACACAGCAGGCCGGTGGTGAAGCCAGGATTAGAACCCAACTCCACAATGGTGTGGCTAGCACATTGCATCTGGAGGGACTTAGCTGATGGCCCAACACCAGTAGAACAGAATATTAATCAAATCCATGAGGCTAAATTCAACTGACTGTTCAAGGATGCATCAGAGGATCTGGAAGCTGCTGTCAAATACCGGTTGTCTGGCAATTAGTCTGGAGATGTCTATCCACAACATCATCAAGCAGAAAGAACACAGAACCATGCCATTTGCCTGTTGTGTTACCTTGGGCAAGTCACAACTTTCTGTACCTCAGCTTCCCTACCTGTAAAATGGGGATTAAATACCTGTTCTCCCTACCTCTTAACCTGTGAGCCCCAGATGGGACAACAACTGCGCTTCATCTAATTGTATCCATTCCACTGCTTAGTATAGTACTAGGTTCCTAGAGAGCACTTAACAAATAACACAGTTATCATGATTATCATGCCACCTGGGTCTTCCAGAACAACACCACCTGCACACAATTCTTAACTTCAACTGCCAAGACAGGTTCCTTCACAATTAGGTTCTGAAACTTAAGCAGGGATCATCGCTGGAAAAATAATTAGCACATCCCACTTTCATTGAGCATTATATATGGGGAGAATGGATGACAGCAGCAGACCCCACCAACATCTCTATGATGAGATGAAATGGGCTACTCAAGAAAAGCTCTGCACACAGTAGACACTCAAAGATTAGTATTAGCTGATTGGAAATGTGAACAGAAAAGATGCTATCAATGAAGCAAAACTTGAATTGAGATTTATTGAGTGCTTACTGTATTAGGTACTTTTCTCCCTCTCTAGACTCAAAGCTCACTGGGCAGGGAATGTGTCTGATATTGTTGTGTTTTACTCTTCCAAATGTTTAGTACAGTGCTCTGCACACAGTAAGTACTTAATAAATGATTGAATGACTGATTAGGAAAGCACAATATAAAAGAATAGATGTAGATGGCCCCTCCCCACGAACAGTTTAGTAGACTGGGAGACAGATATTACTGTCATACCTGTCTTCTGTGTGACCTTGGGTAAGTCATTTAACTTCTCTGTGCTTAATCCCTCATTCATGAAATGGGGATTGAGACTGTGAGCCACATCCAGGACAAGGACTGTGTATGCCTACCCTGATTAGCTGGTATTCAACACACTATGTTGGTAGTAAGCACTTCACAAATACCACAATTAAAATAAATTACAGATAAATGTGTGCATAAATGCATGGGTCTTGGGGAGGAATGCATATCAAAGCAATTCAGGTCATAGAAGGTTTAACAATTAGGAAACACCCGCAAAACATAAATGAAACTGATACGCAGCAATTTAAAAATGGGATAATTATCTCGGAGCAGAGGCTTCAGGAAGCTTGTGACCTGCAAGAGAAAAAAATACAGCTTCAGGAGCTGTGGGTAATAAATACAGCAAGTGTGTAGCAAGGGATAATCAGTATTTGCACAGAAGGCAGAAGGTATTGTTCAGTTGAATATTTGGTTTTATAATCCACAAACACATACAAGCTTTTTCTGTAGCAAACAAAAACCAGCCCACCAACTGGCCTCCCCTAATATATCTGCCTTCTTCACCCACAATCCCCAAAGATTTTCTCTTTGTTCCTCCTAATCATCTACCTCTACCTCACACTCGACATAACTGCTTTCCTCTCCGCACTCATGCTGTTACTTTAGTTTGTAAGGCTCTCCTTTCCTTATCAGAGATGTAATCTCTCCCCATATTTGGAGTCCTTCTAAAATTCATTCATTAATTCAACCATATTTAACGAGTGCCTACTGTTTGCAGAGCACTCTACTAAGCACTTGGGAAAGTATAATAAAGCAATAGAGACAATTCCTGTCCACAGTGAGTCTGTTATCCATTCTCTCTAAAATCTCACCTCCTCCAGCAAGCTTCCCCAGCTAATTTCCCAGCACCCTGAACATATCATCCCATCAGCCAACTCTAGCATTTATTCACTTTTTTACCCCTCTCCTTAGCATCGGTGTATATATAATGAATAGATGATTATTTGTGCACCTACCTATCTAGTGATATAGCTATCTAACTGTACAGTTAAATAAACCATGTTCAATTATTTATTTTGATCACTCTAAGTATAACTAAGTTTATACTTATTTCCCTGTTAGAATGTAAACACCCTGTGGGCAGGGACAGTGTCATGTTTTGGGGCAAGTCACTTAACTTCTCTGTGCCTCAGTTACCTCATCTGTAAAATGGGGATTAAGACTATGAGCCCCATGTGGGACAACACGATTACCTTGTATTTACCTCAGCACTTAGAACAGTGCTTGGCACTTAGTAAGCGCTTAACAAATACCATCATTATTATTATTATTATTATGTTTTTATTCAGTAATTGTCAAATGCCTACTTAAATGTGCTGCAAAAAGTGGGTGCTCAACAAATGCTATTATTCACCTTCCCTCTCTTCCTTCTCCTTCTCTTCCTCTTCCTTATCACCTTACCCCTTCTCTTCTCCTTCCTTCCTTCTTTTTTATGGTAATTGATAGGTGCTTACTATGTGACAGGCACTGTACTAAACTCTGGGTTAGATAAAAAATAATCAAGTTGGATATAGTCTATGTCCCCTATGGGGTTCAAAGTCTTCATCCTCGTTTTACAGATGAGGTAACTGAGGCACAAAGAAGTTAAGTGCCTTTTTGTGTGAGTGTGGTATACGTTAAGTATTTACAATATGCCAGACACTGAACTAAGCACTGGGGTAGATACAAAGTTGTCAGATTACGGACACCAATCCCTCTCCGACATGGGTCTCACAGTCCTAATCCCCATTTTACAGATGAGGTTACTGAGGCGCAGAGACATGAACAACTTGCCCAAGGTCACACAGAAGACAAGTGATGGAGCCTGAATTAGAATCCAGGTCTTTCTATCTCCCAGGTTGATGCTCTAACCACTAGACCATGGTCAGAAGGTCCCACAGCAGACAAATGGCAGAGGTGGCATTAGAATCCAGGTCCTTTTGACTCCCAGGCTCATTGTCTATTCATTAGGCCACGCTGCTTCTCCCACTTATCTTCTTATTATCACATACAATGATGAAAATTTCTTCATCTGAGGCAGGCATGTTCTGCAGTGTCTTGCAGAGGATCGTGGGCAAAGATATTCTGCTGTAAATCCAAAGACCACACACTTAACCCTGAACAGCTGCCTGATAATACATGCCTTGAATCAGTACTGACATAATCTTCTAATAGAAAAGGCAATTCTAATGTGAGGATTGGAGTAGCTGAACAGCCCAGGACCAGGAGAAGTGGTTTAAATATAAAGAGGTTAAACAAGCTTTCTATTGGCCTGGGAAATACAATTGTCATCCTTATTATCTGAACCATATGGAGTACTTTGATATTTTCCAAGCACTTTATAATCATTAACCAATAATTAGTTGAAAAATCTGCTCGCTCCAGGGAAGTGTCTGAGTTCCATACCCTTTCTGCCCTCCTTGCCTTTTAAAGTCTTCTGTGGAACTACACTTAGTTGATTTTGGATTTAATTGCTTAGTTTTTCCAAATCTAGCTGAGGTCATAACCTTCATGATTTGTACTAGTGCATTTACAGAAAAAATTGAAATGGCCTTATGAAGTTGATTTTTCATTCTCATTAAATATTTAGGGCCAAAGGGATGCTAAAAGTTAGCTTCCTTTCTATGAGTACCATGTTAAAAATTTACTACTTTTGGCCCAGAAACTAATTAAAGTTGTAGACCAGGAACAGCTAGAAAGTGGTAGATTCAGGGAGTGATTTTGCTTTCACAATTCAGAATGTTGACTGTAAGCTGTAAGCTCTTTGAGGGCAGAGATCATATCTAGCAACTCTGTTGTATTTTCCCAACACAGTAAGCTCTCAATAAATACCACTGACTGATTGATAATGACTAGACAGCATCCCTCAAAAGTATTTTGAGTCCATATGATTGAGAGAATTCTCATCTTTCTTACCAAAATGCTCCCAAAAGGGAGAGTGGTAATAAGAGGAAGGAGGATGGTAATGTATCTGACCTGATACGACTTAGCCAGTGCTCAAAACATTAAGCTCTTACCTGAGAAATGCTTGCAAATTTGAATAATTTAATTTAATAACCCCTCTTTTTCTTTAAATGAAAGGTTTTTAAAAAAACACCCAACTAAATTATGCAGTGTGTGTAGATATAGGCATCAGAAGAGGAACTGTAGGTTTACCAAAAGCATACCTGTCAGGAAACTGAACTGCCTTAAAACAAAATACCTAAATTGCACTCCAATTAACACATAACCCCACAACAGAAATAAAAAATAGTCAATGAGCTCGATCATGAAAAATGCTTTATTAATGATGAACCTCATAAGATTAGGATAAGACAATTGTTAGAGCTTTCTTTGATATCATTTCTACAATTTATTTTTGTCTATAGTTGGTCTGTGAATGATCAAATAGGTGATTTGTTGAAAATTGACTTTAGGCTTTTATTTTTTGGCGATTGGTATTATGACTTTTTTTTTCCATGACCTCACTTTGGGATTTTGTTGTCTATGAAAGTTTTTCCTCCAGACATTAGGATTTGCCCATAAGTTTGTTGTGGGCAGGGAACGTACAACTTTTTTGTATTGTACTCTATCAAGCACTTAGTACAGCACTCTGAACACAGAAAGTGCTCAATAAATACCAGGGGTTGATTGATTGATTGGACTCAGTCATTTCAATTTTTAGCATCATCAGATATAGAGTCGGAATGCTTGGGATTTAGAGTTTCAAATCTATGGGGGGAATATGAAGCGTATATGATGAAAAGAAAATATGAGATAATTGAGAGCTTGTCAAGAAGGTATTGGATGCTTACTAGTTTTTTAAAAAGCAAATTATTTCTGGAATATTTTAACTAGGTCATTGTCAGTGGACTATCACCTTTTTTTACTTAGAATATTGTGCCATAAAAACTCCCCTTATTGAATATTTGCTTTTTAAAAATATCTGGATCACACAAAGATTATTTGAAGTTTTTTATAAGTAAGCTAATGTTATTTTGAAAAGAATATTTGGAAGTGTAGCTTCTACTGATGCTCTGCTTTTAGATTGAGGATTTCAGTGACAAAATGTTGTCCCAATTTTAAGATGACAGACAGCCTTTTCAGTTTTTTCCAAGTGGTCCTTTCTTCCATCTTCTAACAACCCTTTTGTCTTATCTGAAATAAGATAAACTTTTTTTATTCTATGCTTAAATTGTGTGTGAACTGGAATTGATGAGTAGGTTTGTCTTCTGGTTAGGACAGAAAGAAGATAAAGATTTGATAGCTATTAGAGAGTAAAAGTATATTTGTCTCCCCAGGTATCTCATTATGGGCTTTAGCAGGCTAAGCTATATAGCAATAACAAGACAGATGAACCCGTGATTTCCTCTAAGAGAAAACTATTGAAGGGGTTTAACCACCAAAGTAGAATCCTACCCCAAGGTGCTCGTGGGTAGCCCACAGGATGTGTATGCCCAGCTTGCCTTGAATCAAGATTATAAATCCTTCCACGCTCGGGGGAAAAGCCTTTTGAAACACTCTCTGCTATTCAAACCCAACTTGGGCAATTCCTTATGTTACCTTCCTACATTTTCCCCAAATTTCACACCCTTCTGGTCTGGAGAAGATGGAAAGAGAGCATTATTTCAGATGATCTGAGTTTGGAGAGGATGTCAACCAGGATCTTTCACCTCAGAATCCACCTCCACCTCTGGATGGTAATTTCACATTTCTTCTTATCCATGATTTAGAAGGAATCCCTAGAGAGGTATGAAGAGGTACACAGAGTATGGATATCAACCTTTGTTTTCCTTGCATCTTGTTTTCCCATGCAGTATCTATTTGTGTATTTCATATGTCCAGCATTTCACTGTCATAGATGGGGTTTTGATGATTTCTGTTTCTTATTTGAGGGAGAGCTAACCAATATTGGACAGAAATAGTTTGCAAAATAAAGCCTATGGAGAGAGAGGTGGTGTGAAGCAGAGTGGTCTATGGGACCCCCAGATTTGCCACTTGTCTGTCATATGACCTTGGACAATTCACTAAACTTCTCTGTGCTTCTGTTTCCTCATCTGTAAAATGGTGATCCAATGTCTGCTCTCCCTCCTACTTAGACTGTAATAATAATAATAATAATAATAATTATGGTATTTGTTAAAGTGCTTACATGTGCCAAGCACTGTTCGAAGTGCTGGGGTGGATACAAGGTAATCAGGTTGTCCCATGTGGGGCTCACAGTCTTAATCCCCATTTTACAAATGAAGTAACTGAGTCACTGAGAAATTAAATGACTCACCCAAGGTTACACAGTAGACAAGGGGTGGAACTGGGGTTAGTACCCAAGTCCTCTGACTCCCAAACCTGAGCTCTTGCCACTAGGTCATGCTGCAGGACAAGGACTGCATCCTACCTGATTAACCTGTATCTACCTGAGTGCTTTAATACAGTGCTAGAAATGTAGTATGTGCTTAAAAAATACCATAATCATTATATATTATAGGCTGTCAAAAAGGGAGAAGGACAATCCATCTGAAAGAGAAGGACAAGCTAATGAGACTGAATTAGTATAAGAAGAAATTCTCAAGTTTGTGCCTGTGAAAAATGCAGGTGAAAACATATCTCGTAAAAGCATTGTACATTCTTCAGCTGAAGCAGAGTTCTTAACAGCTGTAATGGAGAGAAAGGGGAGACCAATGAAGGGACTGAAACCACCTGTTTTCTGCTCTCATTGGCCTAGTGCCAGTATCATAGAAGATTTTAAGAGTCATTTGGATGATTGACATCCATGAATAACAATCCAGGGAACAGTGATGGAGAGAAGGCCACTGTACTCAGTCTTACGGCAGGAAATAACTAAGAGATAATGTCAGAATTAAATAAATACCAATGGGGAAAAGGGAAGAGGGAGTTGCTTAATGATTTTTAATTAATTTTAATTGCTGACATTTAACATCCCGAATCCCACCCCTGCCCTAGGAGACAATGGGAATTTTGCCAATTTGGAGGGAGGGTGTTAAACCTCCTGGGCACCCCCCGGCAGTGCTTAGGACTGGGGAGTATTAAACAGAGAGAGGTTTGCCAACTCATTTATGTCAAGGGACCTGAGAAAATGAGATTATGTGTTAAAGCACAGCGCTTCCAGCAGGCGGAAGTAAAACCAAAATCTGTAAAAGGAAGGTCTCCATCGGAAGTTTTGCTCCTGCCTGCAGTGTGTGCCAAAGGTAATATAAGAATTAAATAAAGAGGACTGGCATCTCTGCTATAGCATAAAAGGTGGATTTTAATGATGAAGTAAAAGTAGAACCAACAGGACTTGGTGAAGACTGAATATGTGGGTTGAATGAGAGAGATGAGTTGAGGATAATTCCAAGGTTATGGCCTTGTGAGACAGGGATGGTTGTATAAGAGAAGCAGCATGGTTTAGTGGATAGAGTCCGGGCCTAGGAGTCAGAAGGACCTGGGTTCCAATTCCAGTTCTGCCACTTGTCTGCTGTGTGATCTTGGGTAAGTCATTTAACTTTTCTGTGTCTCAGTTCCTTCATATGGAAAATGGGGATTAAACTGTGAAGCATATATGGGACAGGGGGCTGTATGCAAACCCCTCTTGCATCTACTCCAGTACTTAGTACGAGTGCCTGGCACCATAGTAAGTGCTTAACATGTAACATGACTATTATTATTATAATTAATTATAGAGATGGGAATGTCAGAGGGAGGACAGAGTTTGGGTAGTAAAATGAGGATTTCTATTTTGAGCATGTTAAATCTGTGGTCAGCAGGACATCCAAGTAGAGATGTCCTGAGGCAGGATGAAATAGACTGCAGAAAAGGAGAGATCAGTACTGGGGATGTAGATTTGGGATCATCTGCACAGTTAAAGCCATGGAAGGGCAATGGACTGGATATTGACAATAGTAAAGGGACCCAGATCTGAGCCTTTAGGGTCCCCCAAATTTAGAAGGTCAGAGGGCAGAGAAGGAGTCTGTGAAAGAGACCGAGAACAAGTGACCAGAGAGAAAGGAAATGCAGGCTCATATTTCCTCCTGCCTTCAAAACATCTCTACTTGGATGTCCTGCTGACACCACTAATTTAACATGCTCAAAATAGAAATTCTCAGTTTATTACCAAAACACTTTCCTCCCTCTGACTTTCCAACCTCTGTAATAATGATAATAATAATTACAATAATAATAATCATGGTATCTATTTGCCAGACATTGTACTAACCAGGAGAGGACAGTGTCAGTGAAGCCAAGGTTGGGTAAGGTTTCCAGAAGAAGAGGGTGGTTGACAGTGTTGAGGGTAAGTCAATGGTCAGGGAGAATTGGGATGTAGTAGAGGTCATTGGATTTAGCAAGAAGATCATTGGTGATTTTGAGAGGGCATTACTAGTAGAAAGCTTTTCATCCTTGCCACTCATTTTTTATTATATTAAATACCAAAAAAAGCAAAAATAATGAACACAAAGTACAGTTTAATGTCGTTCATTAGGACTCTAGGTTGGTAAGGGCAGCAGTATCTCACCTTAGCCGTCATCACGTCAATGGGTACAACTGTTTATTGCTACCTAAATGAGCCTCTACTGGGACAGGGACGGTTATCTTGCATCTTTCCCACAGTGTTTGGTACATAGTAAGCACTTAACAAATACTGCAGTTGTAACTATCACTATTACTTTTGCCAACTTACGTTATATCCAGAACAGACGTGTTTAGGGAACAACATTCCTTAATATTACCATTGTTTTATAACCAAATTCCATAATTAAAGCATGTGTGGTTGCAGAAATGCCTGAACTTGGGAGCCACAGGGTTTAAAAATAAGCCACCCCATTGATTTTATAAATGTTTTTCTTTGGAACACTTTTAGAAGATGAATTGAGTTAGTATGGACAATAGTATGGTAGAGACAATAAGGCTATAAGTTATTTCTTCAAATCATGTGATGTGATTTTTCAGTCTTTTTCTTAAAAGTAGCTTCTGCCTGACAATTTCAAACTTCCCAGAAATCAAAATGGAATGACCCCCGGTGGTCTGACCAATCGTGAGTACCATATTCCTTTTTCCCTTCAGCCCATGCAGCCTTTGTAAATTCAAACAACACTCCCTTAAAATGTTCATTCATTCAATCGTACTTATTGAGCTCTTACAGTGTGCAGAGCTGTATGTGCACTGCTGACCAGAAAAGTCAACAGAGAGTCAAGGGGCAGATCAATATTTTACAAGTGGGTCTATTTTCACTGTTCTCATTCTGTTGGGATGGAAACAAACACAGTCTTCTCATTTATTTTCTCCCAAGGGAAATTTGTAGCTTCGCCACTGATCAGATACCACCAATCGCATCACATCAGGATTCAAATCCCTAGCCACAGTTAAGCAAGACTGAGTTTTTCTTACATCTTATTTCTCAGACTAATCAGAATTTCCCAAATTATCTTGCTTTCTGCCTGGACCAGTCATAGGACAGCAGAGATCTATATTGCGGACAGCATCTCAGAGTAGGATTGGAAGTGTAGTCCACTGACCTGAGTGATGGGGATCTGAATTCAGGAGGTTCCCAACAGTTCTATTAGATTGTAAGCAACCTGACTGCAAACTCACTATATGGTAAACTCCTTATGGGTAGAGAAGCTCAGTGGAAAGAGCCCGGGCTTGAGAGCCAGAGGTCATGGGTTCTAATACCGGCTCCTCTGCTAGTCAGCTGTGTGACTCTGGACAAGTCACTGAACTTCTCTGAGCCTCAGTTACCTCATATGTAAAATGGGGATTAAGACTATTAGCCCCATGTGGGACAACCTGATCACCTTCTATCCCCCAGTGCTTAGAACAGTGCTTTGCACATAGTAAGCACTTAACAAATACCATTATTATTATCATTATTATTATCATGTCTCCCAAGCATTAAGTACAGTACTCTCCACGGTTAGCTCAGTGGGACATACATCTGTCCCATGGTTCCTCACTTGATGCCAACAGAGCAGGCATCCCCTTCTTTGGGCAGAGGTGATACACAGCCAGTTACTGAAAGTCTTGATCCGCTTCCCAGAACATTGGATGAGGCAGGTATTTATTATCTGTCCTTCTGGGACAATCAGGCTTCCAAATTTCTCCATCCCCTCCCCCTGCTCCTCCAAATATTATTTGGTTGGCATGGGGATGAGGGACACCTTCTTTGGCATTCCTGGCCCGATGTGTCTCGTTGCTTAGGAAATGAGTGCTGTGCTCCACCTGTGTTTCCAGGTTGCTCTTGGCTAGCTCGAGCGGTTGCAAGATAGTGACTTGACCTTCAGAAGGCAGCTGCTCTGGTTCACCTTGGCACAGTAATATCATCCTCAGATGTCTCATAACATCCTGACCTAGTGGAAGGAGCACAAGCCTAGGAGTCAGAAGACCTGGGTTATAAGTCAGACTTCACTATCTATCAGACTTCACTATCAGTGAAGCAGAGAAGCAGCGTGGCTCAGTGGAAAAAGCACGGGCTTTGGAGTCAGAGGTCATGAGTTTGAATCCCAGCTCTGCCACTTGTCAGCTGTGTGACTGTGGGCAAGTCACTTCACTTCTCTGGGCCTCAGTTACCTCATCTGTAAAATGGGGATTAAGACTGTGAGCCCCACGTGGGACAACCTGATTCCCCTGTGTCTACCCCAGCGCTTAGAACAGTGCTCTGCACATAGTAAGCGCTTAACAAATACCAACATTCACTACTTGCCTGCTGTGCGAAACTGGACAGTTCACTACAGAATGGAGATTAAATTAGTGATCTTCTTCCTCCTTAGACTTTGAGCCCCATGTGGGACAGGGATGGTGTCTAATCAAATTGTATTTGGCCTAGTGGAAATAGCACAGGTCTGGAAGTCGAAAGAACTGAGTTTTAACCCTGGTTTTTCCATATGCCTGTTGTCTGACCTTGAGAAAATCAGTTAACTTCTCTGGATCTCAGTTGACTCATCTATAAAATGGGGAAACAAACACCTCTTCTGTCTTCTACTTAGACTGTGAGCCCTTGTGGGACAGGGACAGTTTCCAGCCTGATCATCTTTTATTTACCCTGGTACTTCGTACAGTGCTTGAAACATAGTAGGGGCTTAAATACCATAATTATTATCCCATTGCTTGGCCCAGTGTTAGGCACACAGTAAGCCCCTAACAAATACTAGAATAATAATAATAGTAATTATTGTCATTATTACCCATGTGCATGCATGACTATATTAAAGAACTGTCCTATGCTTTTGAGCATAATGCTGCTGTCAGGGTGACCCAAAGATGTGTAGCTTAGCCTCCCTCCACACATTAAAAGGAAAATGACTGCAGTGAGAGGCCTTGGAAGAAGGTCCCAAACAAATATGCTTCCAGCTGTGTGGGACCAGAGTTGAGTGTGGGTTGCCTGGCTAAGACCACAAAGCAGTCCTGTAAATAAAAAATCCTGGGTCAAAATTGATAGAATTCCAGGTCCGGGAGTCTGTTGTTGGAGAGCAGACTTCAGTCCCTCTGCCAGTTTAGTTCTTCTTCTCAAAGTATAGACAAATTATCTTTTCAAATGATGGTCTCCGCTGCTGGTGGGACCTATTTTGAGTTTTCAAGGAGCCATAGGTAAATGCAGGTTTATTTGAGGCTTTTCCCTCCCCCGAGGTAAAAGCAATTGGGCCAGAGAAGGCGTACATATGCATGAGTCAATATTGGAAATCAAACCAGTGACCTACTTTTTGAGGCTGTGGGTAATTGCTCATGATTAAAGGCCTGCAAGCTTAGCAGCCCTGACAGTGTTTTGTTTTATCTATTTTCCCAAACCTTCAGGATTATATTCTGGGAAATTGTATTTTTCAATATTTGTTCTAATGTTCCTGACACTAAACCCATAGTCTGTACCTAACTGGGGATAGCAGTTATTTGGAATGGAAATTCTCTGGAACTAGATTTTATATATATGTGTATATATACCTATAGGGACTGCATGACTCAAAATATCAGTAGCAAAATGTGGTTGGTATTTTGGTGATCCTTTGATACAATCATCTCAATTCCCCTCCCCTCATCCACCAGAAGTAGTGTTATCTAGTGGATAGAGCACAGGCTTGGGAGATAGAAGGACTTGGATTCTAGTCCTGGCTCCACTACTTGTCTGCTGGGTGACCTTGGACAAGTCACTTCACTTCTCTGTGCCTTACTTCCTTCATCTGTAAAATGAGAATTAATACTGTAAGCACTGGGTGGGACATGGACGTGTCTAACCTGGTTAGCTTTTATCTACTCCAGTGCTTACAACAGTTTCTGGCATACAGAGTAAGTGCTTAAGAAGTACCACAAAAAAAAAAAAAGTGCCTTATCACCTTCTGTACAGCATAGTTGACTCCCAGAAACAGCAAAGGGAACCAGAAGAGGAACCATGACAATTGGGCTAACTTTCTTGAAAGCAATCATATTATCGGAATCATTAAATGACATTTTATTGAATTACAAGTGGCTTCACCAAGCAATTATTCCCTTTTTCAAAGTCTACTCCAGATCAATTTTGACCCTACGAACCAAAAAGGTCAGGGGCGGGGGAAGGGTCAGGATGGACACATCTCTAGAAAGACCAGGAGGCTCTTGTCTACTCTTCCCCAGTATCTCCCAGGTGTCCCTGGTTCCCTTGGTACTGTAAGCCTGGATTTCCAATCCATTTGTCCCCTTCTGCCCACCTCGAGTATGGAGGAAACCTGCAGCCTAATCAAAGGCAGCTGCGGGGCAGGGCTGATCCAGACACACATTTCCCCAACTCTTAGGTTGCACAGCCTTTCATTTCCCTGCGGATTTATTTCTACCTGATGTTCCTGAGGGACCTTCACCCACTTGCCAATCGGCCAAACTCCCTGACCTTTACCAGATTAGGCTGGGGTAAAGCCAGAACTGTGCTAAGTACTAGGAAAGAATCCACAGCTGGGAATTCAATATGGTCCCTGGCCCATGGGGCACTCACACTCTAAGAGCAGACTGGTGACAGACATAAAAAGAATGATGAAACGGAACACTAAGAGACAGAAAGATAAAAATGAAGCTCAGTAGGGTGCTGTGGCTAGAAGAGCAGAATTGCAGGCTCTTCACAGCCACAATCGTGGCCACGTGGACCACTACCCCAGTGGCTGCTCCACTCTTCCTGAGGTTCTGTGGAGGTGTTGCCAGGTTGCAATTGCTTTTTTCCATCCTACTGAGTTAGTGGAGGCAGGTTGGATGGGAGGGTTCATGGTGAGAGAAGAGGGGAGTCAGTGGGAGGTCCCAGGGAAGCGGCATGGCCATCAGATAGAGAGGATACTGAGGGCCATGGGAACGGCAATGGTGTAGTGGTAGATACCCGGAGGAATCCCATACCTCTCTGGTGGAGAAAAAAGTCTGGTGAATTCTTAGCAGCTGTGTAGGTCCCCACAAATGGCATTTCAGAGGGCAAACTGAGGCTGGGGTATGCGGACTGGAGACTGGGACTGGTTAGAACTTGGGTATGGTGGTTAAGGGCTGGAGCTGGCTGAATCTGGGAAATGGGGATTAGGGACTGGACCTGGCTGAGGCTGGGGTATGGGAATTGTGGGCTGGAGCTGGTAGAGGCTGGGATATAAAGTTTGGGGGCTGGAGCTGAATGAAACTGGGGTATAGGAATTGGGGACTGGAGCTGTCTGAGGCTGAGGTATAGGGTTTGGGGCCTGGAGCCGGCTGAGCCTGGGATATAAGATTTGGGGGCTAGGGCTGGCTGAGGCTGGGATACAGGAATTGGGATTAGGAACTGGCTGAGGTTGGGAAACGGGGGCTGAGGGCCAGAGCTGGCTGAAAGCAGTATGGGGGCTGAAGCTGGCTAAGGCTGGGGTATTTAGATTGTTGGGTGGAGATGGCTGAGGCTGGGGTATGGGGTATGGGGGCTGGAGGTGGCTGATGCCTGCTGTGGCTGGTGCTGAAACTGGGGCTGGAGGTTAGGGCTACTGAAAAGAACCACAGCTTGGTTGTGGATGGAGAGATACAAGAATGCCAGGTGAGGGCAGGGGGCTGTCGTCAGGGGAGTGCAGGGGTAAACAGTGCTTGTCTGCTGCTGCTAATTGTCTGCTGCTGCTACCCTCTCCCCTCATTTCCCCACCTTACCACTCCACCTCTCACTTCCCTACCACAGTCTCCTTGGAGTTGGGTGCCTGGATTTCAGAACCAAGGTGGTGTATGGGAATGAAGAGATGAGGGTAAAACAATTTAGCAAACCGATATTTGGTTTTGATGGAATCGAAATAACAGAAGGTGGTCAAAAGGCTTTCATTTCCCAAGGAGTTGCTCTTTTGAAAGCCACAAAGCTGTTGTGTGTGTGTCCAGAAGCACCCTTCCAGAACTGTTGGGGCGGTGTATTCTCTCCCTTCGCTTGGCCTCAGAGCCATTTCCCCGTCTCTGTGTTCATCCCAGCAGCACCAGTGCATTCCACAGCCAGTGACCAAGGCTTGAAATGAAGCTAACGATACCTGTGTGTGTGGAGTGAGTTGTGGTATTGATGTGCCAAGTGGTGGGGTAAATCAAAGACAATGAGTTTTTCCAGAGTGGACTTGCTGGTCTCCCTACCATCCTATGAGGGAACTCAGTCCATGTCCATTTGTGAATAGGTGTAGAGTCCTGGGATGCCCTACTTCTGCCACCCCACAAAACCATGGAGGAGAATTTGTGAATTTGAGGAAAGGATGTTCTTTATTCCTTCCCTAGCCCCGCAGAAGACAAGGTGACACACACGTAGAGGTAATGATAAGGAAAATGGTTCATGTGCCAAAAACTGAACAACGTGGTAAGGTAGGTAATAATCAAATAATCAAATTCATTCAATAGTATTTATTGAGTGCTTACTATGTGCAGAGCACTGTACTAAGCGCTTGGAATGTACAAATCGGCAACAGAAACAGTCCCTGCCCATTGATGGGCTTACAATCTAATCGAATCAAATCAAACTCAGTTTCTCTTCTACATGAGTCTCACAGTCTAAGAAAGAGAGAAAAGCTGGCTTACTGGGGAAGCACCATAGCCTAGCAGATAGAGTATTGACCTGGGAGTCAGAAGGACCTGGGTTCTAATCCTGGCTCCACTACCTGCCTGCTATGTGACCTGGAGAAAGTCACTTAGCTTCTTTGTGCCTCAGTTACCTCATCTGTAAAATGGGGGTTAAGTCTGTGAGCCCCTTGTGGGTCGTGCACTGTGTCCAACCTGATTAGCTTGTATCTACCCAAGCTTTTAGTATATTACAAAAGCTTAACAAATACCACAAAAAAACAAACAAAAAAAAAACCCCAGGTATCCAAGTCCCATTTTACAGAAGGGAAAACTAAGCTACATAAAAGTTAAGTGATTTGTACAAGTTCATGTAACAGGTAAGTAGAGGAGTGGAGATCAAAGTCCGGTCCTCTGACTCGCACTCTGGTATTTTTTCCATTGTCAATCAATTGCTCAGTCAATCAGTTGAACTTATTGAGTGCTTACTATGTTCAGAACACTGCACTAAATGCTTTGGAAAGTACAATAAAACAGAATTAGCAGACATGTTCCCCGCATGTAACAAGCTTACAGTCTAGACGGGGAGACAGGCATTGATATGAGTCAATAACTAATTTATAATATATGTCAATAACTAATTCATAATATATAATTAAAAGATACATACATACATGCTGTAGGGTTGGGGTGAATATCACTCTGCTTCTCTAATAGAGATAGTAGTAGAGGTAGTAGGAAAAATAGCAGAATTTATATAAACACAAAATGAAAAGAACCACTATTATCCATCCGTAGTAGACTATCCAGATTAAGCACCCAATAAGTGCAATTGATTATTTAATTGGTGTTCTTTCAGACATGACTGTATGGGTGATCGAACCTCATTATAAGATCATCATTTTTGAAAGGAAGGAGAGTGATATATATAGATATATCTATCTACCATTGTATCTACCAACTCTGAGGAGTGTGGCCTAGTGAAAAGACCATGGGCCTGGGAATCAGAGGACCTGGGTTCTAGTCTCAGCTCCACCACTTACCTGCCATGTAACCTTGGGCAAGTCACTTAACTTCTCTGTGCCTCAGTTCCCTCATCTGCAAAATGGGGATTCAATACCTGTTCTCCCTCCTTTTTGGACTGTGAGCCCCTTGTGGGGCCTGATTATCTTGTATCTACCACACTTTTGGCACATAGTGAGCCCTTAACAGAAATCACTATAATTTATGTTGTTATACTGTACTCTCCCAAGTGCTTAGTACAGTGTTATGCACACAGTAAGTCCTCAATTAATACACTTTATTGATTGATTAAGTGAATCCCCTGTCAACCCAGATCTGGACCCCTACTTCTGGGGCGGTTGCCCATATTTTATTCTCTCAGTGGGCTTCAGCGATTTGGGCAGTCAAAGAAGTGAGATAGAAGTGAAAAGGCATTTGCTATTCTCTCCAATTTTCACTGGCAAAGCTGTTCAACTCCCCCCAATCATCCTGTGAGGAGAGTAAACCAGAGTTTTCATTTTTGTCTATAATATTTAGTTCACATTATTCTCACGTGAAGTTGAAACAAAATTACTAAATTTGAAAGGATTTATGACAGTGTTTCAATTGTATTTGGATCATTTTCATACAGTACTCAGGATCAAAAGAATGCCATATTGTAGGAATGACAATCCATCCAATCCCACATTCTACCTCCAACTGTAGCAACAGGATGCTTGGAGGAAGTGTGAAGATTGTCACCCTTAACAGCTTCCCCATATTTAGAGATGCATGCTTTAGTATCCCTTGATTTTCCTTTCAGTATACTATTCAGAACTTCTAATCTATGAATTTTTCCAAGTCCTCCTTGAATTTTCATTAGTATCTTCTGCCTCTGCAAACTTTTGTAAAAACATACGCCTTATGTTTTTTTACCCCACTGTGTGAAAACATTATTTCCTTTCAGTTTATTTTGATCCTATGCCCTCCAGTGCCAATGGGACCCACTTATCCTGGTTGTATGGGATTTGGAGAACAACAATCCCACATGATTCTGTCTACCCTAGTCATGATTTTCTAAATTTCAAACATGCCCCTCCTCAAACTTCATCATTTCATCTCCAAGTGTCTTAACCTTTTTAGCTTATCTTCATAAGACAGTTTTGCCGTCCCCTTGACAATCTCCACAGCTCTTGCATAAAATGCAGTAACTGAAACTGCCCGCAATATTCCCAGAAGAACTACATTTTCTACTAAATCAGCCAATTAATCAATGACATTCTTTGAGTAATTACTCTGTGCCTAATGCACTTGGTAGAGTACAATGCAACATAGTTGGTAGACACGTTCCCAGCCCACAACAAGCTTACAGTCTAGGAATGTGGTTTTACATACAGAAAACCAGAATTTGCTGGTTGGCCATGTGAAATTCCTCATAGGTACAAATGTCTAAAATCTTAAGCAAGGGAATTAGGGATGGAAAGTTTGGGAAGAGCAGCAGAGGATGATGTTGCGAACCATGATTCACCCTATTGCTGATTCCATGAATCTAATGGTTATGGAACTGTTTACGAGGCAGTGGTCTGTGGGGAAGGTGACAGAGGAGCTGGTAGAATGACCCAGCAGTCCTTTGTATTAAATAGTTAAACATTTGCTGACTGCCTCTTCAGAACACTTCTCCTTTGTTGAAACTGCCCAGCCCAGCTAGAACAAATGTTCTATCTGCATTAAACTGTGAAGTTCACAAAAGTTTCATGAAATAAAACCATGAAATATAAAGGAATTTGGCAGAAATAGTTATATATAAAATCCACTATAAATGCTGAACCATTCAAATACGGGTAGTTACCTCACTTTCGGCAACTAGATTCATGATCCTTGACATTTTCCATTCGAGCAAATACTTTAAAAAGTAGGGTTGCAATTTCAATAAGACAGCATCTGGAAAAAATATGTGATTGCTTTTTCTTTTAAATGGCAGAGATTCTATTTTAACTACGCAAAGGAGTCGGGAGATAGTTCCAAACTCTAGGAGAAACAGCTGTCCTCTTTCTGTACTCAATCACCTCTTTTAAGCTTTCTACATCTCTTTGCTCATAGTCCCTGTTGATATGCCCTCCCTGCCACGTTCATTCAGCAGCCTCAAAAGAAAAGAACAGTCACCTGTCCCGTTATTAAAAAAGCTTCCTGCCTTAAGAAGCTAAAGACCTCAGAGTCGCATAGCAAAAAGGTTAACGTCAAATGAAATGATGCATTTCAGCGTTACTCTGGACTTCATTAAAATTTACTATCTGTTATTGGTCTTTTTTCAGATCATGACTTCCTGTGAATTGCCTGATTCTGCCCTTGTAGTTTTTTAATAATTCCAAAAAAAACTTTCGTTTCAAGTAACTCTTGCTGGCATTTCATTCACCATCATGTTGATAGCCTGTGGAGCACCAGAATATAAAAGGAATAAATCTAGGGGAGAAGAGGGGAAATGATGGTTTATAGAAGCACCTGGTCAACATAATGGGTTTCCTTTCAAGGCAGGATTGTACTTTCCAAGCGCTTAGTACAGTGATTTGCACACAGTAAGTGCTCAATAAATATGACTGAATGAATGAATATATTGTTCTCCCTCTTAGACTGTGAGCCCCACGTCTGCTCTGTTCATAAAATATCTTTGATAGCTCTGAGTCTAGTGCTTAGCACTCAGTTAGTGCTTAACAAATATAATTATTATTCTTCAATCCATCAGCTGATGGTATGAATCGAGTGCTTAAGCTATGCTGAGCTCTACACTAAGCCCTTGGGAGAGTGCAGTAGATAAGTAGACTCAGTCCCTGCCTTCAAGTAGCTTAAAGCCTTGAGAGGGAGATAGACTTTAAAGTAAATTACAGATAGGGGAAGGAGCCGTCTAGAAGTATATACATAAGTGCTCTGGGGGTGGGGGTAGAGAAAGAAACTAATTCTTTAAGAGGTAAAATAAAAATAAAATAAATGTTGCTATTTGTTAAGTGCTTACTATGTGCAGAGCACTGTTCTAAGTGCTGGGGTAGATACAGGGTAATCAAGTTGTCCCACGTGAGGCTCACAGTCTTAATCCCCATTTTACAGATGAGATAACTGAGGCACAGAGAAGTTAAGTGACTTGCCCACAGTCACACAGCTGACAAGTGGCAGAGCAGGAATTTGAACCCATGACCTTTGACTCCCAAACCCATGCTCTTTCCACTGAGCTGTGCTGCTTCTGATGTATTCACCTATACAGGAAAGTGCTCAAGGGAGGGAAAATAGGTTTGGAAGATGAGATGTTACTCAAGGAAGGCTTCCTGGGAGATATGATTTTAGTAAGTCTTTGAAAGTGCGGAGATTGATGTCTGTCAAATATGAAGGGGGAAAGGCTTCCTTATCTCTTGAACATGTTTCCTTTAGTTCAATATACTCTGTCCATGATTTACAAATAAATGAATAACTGGAAATCAATCATAGTAATGATGGGATGCAATGACTGTTTCAGCTGGAGTCATAGTGCCTCATTCCACCCCTTGGGCTAATTTAACTCAAGTGACAGTTACTCTAGGAGAGTTGAAGGGTAAACTGTGAGAAGACGTAAGGAACAAAGGAAGAGATCAAAAAGTCTGGCTGTGTTTAAGGGGAAGAAGGAATACGGACAATTCTTCAGATGACTACAAATTGTCACTTGTAACAAAATGTGTTGTATTTAGCTCACAAACTAAGGTTGGTTTCTTTCCTTGACTATAGAAAAAAACAAAGCCAAACAAAAACCTGAAATTCCAGCTCCTGATAGGCATGTCTGTGGTTCTGGCACAAAGCCAGTTCAGCCCAATTCATAGCAGAGTATCTTCATTATTATGTGAAGGAAGATACAGTTTGTGTTGAAAAGTAACCTACACTGATATTTTAAAAAGTTTTTGATCATCATGGATGCCTTCCTTTTGAAGCAAGGCTGTAGGCAGCAGAAGCAGTCTGACACAGGGTATAAAGCAAGGACATGGTACTCAGAGGACCTGGGTTCTAAATCTGACTCAGCCACTTGCCTGCTGTGTGACCTTGGGCAACCACAGAACTTCTCTGGTTCAGAGACATTTTCCCCATCTGCAAAAGTGGGGCTATCTGCTCTCCCTCCCCTCCCCTTAAAACTGTGAGCCCCATGTGAAACAAAGATAGTGTCTCATCTGCTTATATTATACATATCCCATTACATCACATTTTCAATATTATCATTATAATTATTATTATTATCATTATATAATTTCAATCAAGTGATCAATGCTATTTACTGGGTACTTGCCTTGTCCGTAGTATTTCCTATGCACTTAGGAGATAACAATACACAGACAGGTTCCCTGTCTACAAGGAGATTACAGTATCTCTCTAGATGGGAGACAGATATTAAAATAAATTATGGATATGTACATAACTGCTATTGGTCTAAGAATAGGTTAATATCAAGTACTTATAGAGTAAAGCTCCAAGGGCAGAGGGGTCACAGAAAGGAGAGGGGAAGGAAAGTGAGACCTTAGTTGGGAAAGGCATCTTGGAAGAGATATAACCTTCATAAGGGTTTGAAGGTGAGGAGAACAGTAGTTTATGAGATATACAGGGAGAAGAAGACAGAGGGAAGATGTGGGCAAGTGATTGGTAGCAAGATAGATGAAATCAAGGTATGGTGAGTAAATTTTGGTAAGAGAATTAAAACAGGTAGGCTAGATCGTCTTTTGAAATTGGTAAGGGGGCAAGCTTATTAAGTACTTTACACTGAATGTAAGGAGTTTCTGTTAGTTACAGAGGTGGATGAGCAATGGTAGGTGATTAACCACTGGAGATTCTTGAGGAGTGGGGAGGCATGGACTGAACTTTTTTTGAAATACGATCTGGGCAGGATACTGAACTAAGGCCTGTACAGATGAGTAGCCTGTAAAAAGGGATTGCAAAAGAGCATCCTAGAGAGATGGAAGGAGAACCAAAAGAGGACAGTATCAGTGAAGCCAAGGTTTGATTATGTTTCCAGGAAAAGGGGATGGTCAATGTCGAAGGCAGCTGAGATGGCGAGGAGGATTGGGATAAAGTTGAGGTCTTTGGATTTAGCATCAAGGAGATCACTGGTGACTTTTGAGAGGGCAGTTTCCATGCAGGGAATGGGGCTGAATACAAATTGGAGGGGGTCAAGTGAGAACTGGAGGAGAGGAAGTGGAGCTAGTGGTTGCAGACAGTTTGCTCAAGGAGTTTGGAAAGGAATGGTAGGAGGACAATAGCAGGAGGGAGCTGAAGGGTAAAAGAGTTTTTTGGGTTTTTTTTAGGATAGTAGATACATGACCATGTTTGAAAGTAGGGGGAGGAACTCATTGGGAAGTGAACAGTTGAAGATGGCAGTCAGAGAGGGAAAAAGGAAGGGGACAAATGTTTTGATTAGGTGCTAAGGGATTAGGTCAGAGGTGCAGGAGGAGGAAATGGATTTTGAAAAGAGACAGGAAATCTCTTGGGGAACTGCTGGGAAAGATGGGAGAGTAGAAGGAGCAGAAGGAAAGAAGGACTGAAGAGGAGCTGGGGTGATTTTAGGGAGATTATGACTGATGGTTACAATTTTATCAATGAAGTATATGGCCAGCTCTTTAGGGGCAAGAGATGGGAGAATAGGGGAACAAGAGGTTTGAGTAGGGAGTTAAATGTATGAAGCCGCTGGCCCAGGCTTTGGGCGTGGGAGTAAATAAGGATGGAAAAATAATGTTGCTACATGGAAAAGAGGGCAGAGTTAAAGCGGGTGTGGATGAAATTTGGATAGACAAGGTTGTTCTGATACCTAGATTTTTGCCAGAAGTGCTCAGTGGCTTGTACATAGGAGCGAAGAAAGCTGACTATTGAGGTGATACACAGCTGTGATTCAGTGGTATGAGATAAATTGATCAATCAGTCAATCAATCATATTCATTACATGCTTACTGTGTACAGAGCAGGGTACTAAGGGCCTGGGAGAATATAGTAAAACAGAATTGGTAGACACGTTTCCTGCCCACAACAAGCTCAGAGTGTAGAAGAGGACACGGACATAAATACATTATGGATATGTACCTAAGTACGGTGGGGCTGAGAGAGGGGTGAATAACGGGGGAAAATCTAAGTGCAAGGGTGACTCATAAAGGGCATGGAAAAGAGGGAATAAAGGTTTAATTGGGCAAGGCCTCTTGGAGGAGGTGAGCTTTCAATAAGGGTTTGAAGGTGGGCAGAATGATTGTCTGTCAGGTACAAAGGGAGAGAGCATTCCAGGCCAGAGGCCAGAGGGTGAGGGGTCAGTGGTGAGATAGACAAGATTTAGGTACAGTGAGTAAGTAGGTAATAGTGGAGCAAAGTGTGTGGCCTGGGTTGTAGTAGGAGATCAGAGAGCGAAGGTGGGAGGGGGAAATCAACCCTGGTACCTGGCATTTTCTGAATCCTACAGGTGCTGAAACACCCCCAAAGCCCATAATGCTCCTCTTCTTGGCATTACTACTTGGAGACAGTACCATGTTTAGCCATAATTGTGCTTGGAGTCATGACCTGGAAGCATTTCCATCTTGCAATATATCGTGATTGGGTCTCATGTTCTTAGCCATGGCTAACCTGTCTTCAAACTGTGGTATCAAACAGTCCATTGAGGCTGTCAATTCAGCAAGGGATGTGTCACCTGGGTGTGGTGCCTTTATCCGAATACTCATCAGATTCCTAATTAATTAATTAATTAATTAATTAAAGTCTTGGTTAAGTGTTGACTATGTGCCAGGTACTGTACTGAGCACTGGGGTGGATACAAGAAAATTGAGTGAGACACAGTCCCTTTCCCACATGGGGCTCACAAGCTCAATACCCATTTTACAGATGACGGAGCGGAAGCCCAGAGAAGTGAAGTGACTTGTCTAATGTCACACAGCAGACAAGTAGTGGAGTTGGGATTAGAACCCATGACCTTCTGACTCTCAGGCCCATGCTCCATTAATTAAGCCATGCTGCTTCTGGAGTTAAATGGCAACTAATAGTGAAGAAAAAATGAGTAAGAACTCTAGGGATAGTCAGAGAACTAAAATGCTTAGATGGAACAGGATCAGGAATGCAAAAAACTAGAGGACAGATCTTCTAGACTGCTGAGGGGGTATAGAACAAGGGCAGTGTAGTTAGATGAGAAGAGACAGTCAGTGTTCATGAGAGCTGCCTAAAACATGGATACAGATTTGAAACTACTCAAAGGAGAAGTGCTTTGAAACTGAGAGAGGATTTCAAACCAGGGGGCACTGTGAAAAGATTTCTGAAGTAGCAGCAATCTTCAAGGATGAAACACTCCCAGAAACCTTTATGTTATTCTCAAGAACTCTAAATTTTTACCCTCTGGCCTCTTTGACTTTCTGTCAGGATTGGAATAGTATGTGTCATTTGGAGGTCTTTGGCTTTCCAATTTGCTTAGGGTATTCAGGTAGTTATAAGGATGTCATGACCCTCATCTTCTACCAGTAGTTTGAAGAAAAATGTCATAGTAAGGGATCCAAAGGAGGATTTGTGTTTCTCTGGTTACTCCCTAATAAATATATCATCCCTGGCAATATCACACTGCCTGCAAGTTTCTGTTCCAGTGTCAGGGATGTTTCTCCTTCCTTCTTCTTATCCAACAAATGATCACTCTCCTCAACTTCAAAGCATTAAAATCATATCTCCAAGAGTCCTTCCCCAACTAAGGCCACATTTCCCCAACTTCCTCTCCCTTTGGCATTTCCCTTTTCTAGACAAAGCAACAAGGTCCCTAATTGGGTATTCTCTGCCAAGTGATTCTGATGAAACGTGAGTTTCCTGCTGGTAGAACAGCTTTGTTTGATGAAGAATATTTGTGGGCTTTGTAAACCACCCCTGAGTCTCTGGAAAGAGGCTGAGGCAGACTCAGCATGACATTAATTTACTCAACCATCAGCTGCCTTTTCAGCTAAGATTAGTTTGTTTGTTTTGTAATTTTATTTTATTAATCCGAGGAACATCTTTGTGATGAAGGAAGATGATTTATGATATGACAAGACTAGTGATTGTAATTAATATGCTTAGTAAAAGCAAACATTTTTGTCTTCTTATAGCTAATATCAAGAAATAAGAAAACAGCACACTTGTCCATTATTCACAGTCTTCCAGGGGAGTTGCAGGTCTTCCCAATACACATATCCTGTGCTTCCATCTCATATGTTGAACCAGTGAACAATACTCCTTGTCATCAGATTGAAAAATTAGCTATTACATTTCTAATTGTTTCCAAATAGTCTTCCCTTTCCTCCTTCCTCCCCTCCCTCCCCTTCCTCCCCTTCCTCCCCTCCCTCCCCTTCCTCCCCTCCCTCCCCTTCCTCCCCTTCTTCCCCTCCCTCCCCTCCCTCCCCTTCCTCCCCTTCTTCCCCTTCCTCCCCTTCCTCTCCTTCCTCCCTTCCTCCTTTCCTTTCCCTTTGATTTTGCATTTTAGGTTGAACAAACTGCCTTCTGTAATTCTCACTTCTAGACCCTAAAATATGTTTACTGACATCAATCAAGCAATTCTATTTACTGAGTAGTTAATGTACAAAGCACTGTACTGACCCTTTGGGAGACAATAATATAACAGAGTTGGTAGACATGCTCCCTCCCCACAAAGAGTTTACAGCCTAAAGGGAGGGACAGACATTAGTATAAATAAATAAATTACAGATAAGAACAGTAAGTGCTGTGGGGCTGAGGGAGGCATAGATAAAGGACACATATCAAAGTGCAAGAGCCACACAGAAAGGAGTGGGAGAAGAGGAAATAAAGACTTAGAGCACTGTACTAAGCACTTGGAAAAGTACAGTACAACTGAGTTGGAAAAGTTCTCACTCCACAATAAGACAATTGAAGAAATCAAGGAAAACCTGCATATCACACAAGTTCACATGATTTTACAGTTGACAGAAATGCCATCACCAAAGTGTTAAAGTTCATCAACCCAATAGCTTAATATTCCTCTTCACAACTTGGCATTAATGGGGTGGTTTATGGTGATCAGTCAGTGGCTCTCCTACAACTGGGAAAATTAAAAGATTCAGCAAAGTCTCCCTGCAGACACTTTAGAACACCATCACATCCTATTATCAGTGTCTTTCTGAGGGACTTAAGAAATAATTTCCCACAGTGAGCATAGCTAAAAATTAACCTCTGGGTTATGGACGGAGAGCATAATCATCATCCATAATAGGGTGAGCCCAGTGCTGCCAGGAAGCAAGGAAGGTGGATGAGGCCCTTAAACTGGAAGATTCAATGCACCTAAGTTGCCCTTAACAACACTGATGTACATTTTGTAATTTATTTATTTATATAAATGCCTGTTTCCCCCTCTAGACTGTAAACTAATAGTGGGCAGGGAATCTGTCTACCAATTCTGATATACTGCACTCTACTGAGTGCTTAGCACAGTGCTATGCATGCAGTAAGTGCTTAATAAAAATGATTGAATGATTAATTGATTGATACTAGGAGAAAGACTAATCAGAGAGATTCCAAAAGCATCTCCTCTTGTAGAGGAGCATTTCTGGTCCCTTTCTCTAAGGCCCAGGTTCCCTGAGGTATGGCTCAAGAAACTGGCTATGGGTGCTACTGACCAGAGGTATATCAGTGACCTGTCATCATCAATATGGTAAGTGCTGGGAGGGTATAGATTGTTCTATGGTTGGCATATACTCCAACCAACCCCTCTGCCAGGTGAGATTACATGATCATTTAACTAGCCAGTGAAGCACAATCTCAAATAATGCAATATATTGGTGGGTTGTTGGGGAACTACTGAAGCAGAGAGACCAGCCAAGGGCATAGCACTCAGAAGAGGATTTGCTGCCCTGGACCCCAGGCTTTATGAAGATTGGCATACAAAGAAATTGGCTCAAAAGTAGACAAAATCCCTGTATTGGGATTAATACATCAAAGCAGCAGTGTAGATTTATCTTCATACACAAATAATGCAAGAGAGAGTATCGATCATGCATTGGCCTTTTCACTCAAGCTCTCATATATGGATAGGATTTCCATATCAGTAGTGTCACCTTTGAATATAAAAGACGTATGCACGTACCATTATTATATTCAATATAAGTAAATGGCTCAGAATAATGACCAAATTATTATTCTGGTGTTTTTTCAGTGCTAGAAATAGGTGTTCAAAGTTCAGGTCTTGAATACTAAAATTCAAATCCATATTTTTAGCTTGAATCAACATGATTTCTACTTACAGCATTTCAGGCTGACTTCAAGTATAATGCAATACAGAGAGGTTTTTTTGAAATTCAAATCTTAGTTAAAGTTTTGTAAAGTGTAGCAAGTTCTTTTTTGAAGTTTCTGTACAAAAGTTTTGCCTGACACACGATATTGTAATGATTTTGAAGGCATGGCATTTTGAGCCCTTTGGGGGTTACTTAGCTCTCGATTTCAATTTTGAGCATTCGCAAGGTCCTGACAGAGGTTAGAGACAAGCTTCATCTCATGTAAAGCAACCCACAGCCCTGTTCCTCTTTACCAGGTACCATTCAACAATTACAGAAATAGGAAAAGCTTACTAAGTGAAACGCAATGCATCTCATGTTGATAACTAGGAATGCCCATGTCCTCCCTGAAATGTAGTTCGATATTAAAAAAAAGGATCTAGAGCAGGAGTTGGGGATCTATGGCTCTCTGGCCATGTATGTCTCTTTATCAATCAATTACTCAATGGTATTTTATTAAGTACTTGCAAGAGGACAATGAAGATCTTTGCCCTCAAGGAGCTTACAGTTTAGTACAGGAGAAAGACAATACAGTGAATGATAGGTAGAGAAAATAATGACTACAAGGACATGTCCCTTGGTATTTTGGGGACAGCATGATGCCTGGTATGACCATTGAGCATAGATTCCCACTCTGTGCATAACTTGGCCCACATCAAGTGTGTCCCTCACCACCTGTTCTGCAGTAAATAGCTACCCTCAGTAAAAATAATTATGATAATTACCATGGTATTTGTTAAGCACTTACAATGTGCCAGGCACAGTACTAAATGTTGGAGTGGTTACAAGCAAGTTGGAGTGGTTGAACACAGTCCCTGACCCATGTGGGGCTCACAGTCTCAATCCTCCTTTTCCAGATGAGGGAACTGAGGCACAGAGAAGTGAAGTGGCTTGTCCAAGCCCACACAGCAAATAAGTGTTGGAACTAGGATTAAAACCTAAGACCTTCTGTCTCCCAGGCCTGTACTCTATTCACTCTGCCATGCCACTTCTCATAATGCAAGCCAGGCCCAGACTTGTGGCAGTTTGGGCACTGAAAGAGGAAGAAGAGAGTTTGATTGAGACATTCTCTTAGGGCAAGTACCATATCTATTATCTCTGTTAATAATTATAGTTGTAGCATTTGTTAAGCGCTTACCATGTGCCAAGCACTGTTCTAAGCTGTGGGGTGGATACAAGCATATCGGGTTGGCCACAGTCCCTGTCTCTTTCTCTCTCCCTCTCTCTATCTCATCCATTTTTCTTTTCCTTCCCCACCCCACTTCTGTTTAAAATGTATCATTTTTTATGGCACACAACTACTCAAAGATTGCATAAGTGTTATATAAATAATTGTAATTGAGGAATTTGTTAAGCACTAGCTATGTGCAAAGCACAGTACCAAAGGTTGTGGTAGATACAAAGAAACAAATCAGGCCACAGTCCCTGTTCTTCATGGAACTCACAATCTAAGGGAAAGGGAGAATAGGTATTGTATTCCCATTTTTCAGATGAGGCAACTGAGACACTGAGAAGTTAAGTGCCTTTTCCAAGGCCACCAGGCAATTGGTGGAGCCAGGAATAGAAATCAGTTCCTCTGACTCCCAAGCTTGTGTTATTTCCACTAGGTAACACTGCTCCTTCAGTAAATACCACCGATTGATATATTTCACTTAGCTCTTCTCCATTACCTGTGCTCTATGGTATGTGGTCTTTATTCTAGCTAGATCTTCCTATCAAACTACTCTATTGCTTATCTTGAGTTGAGCCCTTGCAATGGACAGCTCCTAACTCATCAGTTTCAACTTTTTCTTCCCCCAGTTCCCTCTCCCCAGCTGCAAGTTTCACCCAGTGGGTGCTGGTGTGGACACTATAACCTTTTCAAACTAACCTGACTGCCAGCCAGCTGTAACATCCTCCTATTTCTCCTTTCCTCCTCGTCATCACTCCTCCTCCAATCCTACATTTGCAACCATTCATTCATTCAATCAATCATATTTACTGAACACTATACTAAGCTCAATTGGGAGAGTACAGTGCAACAGTAAACACACACATTCCATTCCCACAATGAGCTTACAGTCTAGGAAGGGTGAGACAGATATCAATACCAATAAATGAATTACAGGCATGTTCATAAGTGCTGTGGGTCTGAGAGGGGAGAAGAGCAAAGGGAACAAGTCAGGGTGATGCAGAAGAGAGTGGAATAAGAGGAAAGGGGGGCTTAGTCAGGGAGGGCCTCCTAGAGGAGATGGGCCTTAAACAACACATAGTCACACATGCTTTTAACCACACCAAAACTCACACAAACACACGCTTGTAAAACAGTCTAAACTGAGGTCCTTATCTTCCCTCCCAAACGCTGTCATCTCCCTGATTTACCCGTCACTGTGGATAGCACTACCATCCTTCCTGTCTCACATGCCCACAACCGTGGTGTCGTCCTTGACTCAGCTTTCTCATTCACCCCACACATTCAATCCATCACCAACATCTGCCGGTCTCACCTTCACAGTATCGCCAAGATCTGCCCCTTCCTCTCCAACCAAAGTGCTATCGTGCTGGTACAAGCTCTCATAATATCCCAACTAGATTACTGTGTCAGCCTTCTCTCTGATCTCCCTTCCTCCTGTCTCTCCCCATTCCAGTCTATTGTTCATTCTGCTGCCCGGCTCATCTTTGTACAAAAACACTCTGGGCATGTCACTCGCCTCCCCAAAAACCTCCAGTGGTTGCCTATCAACCTGCACAGGAAAGTAAAACTCCTCACTCTTGGCTTCAAAGCTCTCCATCATCTTGACCCCTCCTACCTCACCTCCCTTCTTTCTTTCTACTGCCCACCCCATACACTACGCTCCTCTGCCTCTCACCTCCTCACTGTCCCCCATTCATGCCTATCCAGCCATCAACCCCAGGCCCACGTCCTACCACTGTTCTGGAATGCCCTCCCTACTCACGTCTACCAAACTAACTCTCTTCCCCTCCTGAGAGCCCTACTGAGAGCTCACCTCCTCCAGGAGGCCTTCTCAGACTGAGCCCCTCCTTTCCCCCTGCTCTCCCTCTCCCCCTCCTCTCCCTTCCCCCTCCCACCCTCTGCTCTTCCCCCTTCCCCTCCCCTCAGCACTGTGCTCGTTTGTAGATATTATTTATTATCCTATTTATTTTGTAAATGAGGTGTATAGCTCCTTGATTCTATTTATCTTGATGATGTTGTCTTGTTTTGTTTTGTTCTGTTTTGCTTTGTTGTCTGTCTCCCTCCTTGAGATTGTGAGCCCATCATTGGGCAGGGATTGTCTCTGTTGCCCAATTGTACATTCCAAGTGCTTAGTGCAGTGCTCTGCACATAGTAAGCACTCAATAAATACTATTGGATGGATGAATGAATGAATGAATGAATGAATGAATGAGAACACTCCTCAGACAAAGACAGTGGCAACCTTAGTGAGCTATCCAGGGACATCCAGCAAATCCTCTCTATCTATGAGGCAGTGGGATGTTTCTTGGAACTCTCACTACCCACGATTCCATTCCCCAGGGCATTTTGGTTCTTCCTTAGGGCTTCAGAAATCTACTCAAGTCAGTGTCCACTTACACTGTGCAGCCAGTTAGGGATTTTTTGGAGACAATGGGACAGGCTACTCAAAAGTGGTATTGCCTTGCTGAGGTCTGGATGGCTGGTTATCTTAGCCATTGAGGAGATTTGAGGGTAGAAAGGGGAGCCAGAGAGCTACTTCCAGATAAGCAATTATCTGGTGAATTATTCTAGCCATTGCACTGAGGTCAGCAAGGTTCATCTCTGAGCTGGTACCTGGTATGCATTTAGTGAGAACCCTGCTTAATTACTGACTGGTAACTGTGACAGAAAAAAACCTTTCCTATCTATAGACAAGGAACTCCATCTCCCTATGTATTTTTTGAGAATAAGGATGATTAATTTCACCTTTGGCTCAGGAGGGTGGCAAGCAGCAATTAGTCCATTTTTACAAAGTGCTTTGAAGATGAAAAATAGTCTGGATCGTCAAAGTTAATCCTGACATCACTATTTGGGCTAATATCACATTTTTACTGGTTTATACTTTTCCCTCAACTAAAGGAATGCTTCTCCAAAGTTTGAAATTCCAGATCTGGACAGCAAAATCCTAATAGTCTTACCAGAAATAGCACATGCCAAGGGGAGGTGATTTAACAGACCCAAGGAAGCAGCTTTGAGAATGTTGAGTGCAGGTTGACTTTTATCTGGTAATCATGTTGAATCTTCTCTTAAACCTTTTGTTCCCTGGGCAATACCATCTTTTGCCTAACACATCATCAGTATGCCTGAATAATACATCATCTCTACGACAGCTTCAGTGGTTTACTGAAGCAACAGCTCATTGGAATACTGGCTCACTGCAGTGATTTATCATGGTAACGCATCATCAGGGCAAAGCAGCATAATAATATACAGCAACAAACATGCAGGAATATCGTGCAGAAGCAGATTTCGTTTAGTCACAGCGTTGAAGGAAATGGAGAATTCATAGAACTTTAACATCCATTAAATGGCAAAAAGAATTATTTTAAAGAATAATATATTTTTTCCCAAGTTGTAAAATTTGGCTTTGTTTGAAGTTGCTCAAGCATATTGCAAAATGAGCTTTGGGCTTTTTTAGGATACAACCTTGCCTTCCCATACAAATATGGCTTGATCTTCAACTTCTTTCTCTGGGTAATGTAAAGTTGTTGGAGAGGGAGGGGTCAGGGTTGCTCATGTGATTTAATGGGTCACCTGAAAATGCAGAAATGAATATTCTTATCCTTTCTCAGCTCCTATCTGGAAAAAAAAAAAGTCACTTGACCTCAATAAGCTGTTTCTTTTCTCACATGGAAAATGGAGCCATTACAGAAGTCCAATCAAATGTCTGATGAATATAAGAATCCCTCAAAGCCCTGTCTTCCCCCAGTCTTTCCCATTCCTGGAGACCATCCTTCTAGCCTCACAGGCCCGTAACCTTGGTGTTATCCTTTACTCCTAGCTCTCCTTCAACACACGTATTCAGTCTGTCACCAAATCTTTCAATCCCACCTTCGCAACATCACTAAAATCTGCTCTATCTTCTCCATCCAAATTGCTACCACATTAATACAATCACTCATCCTATCGTCCATGGATTACTATATCAGCCTTCTTTCTGATGGGACTATCCTCCTGCCTCTCTCCCCTCCTGTCCATACTTTGCTCTGCTACCTGGATCCTTTTTCTACAAAAATGTTCAGGACATGATACCACGCTTCTCAAAAAATTAAAGCAGTTACCCATCCACCTTCACATCAAATGAAAACTCCTTACCATTGACTTTAAAGCACTTCACCATCTTGTCCCTTCCTGCCTCACCTTGCTACTCTCCTTCTACAACCCAGCCTGCACACTTCACTCCTCTGGTGCTAACCTCCTCACTGTGCCTCCATCTTGCCTATCTCACTGCTGACCCCTGGCCTACATCCTGCCTTTGTCCTGGAATGCCTTCCCTCCTCAAATCTGCCTATTACTTTCCCTCACCTTCAAAGCCTTATTGAAGGCATATTTCCTTCAAAAGGACTTCGCAGACTGACCCCGCCCCCCCCTTTTCCTCTTCTCCCACTCCCATCTGCATCACCCTGATATTTATTTACTGGTACTGATGTTTGTCTCCCACTCTAGACTGTAAGCTGGTTGTGGGCAGGGAATGTGTTTGTTTATTGTTGTAGTGTACTCTCCCAAGAGCTTAATACAGCGCTCAACTCAATAAATATGGCTGAATATGCAGAATTCTATGTAACATAAAATTCATGATAAAAGAATGTTGTTTTTTTACCTTTATTCTCAATGCTAGATCAGTGCCATTAAGGAAGGATTCCTAAAAGATAAGGAAATCCATAGGCTAAGGGACATCTGTGTTTGGGGGGTGAGGGGGGAAGTAGGCTTTGTTTATATGTTAATCTGGCTCCCTGATAGGGAAAATGCATTCATTTTGATGGATAAACCTCCATTTACTCAATCATAGAAAGCCATGAATTAGTTAAAAACTTCTACTTTTGAAAGTACAGTAAGTTGCACTTGGCTTTCACATGGGTCCCTAGTCCATCTTTTGAAAGGGCAATCCTACTGGCACAAAACTATCTTTTGGCAAAACTCCAAATAGGATTATTTTTCAAGAAGATACTAACTCTTTGCGGCAAAATGTGTCTTGAAGTGACTCATTTTCTCCCCATATAGCAAGATGAATCCTTCACTTGCTTTAGAAGGCATCAGTGCAGCTACTTTTCTTCTATGTGCCCTAGGTTTAAATCCTGTTTTTTGTAGCCAGTTTATAATTTGGGCCTATTTAATGAGTACCATATTACTATGAGGGTTAAAATAAAAAATGTACCCCTACTATCTATGTGGCATAGAGGACCATTAGTTAGATTGATCTGAATATATAATCCCAAATTTCATTGCTTTCCTGAAAATACTTTAAATTGCATTCATCTTCTGATGTTTTCACTTCCTCTATGGTTGATGTCTTTCAAATATTTAGCTGAAGCTGGATTAACTGGTAGGAGGACTGAAATCACGCCAGTCTTGTCATTTGTTTGGCATTTATTTCAAAGTGTCTTCTATTCGAAAGAATTAATTTTATCCAAGATTAGAAATTTGGTTCAGAAGGGAGCCCAGAATTGACAGCAGTGACATTCATATATTAACCAGGGACCCTCACTTTAATGTTTGCCTTCTTTGTGAATTATATTCTCCCTGAGAATTCAAAACCCTCTGAATTGCTTTCTCTGATGGTTTCTGAAACTCTCTCCTCTTTGGTCTTTTAGTTGTGCTGTGACCTGCATTTTTTTTTTTTAACAAATGGAGGAGCAATAATATTAGATTAACTCGTCGTGTTTCCTGAATATCGCCTTCCTTGAACTGACAACACACCAGATTTTGTATTGATTTTTAACTGTGTCTCCTGACCTAGAAGACTTTTCCTGCCATTGGATTCTCTTACCTTAATAAGGTGGTCACTTTTCATTTGGTGCTTGAATTCTGAGATGTTATGCCAGGAATTGGATATACCAAAAATGACCCACAAGGAGATGTTTCATTATAGGAAGGTTTCCCAGTTTGAAACAAGTGCCAACAAGCTTCGGTATTAGTCCTGATCCTCTTGGCAGCAGGTCCAGTCGCCAGTCTCTCCATTTAGGAGCTGCAGAGGTGAGCATGATATCTCTGGTCCCCTGAAACATTTACTGCCTGAATGAAGCAGGTATGTAGCTGTTTCCATTTCAAAATGGCAGTTTATGGTAGAAACTTCCAGGATGGCTAGAGATTCACCATTCAGAGGCAGATCAAGGTGATCTAGGATGCACTGAGAGAGTTCCTGGATTTCCAGTTATTTCCACCGGCAGTCAGCTTCAATGATAGAAAGTAGTCATAAACCAGGAAACCAGCAACAGGAAGCAGGTAGGGGTTGAGGATCCCTTTTAAAATCAATGGAAAGTCTGGTAGTGATTTTTATCCAATCTGATCATGTGCTAGGTCAACCTTTCTTGGGCAAGATACTGATATCTTCTCACTATCATTTTGGGGTTTCCCAAGCTGGCTGCTCTTCCCTTCGAGCTTCCACGAGGAACCCTGCTTTCAGGATGGCTGCTTTCAGTGTGCAAAAAGGCAATAACACAGGATTGATAGCATGTCAACCTGGTTTACCCTCCTTACCTCCCCTGAGCTCATTTAGTCCTCCTTCCTTTCAAATCTAATCTTCTTTAGTTCCTTCAATTCTTGCCCAGCAGGGTATGACTAAACAATGAACTTCCTGGATGACCCTTGCAGATCTCTCTTGTAAATACCTCATTGTTGGGACTTGGGGAACTGCTTGCTTTGAGCCTCTTCTTGTCTTTTGTAATGGAGCAATTTTCCTTTTTCACTGGCTTTGACTGAAGACAACAAGGGATCATTCTTATTTAGGTGGAGTTTTTTGGTCATTTTTCAATGGGGTCAGTTGGCTTTTCATCTTGGCAGTGCATTGAGAGAATCTACTTCCTTTGAGGATTTTACCATATTTTTCTCCCTTCAGGCAAAAAAAAAGTATTATGTTCCTAAAATCTAATTAGAGAATGGAAAAACAATATAAGCAATTTTATGGCCTTGATAAAGTTAAATAGAGTGAAATCTGTATCTCATCAAGACTTTGTGAAGGCAAAGATAATTTAGAGGCAGTTTCCCATCTTGTCTCACACCCTGTGAATTCTTGTGGAATTCATCTTCAGAAGAATAAATCATTAACATAAAATCATCAGAGTGGGGAGTTTCAGTGATATATGTTTGCTGTGTGGCTACTTCCATTAAAATCCTTACTGGGCATGTAAATGCGAGAAAATATTGATTGAAATTTGTCATTCAGATTTGGCATTTTATGCTCTGACATCAGTTGGTGCAAGGCCATCTATGGAAAGGATGTGGTAGCTTTAGTGGATGATGTAACCTTGTCTAAGTCTATATTCAGGAAGGTTTAGCCCATTTCGGGTGAAATAGAAATGCCATAATAACATTTTATCCTATATAGAGCTTTATAGAGCAGAAGAGAGGTAGAGGTATCGAAGGAAAATCCATGTAGGCAAGAGGGTGCAACATAGGAACTGGGAATTCAAATTCCGGATTTACTTTTCAAATATCTCCTTTATAATACAATAATAGCAATGACACTTTTTTAGTGCTTATTTGGCAACAGGCACTTTTCTAAGCCCTGGTGTAACTACAAGATAATCAGAATGGATACGCATAAAGCTGGTAAGACTAAGTGGGGCGGGAGATCATCTATTACCCATTTTACTGGAGGGGAAATGAGGCACAGAAGTTAAATGCCTTGTAAAAGGTCACACACAGAAAGCAAGTAGTGAGTCTTCTGACCCTCACTCTGTGCTCTTTCTACTGGGCCATAGTGCCTCCCTCTCCCTGTGTGCTCTTGACCATGCAACAGTGCATTAAAGTGTTCTAGACATGGTTTAAGTGAGGACTATGTTTCTACCATTTTTCTCAAGCTGCTATCCCAGTGAATATCATGGTTGTCAATGACTAAAGAAAAGCCAGTGATCACATACAGCATTACATTTGGAATAGATCAATCAGTCAACCAATGAATCAATGATATTTACTGAGTACTCATTATGTGCAGAGCACTGTATTAAGCAATTGGGAGAGTCCAATACAACAGAATTAGCACACACGTTCTCTGCCAGTACCAAGCTTACAGTTTAGAGTGGGAGACAGACATTAATACAAATAAGTAAATTATAGTTTATAATTTAAAGATATGTAGACAAGTGATGATAATGATATTATTTGTTAAGTATTTACTCTTTTTCCAGCACTGTTCATAGCACTGGGGTAGATACAAACTAATCAGGTTAAACATAGCCCTGTATCACACTGGGCTCACAGTCTTAATCCCCATTTTACAGGTGACATAACTGAGGCTCAGAGAAGTTAAGTGACTTGCCCAAGGTCACACAGCAGACAAGTGGTAGATCTAAGATTAAAACCCAGGTCCTTCTGACTCCCAGGTCCATGCTCTATCCACTAGGCCATGCTGCTTACCTAAGTGCTTAGAGTTGGGGGTGGGGTGAATATGAAATTGCCAAAGGTCACAGATCCACATGCATAGATGATGCAGAACAGGGAGTGACCAGAGGGAAAGAGGCTTTAATTAGGGAAGGGTTCTTGAAGAAGATTTGGCCTTAATAATGCTTTGAAGGTACAGAAAGGGGTGGTCTGGTGTACATGAAGGAGGAGGGAGCTTCAGGCTAGGGAGAGGATTTTTAGAAAGGGGTCAGTGGCAAGATAGATGAGATTGGGGCACAGTGAGTAAACAGTAAGTAAAGTAAGTGGCTTTAGAGGAGCTGAGTGTGTGAGCTGGGCTGTAGTAGAGCATTCTAAACTACCTTGGTTCATAATGAATGATGTCTAAGGCTTTTGTTCAGACACATTTAAACATCTTGGTACAGTTCAGCTCTAAGTAGCATTTGTTGGTGAAAATTAAATTCTGAGACCCAATTATGTTTTAACCATTATCTTTCAATGCACAGTTTGGATATGTAGAATGGATGAATGGGTGTGAAAGATAAGAGGAATGAAGTGGGAATGTTTTCTGTAATGGGATTACAGAATAAAAACAAACTCTACTGATTTATATAAGGCTTTTAAAAAACAGGATGTTGACAAAAGCTGTTACAGTAGTATTTACAAGCAGGTCGTAAGTGTGGACATTTTGAAATCTAGGCAAAAATCAGATCAGGTTGAGTGAAAGTTAATATAGTAAACACATCCCACTTTCAAAAGGGTTCCTTTCACTTCTCTGTCTAAATCATCGTGTAGTAAACTGAGTGTCTGTTGTGTAGTGTTGGGACTCTCCAGGGTTGGAAATCTGGGTCTTGTCCCTCACTGTTTTCCTTAATTTGATCTACGTATCGTATTGCAGGTTGTCTTGGGCACCTTTCTTTCCCATGTCACAAAGAGAAATAGTAGAAGGATAAGGAGGACCAGTATTAGTACTTAATGGACACCTCCTGAAGAAAGTATAGAGTACTAAAAAATGCTTGAAAACTATAATGTGCTGATAATGCAAGTACATTTTTGATTTCAGAGATCATCTTCTAAAACACTTGGCAATAATGTTGGGGAGAAGCAGAATTACCTAGTGAAAAAAGCACAGGCCTGAGAAACAGAGGACTTGGTTTCGACTTCTGTCTCTGTCACTAACCTGCTGTGTGGTCTTGGGAAAGTCACTTAACTTATTTGACTTATTTTTACCTCAGTTTCCTCATCTATGAAATGGGAATGAGATACCTGCCCTCCCTCCTACTTAGTCCATGAACTCCTTGCGGGACAGGGACACTCTCTGATTATCTTGCATCACTTAGTAAAGTGTTCAGCAAATACCATAATAAGAATTAGTAATAGTAATAATAATAGTAGTAGTTTACAGTGCTTGTTCTTGATGGTTTACCTCATAAATATGCCGGTTGGTTGGCCACATGGGTGTGGCAAATGGAATTTTCTAGTCCAGGAGCACTATTGGGATTTTGTCACACATCTTGTGCAAGGGCCTTAATTCTCTAGGAGTTTGCAGTTCAGTCTTTTTGTCAAAACATTGGTTGTATCAGTAGGAATGTTTTCTATTAAAGCAGTCAATGATGAATCAGAGATTCAGTAATGTGAACTCATGAAGTCTGCCCTTATCCTTGAAGCTTTTTTTCTTTTTCCTCAAAGGTAGCAGTAAAAGTGGGGAATAAAGTTCTGATGATGTTAGCCTAGAGTTCTTGTTTTAGAGGTAGGCATAGGGTCATGAGGAACTCACTCGTAGCCTGGATAAGTTTGGAAGACCCGAAACAAGCAATTGTCAGAGACCAAACCATCACCCAATTACCCTAGTTTGGAAAAGGAAGGGTCGCTTAAGAGAAAACAAGTCTTTCCATGAGCTGTCTTTCTTCAGGAAACCTTGGTTCACATCCAAAGAAAAGTGCATGTCAGAATCTCCCTCTTCTTATCAGGTAACTATTCACAACCACAGATCATGTCCCGCTGTTCTATGGCTTTAGAGAGATAGGTTCAGTCAGGACACATGCATTCCTAGGGATATTTCAAAGCTCAGTGTAGCATGCTGAAATTATTTCAGACTGTAGGGAAAGATACTGGGAACTCTGGCATCCTAGAAAGAAGGCAGCAGCAGGAGGGGACTAGAGAGTTCAATGTTCATCACTGTGGCTGTATTTTCAGGTAACCTGCTGTGTCCACTGCTTCTCTCCATTCCTTCAAAAGGACAGAGCAATTTGGTGAGTACTTTGTTGTGCAGGTGAGTGGAGGTGTCTGAGGGAATAAGGGCACTAAATGGAAAGAGGACTGGAAGAGGTAGTGGGAGTAATTCCAGTGAAACCTTGAGACAACAGGGAGCTGAAAAAAAAAAAAAAGGTTGAAAACCTGTTTTATGATATTTATATGACATTTATCTTCTTCCTTCATATATTGATGCCTTGCTGAATACAGAATAATGGGGTATATGGACTTGGGATGGATTCATATCTAGTCTTGTATTCTTCAGCTACTGAGAGACTTATCCTGAGCTGCCTTCATCTGATATATGTTTATGGCATCACACATTAACAGAATGGGTAAGTGATTTGATTTTACAGTAGAGGTAATGAAGTCAGGCTCCTGTCACTGAAGCTATTCTCATCTGAAAACAGTCTTTCGGGGTTGGATTTTTGAGAAGGATGGATGATAGCAGGATGCCTAAAGAGCTGCCAGGTGTTAAAATAAAATTTAAGGAACTGAAAATAAGAACAATGGATGAAACTGGGTAAAAGAACATCATGAAAAATGCCAATGATCTTAAAAAAAAATTGACCTATTCAAAAACTGTTCTAATGATCCTAGATGATATTTCATTTTTGTGGGATTCTTGAGTATAAGGCAATTGTGAAACATAGAGATGATTTAAGAAGCTATATTACCTAGATTTTGTTGAACTGCAAGTTCAATAGCCTCAGCTATTTGAGAAGAGTGTTTTTTGAAGATGGATCTGTGTTATCTTTATGGCTGCTAGGTTTCTATCCATCAAAAATGCCACACCTAATTTATAGAACTGTTCCATCGGTGCCACCTACATATGACAATTAAATAATGCAGCAAGGCAGAATCACAGACAATGAGATCCTGAAACAGAGGCACAAGTCATATCACACTGGGGCTGAAAAGGACACATGAGAAACAAGAATAATGTTTAGTTGCCCAAACCCTGCACTATGAGGAGTTAAAGTGGAGAGACAGGAGACAAGGAGAACAGAAGGAAGACTTTGAAAACAAAATGAAGAGAAACCTCAAATGTCAAAAAATATTGGGTAGCCATAGGCCTGGGATACAATAGTAGAAGACAGATCAGCCTGGTGTGCAGGAACCAGAAATGAAGTGAGTGACTTGAAGCAGCTGCTTTGGGAAGATTATGGAAAACATCAGGTTTTGAGAGCAGCAAATGCAACTCAATCAATTGATGGTGGTTATTGAGCACTCACTGTGTGCAGAGCACTGTACTAAGCAATTGGAAAAGTTCGATACAACAGAGTGTTGTATGTATGTGTTGAATGAGGTAACTCCTTGTGTCTCAGTTACCTCATCCTTTACAAGAGGATTAAGACTGTGAAGCCCAAGTATAAGGACTGTGTCTAATGTGATTAGGTTGTATCTGCCCAGTGCTTGGTTCAGTCTATAGTACATAGCAAGTGCTTCACAACTACCATTTCAAAAAAAAAAAAAGATTTGGGAGGTGCAATCCCTGCCCCGTGAGATATAGGGGAATTAGTAGAATATAATAGTATTCACATAAATATTATATCAAAATTATTAAGAGGTGCACAGCCAGGTTCTAAGTAGATGCAGAGGAGAGGGTTAATAGGTGATATCAAGGGACCTAGTTTGGGAAGGCCTGTTAGAGGAGATGTGATTTTAGGAGGGTATTGAATGTGGGGAGAGAAACTGTCAGCTATAAAGGGGGCGTTCATTCATTTGTTCATTCAATCATATTTCTTGAAAGCTTATTGTGTGTAAAGCACTATACTAAGTGCCTGGGAGAGTGCAATATAACAACAAACAGACCCATTCCTGCCCACAACAACTTCATAGTCTAGATGGAGAGACAGACATTAATATAAATAAATAGATAAATGAATAAATATCAAATTTATACAGATATATACAGATATGTTGTGGGGATGGGAGGAAGGATGAATGAAGGAGCAAGTGAGAGAAGAGCAGAAATGGAGTGGGAAAAGAGGAGAGGAGGGCTTAGCCAAAAGAAAGCTTCTTGGAGGAGATGTGCTTTCAATAAGGTTTTGAAGTGGGAGAGAGCAATTATCTGCCTAATATGAGGTGGGGGGGCATTCCTGGTCAGAGGTGTGATGTGGGTAAGAGGTCAGTAGTGAGATAGATGAGATCAAAGTACAGTGAGAAGGCTAGCATTAGAGGAACCAAGTGTGTGTGCTGGGTTGTAGTAGGAGAGTAGCAAGGTGAGGTAAGAGGGGGCATGGTGATTAAGTGTTTTAAAGCCAGTGGTGAGGAGTTTTTGTTTAATACGGAGTTGGATGGGCAACCACTGGAGGTGTTTGAGGAGGGAACCATATTCTAAACATTTCTGAAGGAAAATGATTTGAGCAGCAGAATGGAGTATGAACTGGAGTGGGGAGAGACAGGAGGCAGGGAAGTCACCAAGGAGACCAATAGTATGATCAAGAAGGAATAAGATGTTTGCATTAATGTGGTAGCAATTTGGATGGAGAGGAAGGGGGAGATTTTGGTGATGTTGTGAAGGTAGCACTGACAGGATTTAGTGGTGACTTGAATATGTAGGTGGAATGAGAGAGAGGAGTCAAGGATAATGCAAAGGATATGGACTTGTGAGACAAAGAAGGATGGTGGTGTCATCAACAGTGATTGGAAAGTGGGTGGGAGGACAGGATTTAGGTGGGAAGATAAGAAGTTCAGTTTGAGCCATATCAAGTTTGAGGTGATGGGAGGACAACCAAGTAGAGATATCTTGAAAGCAGGAGGAAATGTGAGACTGCAGAGAAGGAGAGAGATCAGGGATGGGGTTGTAGATTTGGGTGTCTTCATTGTAAATGTCATAGTTGAAGCTGTGAGAGTGAATGAGTTTTCCAAGGGAGTGGGTGTAGATGGAGATAAGAAGGGGACCCAGAACTGAACCTTGAGGGACCCCCACAGTTAGGGGTTGGGAGGCAGAGGAGGAGTCCATGCAAGATACTGAAAATGAGCAGCCAGAGAGATAAGAGGAGAACCAGGAGAGGACATTGTCATTGATGCCGAGGTTGGATAATGTTTCCAAGAGAAGGGAGTGGTTGACAAGGTCAAAGGCAGCTGAGTGGTTGAGGGGGATTAGGATGGAGTAGAGGCCATTACATTTTTGTAAGGAAGAGATAATTGGTGATCTCTGAGAAGGTGGTTTCTGTGGAGTGAAGGGATCGGAAGTCAAGTTGGAGGGGGGGTCAAGGAGAGAATTGGAGGAGAGGAACTTGAGGCAGCTGACAGCTCACTCAAGGATTTTGGAGAGGAATGGCAGGAGGGAAATGGGGTGATAACTGGAGGGAGCTATGGGGTCAGGGGAGGGGCTTTTTAGTATAGAAGAGATATGTGCATGTTGAAAAGAAGTGAGGAAGAAGCCATTGGAAAGTGAAGAACTGAAGATGGCAGTTGAGGGAAGGAGGGAAGGGGCAAGTGGCTTGATAGGTGTGAAGGGATAAGGTTGGATGTACAGTTGGAGGGTGTGGATTTTGAGAGAAGGCAGGAAATTTTCTCTGGAGACACTGCTGGGAAAGATGGGAGAGTTGAAGAAGGGGCAGGAGAGGGAAGGGGACTGGATGGGGCAGGGGAGATTTTCAGGAGCTCAAGCCTGATAGTGTTAATTTTGTTGATGAAGTAATTGGCCAGATCACTGGGGTCAAGGGATGGTGGAGATGGGGAGATAGGGGGCTGGAGGAGGGAGTTAAATGTCTGTAACAGCTGGAGGGTGATGGTCATAGATGTCAGTAATGGTGGAAAAATGGTTTTGCCAGGCAGAAGAGAGGGTAGAGTTAAGACATGAAAGGATAAACTTGAAGTGGACATGATCAACCTGATATCTAGATTTCTGCAAGCAAAGCTCTGCAGCTTGTGCACAGGAGCAAAGGAGACAGACCATAGAAGTGATCTGGTGCTATGGGTTAGTGGTAAGAGAGCTATGAAGGGATAGGTCTGAGGGTAGATGTGGGCAAGGAGTGGTTGGCATCATAGACAAGACTGTGGACCAGAGAGTACGTTGGTGTTAGAGGAGTGGAGTGTGTGGGCTTTGCAATTATACATTAAGTGACTGTATCTTTAGGAGCCCATGATTTGGATGGGCAGTCGGTGACATATCCATTTATCTAGTCATACTGACTCACAGTGATCTAAAAATAATTGAAAAAAAATCTTCACTGGGTATTTTAGAGACATCTTCTAACCTAAAAGGCCACTAGGTCTGCCCTCCTATCTGCCGATCTTTCTTTTTGCCTACTGAACCATGGGTTTCTCTTATTATAATGAATAATAAAGAATAACAATTGGGATTTTTAAAAGCACTGACCAGGTTTTTGTTGCTTAGATACCTTGTAAGAAGGTACTTCCTATTCTTGTGAAAGATATAGCCGTAAGAGCACCTGTAGAAAGTCATAAAGTGAGTGTCTTCCCACTGTTCAATTGATGGAACATTAGCCATGTCTGCTTGTGATAATAATAATGATTATAATATTACTATTGATGATGGTATTCATTAGGCCTGCTGCCTTCAAACATGCCCACATCTCCCCCACCCTAAAAAAACCCGCTCTTGACCCCACTTCCCCCTCCAGTTATCGCTCTATCTCCCTACTACCCTTCCTTTCCAAAATCCTAGAACGAGTCGTCTACAATAGATGCTTAGAATTCCTTAACTCCCATTCTCTCCTAGACCCCCTCCAATCTGGCTTCCGTCCCCTCCACTCTACCGAGACTGCTCTCTCTAAGGTAACCCATGACCTCCTTCTTGCCAAATCCAATGGCTCCTACTCCATTCTGATCCTCCTTGACTTCTCTGCTGCCTTTGACACTGTCGACCATCCCCTCCTCCTCCATACCTTATCTCACCTTGGCTTCACGGACTCTGTCCTCTCCTGGTTCTCCTCTTACCTCTCTGGCCGGTCATTCTCGGTCTCCTTCGCTGGTGCCTCCTCCCCCTCCCATCCTTTAACTGTTGGAGTTCCTCAAGGGTCAGTTCTTGGCCCTCTTCTGTTCTCCATTTACACTCACTCCCTCGGTGAACTCATTCGCTCCTACGGCTTTGACTACCATCTCTACGCAGATGACATGCAGATCTACATCTCTGCCCCTGTCCTCTCCCCCTCCCTTCAGGCTCGCATCTCCTCCTTCCTCCAGGACGTCTCCACCTGGATGTCAGCCCGCCACCTAAAACTCAACATGAGCAAGACTGAGCTCCTCATCTTCCCTCCCAAACCCAGGCCTCTCCCAGACTTCTCTATCACCGTGGATGGTACGAACATCCTTCCCGTCTCTCAGGCCCGTGATCTCGGTGTCATCCTTGACTCGTCTCTCTCGTTCACCCCACACATCCTATCCGTTACCAAGACCTGCCGGTTTCACCTCTACAATATCGCCAAGATCCGCCCTTTCCTCTCCACCCAAACGGCTACCTTATTGCTACAGGCTCTCGTTATATCCCGGCTAGACTACTGTATCAGCCTTCTCTCTGACCTCCCTTCCTCCTCTCTCGCCCCGCTCCAGTCTATTCTTCACTCCGCTGCCCGGCTCATCTTCCTGCAGAAACGATCTGGGCATGTCACTCCCCTTCTTAAACAACTCCAGTGGTTGCCTATCAACCTCCGCTCCAAACAAAAACTCCTCACTCTAGGCTTCAAGGCTCTCCATCACCTTGCCCCTTCCTACCTCTCCTCCCTTCTCTCTTTCTACCGCCCACCCCGCACGCTCCGCTCCTCTGCTGCCCACCTCCTCACTGTCCCTCGGTCTCGCCTATCCCGCTGTCGACCCCTGGGCCACGTCCTCCCGCGGTCCTGGAACGCCCTCCCTCCTCACCTCCGCCAAACTGATTCTCTTACCCTCTTCAAAACCATACTTAAAACTCACCTCCTCCAAGAGGCCTTCCCAGACTGAGCTTCTCTTCTCCCTCTACTCCCTCTACCATCACCCCTTCACCTCTCCGCAGCTAAACCGTCTTTTCCCCCTTTCCCTCTGCTCCTCCCCCTTCTCATCCCCTCAGCACTGTACTTGTCCGCTCAACTGTATATATTTCCATTACCCTATTTATTTTGTTAATGCAATGTACATCGCCTTGATTCTATTTAGTTGCCATTGTTTTTACGAGATGTTCTTCCCCTCGACTCTATTTATTGCCATTGTTCTCGTCTGTCCGTCTCCCCCGATTAGACTGTAAGCCCGTCAAACGGCAGGGACTGTCTCTATCTGTTGCCGACTTGTTCATTCCAAGCGCTTAGTACAGTGCTCTGCACATAGTAAGCACTCAATAAATACTATTGAATGAATGAATGAATTAAGCGCTTACTATGTGTCAAGCAGTGTTCTAATCACTGTGTTAGGTACAAGTTAATGACCTTGAGCATAGACCCTGTCCCACTCGGCGTTCCCTCTTGCTTGTGCCAGTCTACCAGCGGGTTAATGGCATTTGCACTATCCAACTCAGTAAGTGGCTAACCTTAGGGTGATTAGGTGCTAGACAAATGCTTTTTTTCATAATACAGAATATAGGACTTAATGTTTAGCCTGGACTGATTCACTCAAGGAATTTTTGCTAGAATGTCTCCTATAATAATAATAATTTTGCTATTTCTTAAGCATTTATTATGTCTCAAGCACTGTACTAAGCACAAGAGTAGATACAATTGTTCAGTCCAGGCAGAATCCCTAGCTTCATGATGTAAAGGGAGAAGAAGTGGTACTGAATCCCCATTTTATAGAGGAAACTGAGGCACAGAGAAGTTAAGTGCATTCAATTCTTTGTCGTATTTGAATGCTTACTGTGTGGAAAGCACTGTCCTAAGCACTTGGGAGAGTATAATTCAACAATAAACAGATGCATTCCCTGCCCAAGGTGAGTTTTCTGTCTAGAGGGGAGATAGTTGTATCAACAATTAAAGATATGTACTTAATTGTTGTGGGGCTGAGAGGAGGGATGAATAAAGGGAGCATATCAGGGCTACCAGAAGGAAGTGGGAGGAGAGGAAAGGGGACGTTGGCAGGGAAGGCCTCTTGGAGGAGATTTGCCTCAGTAAGGTTTTGAAGGCGGGGAGGGTAATTGTCAGTGAGATTTGAGGAGGGAAGGCAATGCAAGACAGAGGTAGGGCATGGGTGTGAGGTCAGCATCGAGTTGGATGAGACTGGGATACAGTTAGAGGAATGAACTGTGCAGGTTGGGTTGTAGTAGAAGAGTAGCAAGCTGAGGTAGGAGGGGGCAAGATGAGTGACTTACCGATGGTCACACAACAGGTAATTGACAGAACTGGGATTAGAAGCCAGCTTTCCTGACCTCCAGTCCCTTGTTCTTTTCCACTTTCCACCAGAACTGGAAGTATTTGGTAACTTTAAATATGTGGGTTGAATGAATGAGATGAGTCAAGGAAAATGCCAAGGTTACAGGTTTCTGAGATGAGGAAGAAAGTGGAGTCATCTACAGTGATAAGAAAGTGCGAGGACAAGGTTTGGGTGGGATGGTGAGGAGTTCTGTTTTGGACATTTTAAATTTGAGGTTTTGGCAGACATACAAGTAGAGTTTTCCTGAAGGTAAGAGGAAATGGGAGACTGCAGTAGAAAGCGGTAAATATGGAAATCACTTGTTTAGAGAAAGTAGTTGAATCCAGGGGAGTGAATGAGTTCTCCAAGGGAGTGGATATACATAGAGAATAGAAGGGGAACCAAACCTGCACCTCTGACTCCATCCCTTCATGCCTAATCAAAGCACTTGCCCCCTCATTTCTTTCCTCCCTGAATGTCAACTTTAACTGTTCATTCTCTAATGACTTTTTTCCCCTGACTGCTTTCCAACATGCTCATGTCTTCCTATCCTAAAAAGATGTCTGTATGTGTGTGTGTGTATCTGTGTAAGTAGTTAAATAGGAAGAAAGAATGTCAAGATCCACAGAGTCAGAGGACCTAGATACTAATTTTGATATTGCCAGTTGTCTGCTGTGTGAATTTGAGCTAGTCACTTAACTTCTCTGAGCCTGTTTCCTCATCTGTAAAATGGAGATTAAATTCCATATCCTCCTACTTATACTACAAACCCCTTGTGGAACAGGGACTGTATCTAACCTGATTATCCTGTCTCTACTCCAGTTCTTAATACAGAGCTTGGCATATTGTAAGCACATTACAAATGTTTTGATTCATTATCTACAGCAGTTGGGTGGATTTGGAGGTAAAATAGCTATGGCTATTCTTCCAGGTTTTTCCAGTAAAAATCTCAATTTCAGAATTAAAAAAAAAAATCTTCAATGATGGAAATATTATTCTGGTTTAATATTCTATTAGTAAATTTTTGTTTTAAGCAAACTTGTTATGCCTGAGTTTATAGAAGTATTTCGTGTCAATAATGTCACCCCTACTTCAAACTCATTAAATATGTAAAAATAGAATTACACATTTTGAGCCTGTTCCCTACCAAAAATGCAGAGGCAGCACCATTTATTGAACATCTTGTTTGTTCCCATTAAGCCTAAAAGTGCACTAAGGTCTAGTCTGATTTCCTGCTGAGAGAGACTGTAAGACTGCCACTTGAAAACCCAGGCTGATTTACTAGTCACTGGCTTTGGGTTCAGCTGGTATTGCAGTGGAAATGCTTTTGCTGGGGAAACAATCCCTAGAGCAATAGAGATAAAAAAATTTGCTTCCCAAACCTGAGTATTTTCTCATGAATTAGTAGGCACTGGCTTTGGCTTCAGCTACTACTGAGGTGAAAATGCTTTTGCTGGGGAAATAATCCCTAGAGAATTAAAGATAAAAACTCTACTTCCCAAACCTGGATATTTTTTCATGAATACGTTTATAGGAACTTTTCCAAGGCAGCCTGAATGTGTCAGAGCCCAAACCCTTTTCCAATCTACAGGGAAAATTGAAGTACATTTTGATGCATCTCATTATTTTCACCTAGATCCATTCAGACACCTTCACATTTAAGTAAAATCAATAAACATGGGCTTTGAGGTAGGGGAGATATTTTTTTCTTGAGTAAAAGTATTTCATCAAGTTTTTCTTTTATTGCTTTCCAATCCATTGGCCTTGGCATTAACCTGAGCCATGGGGGTCCAAATCTGAGGGAAAAAGAAGTCTAAGAAAGTCTTTTACATCAATCAATCATATTTACTGACTGCTTTCTTTGTGGAGAGCACTGTCACTAAGGATTTCGGAGAGTACAATATAACAGAGTTGGTGCGTAGACTGCCTGCCCACAAGGAGCTTATTTGAAATGTGGTGTGTCATTCTTAAAAAAATCAAATGTCCATGTGTCTCAGATATCTAAATGCAATTGGCCAATTTGGTAAGTATTAAAGTTGCTTCTCTTACCTGATATTTATTTTGAGGTGTGTATCCCCTGTTAGTCTATAAGTTCCTTGAAGGAAGGAGAACATGTCTACCAATTGAACTCTCCTAATGTTTAGTACAGTGCTCTGCACACACAAAGTGCTTAATAAATACTGCTGATTCATTGATTCCCCTCTCTAGGTCACACCTGGAGAGTTTCCAGTTCTCTACCAGTCTCAGCTACTGGAGGGAGAGTCAAAGTAGAGGCATACCTAGTCCATTCCTAGCTTGGGCAAGGGCTAGAGAGTAGAAAGCAATCTGCTCAAGTCAAAACTCACCTGTGCTGGGCAGCAGCAGCATGGGAGAGAGTCGAGGGCAGAGACTCAAGTTTACTGCATGGAAGGAGGCAGTGATGAACAATTTCTGTATTTTTACCAAGAAAACACTGTGGATACACTACTAGAATGATTGCAGATGGAGGTGGGGCGTTCCGGGAGAGGTGTGTCCATGGCGTCACAATGGGTCGGAGACTACTTGGCATAAGATAAGACAAGATTGATTGATAGATTGATTGATTAGTAGACTGGATTATTGGATGAGGGCTGTGGCAGAAGAGAAGGGTGGAAAAGGTGTCTATAACATCTGTTATGGCTGTCACAGCATTTGACTGGGTGCTCTATCAGCCTCTCCTTTCCTCCATGGAATTTGGTCTTTCTCTGGAATCCTTTACTGTGTTTACAACTGGAGTGGTTAAAATAAATGAACTGAGCAAACACACATAGGTGAGTTTAAGGAAGGTGTTGATAAATTTATAAGTGCTAGAGTTGGCTGAAGGAATGATGTGGCTCAAGGTGCTGAGCAATGCATCTGGAAAGCTTCTTGGAGGAGTGGGATTTTATGGGGAGAACTTTAGTATGTCTGATGTGGGAAGGAAGGAAGTCCCAAGCTGGGAAAACCACATCACTGAAGGGATGGAGATTGGAGAACTGAGAGAGAGGTACAGCTAGAAGATTGGCTTGGGAGGTAGGAAGACAATGAGTTTTGCTAAAATGACTGAGTGAGTGAGAGAGGGAGGGAGGGAGTGAAGAAGGCAGATAAGCAATTCAAGGCAAGGCATTCAGAAATGCTCTCAAAAGCAGGAATGTTTACATTTGTCCTCCTGCCCAACTGCAAAGGATTGATAAAATAATAGTTCCTTCAAACAGAAAAGAATCCTTTCATTTAAACCTCTCATACAGTGAATGGAGATTAAATCCAAAAATCAGATTTCTTTATTCCAAATCCATTCTATTGAGACGTGTTGGTGAGGTATTAAAAACCTTGTAGAGACTTCTGCACCATTCCTGAAAATGGTACCCAGCATAGTTTGAATGTCACTTAGTTTGTTACAAAGAAAGCTGTATCATAAGGGTGATGAACCATTTATAGTGCATTTGTGCCATCAAAGAGTATCTCAGAAAGAGCTGTTTACAAGCCTTCTCTTGAGTTGCAGTTTAGCGAAGTATGCCATGATGGTTCTTTTCATTTACAAGAGAAAATAAATTTAAAATATATTAAGCTCTATGACTATGGAAAGATTTGATCAGATTTACAGGGACCATAAATTGGAATACTAGTATTTGGGAATATTCTTGCTTTAAATGCACTTCCTCACTGATTTTCACAAATTAAATTGACTGATGATTAGCCAGGTGATGTTTTCCCTTCATTCTTGAACAAACAAGCAAGCAAACAGACAAAATACTCGGCTCAAATTACATCTTCTCAGTAACTCAAGGTTTTTCACTTTTAGAGGCTGTAACTGCCCAGGGCCAGTGTTGCATCCTGTTGGAACAATTTCAAAGAATTTATGTTTCTCTTTGGCTCTAATGGTCTGTAGCTTGTGATTCTGCTGATGGTAAAAGAATTTGACATGAGCACTTTGCATCAAAATTCTATACGTCTCGATGAAAGGCCTCTGCTTTGAACTACTTCAAAACAGGGAGCATTCCCTGCCACTATGTTCTCACGTCTATGTCCCCTTTGGCTGAGGACTACATCTAATTGATACCTCTGGCCCAATCCCCCATGCTGTCTTGACCACCTGTTTGTATTCTGGGGCATGTTTTAACACCCCCCCAAGAGGAGGCAATTGAGTAGGAGCACTAAGCATGGAGCTGGAAAAGCTAACCTTATCAGAGGAACATGTTGGCTCACTGTTGCTGGCTGTGACACAAATTTCCCTGTTATGGCCACCCACCACTCAGGGAAACCTTTTTCACAGTTAACCTGCCATCCCCAGGCCCTCCTCACCCTTCCCCTCATCTTCCCCTGTCCTTTCTGCACCCTGTCACCCCAACCTTCTCCTCCTTTAGTTCTGTGTCCCTACCCCTGCAGGCTCGGGGAGACTTCCCCTTCCTGACAGTCAATCAATCAATGGTATCTACTGAACACTTACTCTGTGCATAGCTTTGTACTATGTGCTTGGGAGAGGTCAATGAAATCCAGTTGGTAGACACTCTTCTCTCTCTATTCTGCTGGACCCCTGCTATGTAACTCCAAACCCTCAACACTGGTCTAAGAGGTTCCCAGTTAGGATTGGCCCTATTCATATTTACCAATGCCATAAGTTTACTGAGCCCTATAGGAAGCTCCAGTTCAGATAATATTAATTGTGGTTTTTGTTAAACATTTATTTTGTGTCAAACGCTATTTTGAGGAATTGGGTAGATGCAACATATGCTGGTCCGAGACAATCGCTGACCCACAGTCTATTTGGCAGGGTGTGTGTCTGGTGGTTTCTTTTGTATTGTACTCTCCCAAATGCTTAGAACAGTGTTCTGCACACAGTAAGCACTCAGTAAATACCGTTGATAAATTGATTGATTGATTTAACCTCCATTTTACGATGATGAAACTGAGGCATGGAGAAGTTAAATGAGTAACCCATGGTCACACATCTGGCAGGTGGCAGAGGTGGGATTAGACCCCAAGTCCCATGGCTCCCAACCCTGTGTTCTTTGCTTCCCAAATGATGTAAGGGCTATTCCAGCAGGCCCCTTGGCCATCCTATACCCTTTAGCCTCAGATACTAACTTGATATCTTTCTTGGAGAAAAAACATCACAAGTGGACAACTCTTTTCTGGCAATTTGTTTAAATCTTTCCCACTGGATTGCAAGTTTCTTGAGGGAAGACATCATATCTACCAGCTTTATTTTATTCTCCCAAGTGATTATTATAGTGCTCTGCACAGGGTAACTGCTCAATGAATACTTTTTAGTGTCTGTAAACTCCTTGTAAGCAGGGATCATGTCTACTAGCTCTATTGTATTGTACTTTCCCAAGTGCTTAGCACAGTGCTTTGCACAGACTAAATATTCAACAAACACCATTGATTGACTGCTGGCTTCTGAGGGAAAGGAGACACAATCCAAAACTCTTTAGACAAAATTGACCACTTCCCCATTGCTGATGCCTCAGCCAGTTCCCACACATTCTATTCAGGAAAAGTGAGCAGCCCTGAGAGCTTCCTAACATTCTAGTACTGTGTAATGTGTGTTACAATGAAACAACAGACTAGGTTCTGCTACAAGAAATATGGCAGTCATTGGTGGTCCTAACTGTCAACTGTTAAACAGCTCTCCTTTCCTGAATTTATTTAGAATGTATTTTCTGTGCCGTGCTGGGAATGTTTTTTTTTTTCAACCAAAGAGCAAGTTGAAATATTGAAAATAATTGTCATTTTGAAAGGTGGAAATGGTGAGTTTGTAGCCAGTGAATGTTGCAGCTGCTAAGAATGTTGATATAACTTCTGACAATGACAGTAATGGATGGTAGGCATTTTCAATTCAAGATGTAGAGAGGGAAAGTCAGGAAGAAGCATCTGAACATAACTCTTCTGAAAACAGGGATGCTGCGTTCATCTTGACTGGGAGAATAATTTTAAAAGTCCAGAGAAATGTAAACTGCTTGTAACATCAAACTGCCAACAACTCCTTTTGAAAAAAGAATTACCTTATATTCTACCTATTTTTTCACTGCTTCCACTCTTCTGTCCCCAATTAGTTTATGCTTATTCTGACTGAGAAATGATGATTCTGGGAAACAAGAGTTCAGATTTGGAACAAGAACCTTGAATAACACTTCTGAATGATGGACTTTCATAAGGGAGTGCTATTTCAAATCCTAATTTTGAGAAACACAGCAGTGAGTCGCAAAGTGCACTGAAGTTAACATGAAATGTTTATTGGATTCTCATTTCTAGTCAGGTTCATGCTTCACTTATATATCTACACTCCCCCAGGGAGATCCTTTCTGAAAGGAATTCATATTGTTCATATTGATCATTGGTGGAAATTAAGGCTACTTTCATCTGGAATGAACTACATCATCCTTAAATCACTAAACGGCTTGGGCAACTCCACGTTTAGAAGCTTGATCATTAGAAACAAGCCACATGGTAACGTACTTGTAGGAAGGATTTATAGGAAGATAGAGAAGGGCGTGGGTGAGGAAAGCCTGAAAATTAACTATGTGAAAAAGATATATTTTCACATGAGGCGATGATAAATCTTATCACAGGGTTACAAACAACTGAGGAGGCAGGTGGAATGGATTGTGTGTCTGCCATTCAGCGCTTTTGACTCCCACATACAGGAGCAGACTGGAGTGTATGTCGCTCTTAAGTAGTATAGGCAGTTGATCTACATTGTATCCATCTCTGTGGAATTAAACTTTTGTTTTGAGATTGAGTTATCAAGTTCGGTGTCCCTTGCTCTTTGCTGGAAGGTCCAAATCTGTAACAGAAAATGGTGGTTGGGGTCTACAGTTTGGCTTTGGCCACTTCTTACTGGGCTCAGCTTTGGAGACTGGATGTGAGCTCTGGCCACTTTGAGGGAAGCTCTCAGATGTGTGTGTGTGTGTGTGTGTGTGTGTGAGAGAGAGAGAGAGAGAGAGAGAGAATGAGAGGGAGAGAGAGAGAGGGAGAGAGAGAAGAGAGCAAGAGAGTTGTGGAGAAAGTTTGGACCAAGGACCAGTAGGATGAATCAGCTTCAGAAATGGCAGCCTGTATGGGACTTAGGGATGAATAAGAGATGCCTGGAGCAGGGAAAGCTTGAAAAGAAGAGCTTCTTATCCTCAAATTCCCTTCATCACCCTACCCCACCTACCTCTGAAGCACTTCTTGTAGAAAACTAATTGCCAATGGAAGCAGTGGCAATTTTCAGGACCCCACTATCTTTTGTGATGAAACAAAACATTGCCAAAGCCTCTGCAGTGAGTCAGTCAATTGTATTTATTGGGTAGTTGCTGTGTGAAGAGCACTGTACTAAGCACCTGAAAGAGTGCAAAATGAGAATAAACAGACACATTCCCAACCCACAGTGATCTCTCAGCCTACAGGTCTCATTAATATGGGGACATTAGCCACATACCTACCCAGTCAGCTCAAAGGTCCACAATCTCAGTGGATAATAATAATAATGGTATTTGCAAAGTACTTACTATGTGCCAAGCACTGCATTAAGCACTGGGGTAGATACAAGATAATTGGATTAGATACAGTCTCTATCCAATTGCGGCTTACAGTTTATGTAGGAGAGAGAACAGGTATTGAATTCTGGGACAACCAGTTCTATTAGTTCCCCACTAAGAAAGAGGAAGTCAGGAGAGTCACTCTTTGGAGCCCCTCCCTCGAGGAAGGGTGAAGACTTTACCAAACGAATCAGATAGAGGGATCAGAGAGGAAGTGGAGGAGCCAGGTTATGGGAAAAATGACACCTTGGTCATATGGAGAGAAGGGGAAGCAATCTGCGTCTGGAAGAACAGGACATGGGAAAGCTCAGGTTGTGGACCTTGCATGGACACAGGGCACAGGGTGGGGTCAGGGAAGATCCATAGAGATTCGCGGTCCAGCAGCTAAGACTTTGGAGGAGCAAGGCTTCTGGTCTTGAGGGCAAGAAGAATGAGAATGCTGGGACACCTTCATGGAAGTACAGAGAATTCTGGAGGGGGTGAGAATAGTAATCCAAGGGAAAGTTGCCTTGAACTGGATTCACCTTCATTTGTTGTCTGGATCAGAACTTGTTAAACATTGTTGAGATCTTAGATCTGGGTGTCTGCCTCAGTAAGGTCTGAAGAGGTTGGAGAAACATGTGGACCTAGAGAATCATGGAAGGAAGAAGCATTTTGTTAGAGATCTTCCTCAGCCAGCCCTGGGAGGGTGATGGTAGGCTAGACTCCAGTTACCTCTGCATCTCTGGGGAGGCATCTAGACTTCAGCTGTAGCATGGGTGGGAGCAATGATGGGGCACAGGGCTTTGGGGGAGCAGTAAGTAGGCTTCCAAGCTCTGTGGGATAACAGAGAAACCAAAGAACTCTAGGACCAGGCAGAGGATTTCTGGGATGCAGGAATTCCTAAAATGACTCCAAGGGTCTTTCAGCCAGGATTTAGAACTCAGAACCTCTAGTAATGTTGCAAATCCCCATTTTACAGATTAGAAAACTGAGGCAGGGCAAAGTTGATGACATATTCACAGACACTCAGCCCTCGATTTGAATTCAGGTTTTCTGACTCCTAGGTCCAAGCTTCTTCCTCTAATCCAGACTATTTCCCCACAAAAGCTGTCTTCAACCTTGGCAAGAGGAAGTCTGTAAGAAACATGTAATGGTTGGCCACCTTGACATCAAAAGCATGTATAGTAAATAAAAACTGTAGGATTTGTTAAGTTCTTATTCTGTGCCCAACATTGTGCTAAGTGCTGTGGTAGATACAAGCAAATCAGGTTGGACACAGTTCCTGTCATTCATTCACTCAGTTGTATTTATTGTGCACTTACTGTGGGCAGAGCACTGTACTAAGTCCATGTGGTGTTCACAGTCTTGATCCCCATTTTACAGATGAAGTAACCGAGGCACAGAAAAGTGAAGTGACGTGGCCAGCATCATACAGCACATGAGTGGCTGAGCCAGGATTATAACCACTGACTTTCTGGCTCCCAGGTCCATGCTCTATCCACTACACACCTCACTGTTTCTCAGTATGGGAAGCATGCTTCTCAGTATAGGAAATTACCATTTTACCTCTATAATTCCTTTTTATGTCCTTAACTTTCCTACAAATAAAACAGTATGTTCTTAAGATCATTGAATTTATTCAATTCTCTCAAAAACATACTGATATTTTCTGCTTGCACAACTCTTTTTGGGAAAAAAATATCTTTCTAGTTGAAGATGTGTATTTATTTGTCGGTTTTGAATCTATCCCTTTCAAGCTTCAGTGAGTGTCCCCTTATCCTGGTGCTGGTGAACTTGGTAGATGATCATTCCAAGTTTTTTCTGTCTATTGGCTTCATGAAATAGGATAACTTCAATCTTGTCCTATCTCAGTCTGCCTCTACCCAGACTGGAGTCCCAAGCCTTTAAGTCTCTCTTTACCCAGAGCTTCTCCTTTCCCTGAACTCAGCCATCCTCTGAGTGGATTTCAGGTGCCACGGGCAACCCCAGTGACACTTTACTGAGGTGACTTGAGCTGGGAGGAATTTATTTTTTTCCTTCTGTGACACAGTTTACCGCCTAGAACAGTCTTTCAAGACTGTCAAGTATATCGATAAATAGTATTTATTGTAAGCTTACTCTATACAAAGCACTATACTTGGGGGAGTACTGTAGAGTAAGTAGACATGATCTCTGCCCTCAAGAAGTTTATTATCTTGAGAGGATTTTACCATCTCGTGGGATTGTATGCTTGTGGATTTGAAAGCTAATGTGCCTTATGAGAGCCTTAGAAGAGAGAGAATCAAAGCAAGATGCCCCCTACTAGATTCTACTTTTCTGCCTTCAGACATCTACCTTCCTGACCTACAATTTCTTCATAATTAGAGAAGGACTAGTAATACTTGCCATTTGCTTTTCAGGGTCAAATTAATATTCACTAAGTTAATTGTATAATGTATTATTTACAGTAAAATAAGACCCATAAATATAGAGCTGGAAAGGCTAATTGAAAACCTGACCTGTAAGCTCAAAGCCTGCAACCGCTAAAGTAACCTCGGAGCCCCAAGGCTAAGAAGTTTGCTATTCATTTTCAGTAGCTTGGAAGACATTTGCCTAGAATAACTTTGAAGGAAGTTGATTGCCTTAAGGTGGATCTGTAAATTGGAGTTCGTGAGCAGTGAGTTGAACTTCACAAGGAGAGACAGCTGGGTTTTGTGGTAAAAAGACATTAGAGGATTATCCACAAAAGATGATAATCAGCATTTGCCATTTGCTTGAAATTTGAGTCTCTTAATGTCAGAACCCATTCTGCTCAAATCCTATAGGCTGATGTTAAACATGTGCTATCTAAGAATAAAACAGGAAAATCTGTATACTTTTTTTTATAGCTCACAAGAAATATGTCACTCCTTGGTTTGAACTGATGTTTTTTGATTCTATGAAGTAGAAAGTACATTTTTGTTAATATAAAAAGCCTTGGTATTTTGAACTCTATTAATCCAGAATTTGCAGTAATTCAAATAGCATGTTTACTTCCTGTTTCTTCCCTCTACCTACTCTACTGTTGCCAAAGGGAATTAGAAATAGTTAGATTCATATTCTGAACCAAAAAAACACTCTGAGTTGTAGGAGGATATGTAGAGGTAATAGGATCATTAACAGGGTGCTAATGAAAAAAAACCAAAACACTGAAAACAATTCACCTATAATTCAGATTTCATTATTTCAGACTGCATGCTCTTTAATCCAAACTAGTGAAGATTCACTGCAATTATTTAATTATTCCTCAATTCTTTTGACTTTTAGTAAGGTTCACTTAGAAAAATTTGTTTATATTGCCTCTGAATAGAAAAAAAGAATTGAAAATAAAGTTTCAGGACTCATGATCTTTTTCATATCCCTGCAGGCCATAGTAGACCTTGCCCCAGAGTTAAAAAATAATTCATTCATTTAATCATATTTATTAAGCGCTTACTCTGTGCAGAGCACTGTACTAAGTGCTTGGGAGAGTACAATATAATAATAAACAGAAATAATCCCTGCCCACAGCTTTGAGAGGGGAAGAACAAAGAGAGCAACTCAGGGTGAAGCATAAGGGAGTGAGAGAAAAGGAAATGAGAGGCTTAGTCTGGGAAGGCCTCTTGCAGGAGATGTGCTCTCAGTAAGACTTTGGAGGTGGGGAGAGTAGATTTGAGGAGGGAGGGTGTTTCAGGCGAAAGGCAGGATGTGGGCTAGGGATCGGTTATGAGATAGGCAAGATCAAGGCACAGAGAAGGATAGCATTAGAGGAGTGAAGTGTGTGGACTGCATTATAGAAAAAGAGTAGATGGGTGAGGTGGGAAGGGGCAGAGTTGTGGAGTGCTTTAGAGTCAATGGTGAGGAGTTTTCACCTGTTGAGGGTATGGCTGGGGAACCAGTGGAGTTTTTTGAGGAGTTGGTGACATGTCCTGAATGTGTTTGTAGAAAGGTGATCTGGACAGCAGAGTGAAGTAATAACAATAATAATAATGCTGGTATTTGTTAAGCGCTTACTATGTGCTTAAGCGCTTATTATGTGCAGAGTACTATTCTAAGCACTGGGGTAGATACAGGGTAATCAGATTGTCCCACATGAGGCTCACAGTTAATCCCCATTTTACAGATGAGGTCACTGAGGCACAGAGAAGTTAAGTGACTTGCCCACAGTCACACAGCTGACAAGTAACAGAGCTGGGATTCAAACCCATGACCTCTGACTCCCAAGCCAGGGACTGGAGTGGGGAGAGACAGGAAGCTGGGAGTGCAGCACGGAGGCTGATGCAGTATTTTAGGTGGGATAGGATGAGTGATTGTATTAACATGTTAGCAGTTTGGATGGAGAAGAAAGGGAGGAATTTAGCAATGATGTGAAGGTGGGACTGACAGGATTTAACTATGGAATGAATATGTGGGTTAAATGAGAGAGATGAGTCAAAGATAATGCCAAGGTTATGGACTTGTGAGGCAGAAAGGATGAGTGCCCTCCAATGACAGGGTTTTTTTTTTTTTTTCTTTTGTTTTGGGTTTTTTATGTTTGTTTTTCATGACATTTGCTAATCACTTACTATGTTCTCAACACTGGGTTAGATACAAGTTTATCTGGTTGGACACTATCACTGTCCCACAGACTAAATTGGAGAGAGGTGGATTTATTTTCCATTTTACAGATGAAGAAATTAGGTTCAGAGAAGTTAAGTGACTTGCCCAAGGACATACAATAAGCATTTGGCAGAAACAGGAATAGAACCCAAGTCTTTTGACTCCTAGAACCATGCCCTTTCCATTAGGCCATGCAGCTTCCGAGGTTAAAAATTCACTTTTCAATTTATAAAATGTATGGTTGCAAAAACAAATATCCTTAGGAAAAGTTCCAAAAGAGTCTCCTGCATTCTTCTTGGAGTAATGGAACTCACTAAACTGGTAGGTAGATGGCAAACTCCTTGAGGGCAGGTTCCATGTCTTCTAACTCTGTTAGTGCTCTCCCAAGTTCTGCACACAGTCTTGTCTTATGCTAACGAGTCATCTCCAGCCCCTAGAGACACCATGGACACATCTCTCCCAGAACTCCCCACCTCCATCTGCAATGGTTTTGGTAGTGTGTCCTTCTGCACACGGTGGTAGCACTCGATAAATCATCATGATCAATTAGTGACCCAAAGGTCCTGTCTTTTCCTTGCACATCTCCATTGGAACAGAATACGGTAAATGGGACCCTCAGATGAGGAAACAGAGCCTAAATATTATTTGTTGGCTCTCTGGTACTGACAATTATCATTTGCCTTCTTGAGTATGAAAAATAAAAATATCCTGCTATATATTTTAAAGAAGTTATTTTCCATGTCAGGGATGATCTCTTCAGCCTCTAGAATGAAATGATAAAACAGGCAAACAATGTAAAAACTATCCTGAGTGATTGTTTAATTTGCTATTTTTTTGGCTCCTCTCCACTCAGACGTAGCAAAATCAGACTACCTATGGAATAGACTAGGCTCCAAGCAAAAATGATGAAATAATGACAAACTATTTTCTTTGAAAAGATGATCCTCTGCCAGTAATTTTGAAAACTGTCACTGTCCATTGCCTTTTCAAAGGAATTAGAAAGGAACTGTGACTCATGATTAGAACTAAACAATCTGGAAAAAGTTCATGATCATCAACTATCTCTTCCATGAATTGTAATGGTCATCATTAGATTAAGCCAGCTAAATAATCTGAGATATTAGAAAACAGCACCAGTGGATGCTGATACCTTTAAAAAGAATTTGAAATAAATAGGATGAACTGTGTCCCAGTATTGGACGAGAGCTTGTTGGGTTTCCATAACCAAACTGAATCAAGAAGTGGTATGGTTTAATGGAAAGACCACAGGCCTTGTAATCAGAGGACATGGACTCTAATCCCAGCTCCACTACTTGCCTGCTATGAGACCTTGGGTAAATTACTTCACTTCTCTGTGTCTCAGTTACTTCAACTGTAAAATGGGAATTAAGACTGTGAGCCCCATGTGAGACATGGACTGTGTCCATCCTGATGATCTTCTATCTAACCCACTGCTTAGTAAAGTGCCTGGAATATTGTAAGCACTTAAAAAAATAATATGAAGAAGAATTAAAAAGGAAGCCTGAGTAGAAATCCTGACAGGGAGTGGAGCATGGATGATGATCCAGGAGATGGCAGTTTTAGTTCCAGAATGACAAATGTTGTTGTTGTTAATATATTTGTTATGTGCTTACTATGTGTCAAAGGCTGTTCTAAGTGCTGAGGTAGATATGCAGCCAATTAGGTTGGTCACAGGCCCTGTCCAGCATGGAACTTACAGTTTAAGTGTGAGGGAGAATAGGAAAATAATAATAATTAATAATAGCGATGGTATTTGTTAAGTGCTTACTATGTGCCAAGCACTGTTCTTAGCACTGGGGGAGATACAGAGTAATCACATTGTCCCATGTGGGGCTCACAGTCTTAATCCCCATTTCACAGATGAGGTGACTGAGGCACAGAGAAGTTAAGTGACTTGCCCAAGGTCACACTGCAGACAAGTGGCAGCGCTTGTATTAGAACCCACATCCTCTGACTCCCTAGCCCTTCCACTAAGCCATGCTGCTTCTCTACAAAAACTGAGGCACAGAGAAGTTAAGTGATTTGCCCAAGGTCACATAGCAGGCAATCGGCAGAGCTGGGATTAGAACTCAAGTCCTTTGACTCCCAGGCCTGGGCTATTTCACTAGGCTATGCTGCTTCTCACATAGTGGGAGAGACCCATGCAAACAATATCCCAAATGGTCAGTCATTAGACCTCATCCCAAGGCATACTCTAGGGAGTGTGGGGCTATATTTTGTCTACAATGGAGAATGCGAGTAGCGATCAATCAATCAGTGGGATTTTATCAAGCACGTGCTGTGTGCAGAGTATTATACTAAGCATTTTTTTATAGTACTGTTGAGTGCTTACTGTCTGCCAAGCACTGTTCTGAGCTTTGGGGCAGATATTTTACAAGCACTTGAGAAAATACAATACAGCAGAGTTGGTAGAGACAGTCCCTGTCCACAGGGAGCTCACAGTTTAGAGGAGGAGCTTATCCTGGGTACACCAAGTGTACCTTTTGGAGCTATTTGAGTTTCCTTAATCATAGGAATCATAGAATCATAAGAATTGTTCATTCATTCATTCATTCATTCAATAGTATTTATTGAGTGCTTGCTCTGTGCAGGGCACTGTACTAAGCACTTGGAATGTACAATTCAGCAACAGATAAAGACAATCCCTGCCCAATGACAGGCTCGCAGTCTAATCGGGGGAGACAGACAAAACCAGGCAACATAATCACGATAAATAGAATCAAGGGGATGTACACCTCATTAGCAAAATAAATAGGGTAATAAATTATATACCAATGAGTACAGTGCTGAGGGGAGAGGGAAGGGGAGGAGCAGAGGGCAGAGGAGGAGCAGAGAGGGAGCAGAGAGAGCAGAAGGAAAAGGGGTAGCTCAGTCTGGGAAGGCCTCTCAGAGGAGGTAAGCTCTCAGTAGGGCTTTGAGGAGGGGAAGAGAGTTAGTTTGGCAGAGGTGAGGAGGGAGGGCATTCCAGGACAGTGGTAGGATGTGGGCCAGAGGTCGATGGCGGGATAGGTGTGAACACGAGCCAGTGAGGAGGTGAGCGGCAGAGGAGCGGAGTGTGCAGGGTGGGCACTAGAAAGAGATAAGGGAGGTGAGGTAATGTTGGTATTTATTTATTAAGCACTTACTATGTGCAGAGCACTGTTCTAGCGCTGGGATATACAGGGTAATCAGGTTGTCCCACATGAGGCTCACAGTCTTAATCCCCATTTTACAGATGAGGTAACTGAGGCACAGAGAAGTTAAGTGACTTGCCCACAGTCACACAGCTGACAAGTGGCAGAGCCGGGATTCGAACTCATGACCTCCGACTCCCAAGCAGGAGGGGGCAAGGTAATGGAGAGCCTTGAAGCCCAGAATGAGGACTTTTTGTTTCATGCAGAGGTTGATAAGCAACCACTGGAGGAGGGGAGTGACATGCCCAGAGCGTTTCTGTAGAAAGATGATCCGGGTAGTGGAACGAAGAATAGATTGGAGTGGAGAGAGTCAGGAGGAAGGGAGATCAGAGAGAAAGCTGACACAATAATCCAGCTAGGATATTATGAGAGCTTGTACCAGCACGATAGCTGTTTGGACAGAGAGGAAAGGATGGATATTGGCAATATAGTAACGGTGAGACTGGCAGACGTTGGTGACAGATTGGATGTGTTCGGTGAATGAGAGAGCAGAGTCAAAGATGACCCCAAGGCTGCGGGCCTGTAAGATGGGAAGGATGGTAGTGCTGTCCATAGTGACAGGGAAGTGAGGAAGAGGACAGGGTTTGGGAGGAAAGAAGAGGAGCTCAGTTTTGGACATGTTGAATTTTATGTGGCGGGCAGACATACAAGCCTGAAGGGAAGAGGAGAGAACAGGAGAGGAGATGTAGATTTGTGTGTCATCGGTATAGAGATGATGGTTGAAACCGTGTGAGCGAATGAGTTCCCCAAGGGAGTGAGTGTAAATGGAGAACAGAAGAGGGCCAAGAACTGACCTTTGATGAACCCCTACAGTAAGAGGATGGGAGGGGGAGGAGGAGCCCGCGAAGGAGACTGAGAATGAACGGCCAGAAAGATAAGAGGAGAACCAGGAGAAGACGGAGTCCATGAAGCCAAGGTGAGATAAGGTGTGGAGGAGGAGGGGCTGGTCAACAATGTTGAAGGCAGCTGAGAGGTCGAGGAAGATTAGGATAGAGTAGGAGCCTTTGGATTTGGCAAGAAGGAGGTCATGGGTGACCTCTGAGAGAGCAGTCTCGGTAAAGTGGAGGGGACGGAAGCCAGATTGGAGGGGGTCCAGGAGAGAGTTGGAGTTCATCAACTGGCTCTCATAAGCACCAATATGATCTCACCCCAGCATTTGCCTCAAATAATAATTATGGTATTCATTTAACTCTCAATATGTGCCAAGCACTGTACGAGCACTAGGATAGATAAAAATTAATCAGGTGGGACACAGCCCCATCTCACATGAAGGCTAACAATCTAAGTAGGAAGAAATATGATTTAATCCCTATTTTACAGACAAGGAAATTGATGTCCTGAGAAGTTAAGCAACTTACCCAAATTCATACTGCAGTTAATTGGCGGAGCTGGGTTTAGAACATAGGTCCTCTGACTCTGAGGTCCATGCTTTATCCACTAGGCCTCACTCCCTCCCAAAAGTGAGGAGAATGTTGTCCTTTGAATCATCTAAAAGTCATACCACCTAACATCAAATTATTAGACAGTTTTACAAACCCCGTGGTCCTGGATTGCAGTCAGTAATGAAGCAGCGTTAATGAGTTTGGGAGGGGGTGGAAGGGAAAGGTGAGGAGAATGGATGATGTCAGTAGTCGTAATAGTCATAATAGTTGTAATAATAATAAATGTGGCATTTGCTAAGTGCTTACTATGTGCCAAGCATTACACCCAATGCTGGGGTGCTTACAAGAAAATCAGGTTGAACAGAGTCCCTGTCCTATATGGGGCTCACCCATGCTCTTTCCACTAAGATTCTTTTGAGAAGCAGTGTGGCTTAGTGGAAAGAGCACAGACTAGGGAATCAGAGGTTGTGGGTTATAATCCCAGCTCCCCTACTTATCAGTTGTGTGACTTTGGACAAGTCACAACTTCTCTGTGCCTCAGTTACCTCACCTGTAAAATTAAGACTCTGAGCCCCATGTGGGACAACCTGATTACCTTGTATCTACCCCAGCTATTAGAACAAACCTTGACACATAGTAAGTGCTTAACAAATTCTATCATCATTATTATTTTTATTATTATTAATCCCTATTTTTCGGATGAGATAACTGAGGCACAGAAAATTTAATTCACTTGCCTAAGGTCAAACAGAAGACAGATAGTAGTAGTAATAATAATGATATTTATTTAGTTCTTGTGTGCAGAACAACATACTGAGTGCTGGGAGAAAATACCTAGGTGGGAATGAAATATGGCCTCTGTCTTTGGGGGCCTCCAAATCTAAGAAGGTACTCTGAAAGCTGTTCTGTGGCAAACTGAAACTGGGCACATGTGAGCTGAAGTGCTGTGAAAATGGTTTAAAGACTTCGTAATGAAAAGTGTCACATAAGGCAAGGGATAAGAAAAGTGTCAAATAACTGGCTGTTGGAGGCTACTGCAACAATTAATCTAACCTGGCAGGCAGCATGCATGTATGTACGTATGCACGTATGCATGTATGTGTGTACTTATGTGTGTATAATTTAACTGGAAGAAAGCAACGATTCCTGTTGAAGGAAGGAAGAAGGAGGAGACTATGATTTTTTCCTCCTCATTCCAGAACACATGTTAGTGCCCATTTGGATCCCAGGGGCAGAAGAGAGCCTAATGATGAATATTGGCAAATAGATAAAAGTAATTGGAATTTTAGCAATGACAAGGAAGGGCTACTAATCGGATACCTGGGATTTGCAGATCGAAAGATACAATAAGATGTGGTCATTAAATGATCTGATTTCATCCTATTTGTTTTGCTGCATAGCTTTAGGAAGCTAATTGGGACAGAGTCACCCTTTGAAAGATGACCTAGTCTAATGAAGATTTGATTTGTGTTTCTTTTTTCATGGATCAACCTCATGAGTGATCTACAAAAAACTTGATAGAGGCATTAGCTTGAATAAATGTCTGAGCAAATAAATATTTGATGTCCATGTTATTACACTGACAATTTATTTTTAAACATACTTCTATCTATCTAAAGTATTACCAGAGGATATAGTTTACTACACTGAATAATCCCTATATGACAGTATACATCAAGAAAGGGGTAAAATTGGATAAAATGTTATTATTTTCATTTAGGTATTTAATGGCTGATGAACATGACAAAAGCTGTAGACATTAAATTAGAATGCAGAGTAGGGATATTTCTAGGAAAACAGAAACCAGAGCTTATTTCACTAAGGCAATAATTATTGAATTATTGTCTTAGTGAAATTATATGTACCTTTCACTCAGGGAAAGTAGAGAAGAAAGCATAACAAATTGTCGTTTACATTTCATTACTGCTTTAGACTGAAAATGTTTCCTTTTAATAATGATCAAACATCATCTTTTTCTCATTGCAAGATACTTTATTTTTGTCCTGAAGGCAAAGGCCTTTGTATTTGATAAATATAAATCAACATGATGGAATGATTGGTTAGTCACATTTAGATCCTTTCTTGGGTTGGATAAAATGCCATTCTAAGTAGTCTCATCTTCAACTAAAAATACACACACACACGCATAAACATTTTATGCATAAACATTTTTATACATAATATATTCACATATAAGCATGGGCTTAGGAGTTAGAGGACCTGGGTTCTAATCCCAGCTCCACCACTTGCCTGCTGTGAGACCTTAGACATGTCACTTCACTTCTCTGAATCTCAGTTTCCTCATCTGTAAAATGAGGATTAACTATCTGTAATCTCCGCTACTTAAACCTTGAGCCACATGTAGTTCAAGGACTGTGTCTGAGCTATTTAATTGGATCTTCCCCAAAACATAGTACAGTTCTGGGCACATAGTATGTGCTTAACAAATACTACAGTTATTATCCTTGTTATTATCATCATCTTCTTCTTCTTCTTCTTCTTCTTCTTCTTCTTCTTCTTCTTCTTCTCCTTCTCACACATGCCCATAAGTATACCCAAATACATATGATAGGGTTGCCCATTGTAAGTCATACAATGGGGGATATAGTAGGGCTTGATACTACTGTGCCACCTCTCTTAGGAAAAACTTCTCTGGTTTCCACTGCATCCTCCCACTATAACTCCATCTCCTGGCTTTGATTCCTATTGAGATTCATCAAAGGGGTTGTATAAACCTACTATCTCCATATCCTCTCCCCTAACTCCCTTCTTGACCCACGGCAGTCCAGTTTATGCTTCTTCACTCACTAGGGACCACTCCCTCTAAGGTCACCAATGACCTTCTTCACATCAAATCTAATGGACTCCATGCTAATCCTGCTCATACTTTTGACACTGGGGACCACTCCCTTCCCCTGAAAACACCATCTAACCTGATACAGTTCCTTCCTGGTTATTCTCCTTCCCCTCTGGCTAATCCTTCTAGATTTCTTTTGCCTGCTTTTTCTCTACCTCCCATTCCTTAATTGTGGGTGTCCTTCAAGGATCAGTCCTGGATCCCCTTCCTTCTCTTCTCAATCTATACCCATTCCCTTGGGGAACTCATCCACTCCCATAGTTTCAACTACCACCTCTTTGGTGTTGAATCACAAACTCACCTTGCTAGCCCTGACCTTTCCCCTCCTCTGTAATCTCATATTTCCTTTTGCCCCCAAACTGCTCTACTTGAACATCCTGCCACCATCTCCATGTCCGCATCAAAAAGCCAAGGAGGAAATTTATATCTTCTCTTTCAAATCCTCTCCTCCACCTAACTTCCCTTTCACAGTTGATAACACCTCTACATTCCTTATTTCACAAGCCTCTAATCTTGCAATTTTCCTTAACTCCACCCTCTCTTTAAATAAATAAGTAAATATATGAGAATATATATATGTTCTCTCAACAAAGCTTCTCATTTTTTAATACAAAATTTCCAAAATCCATCTTTTTCTCTCCAGCCTAAGCCAACCACCAGTTCAAGGATTTATTTCTTTGCCAGCTTGATTACTGCTTCAGCCTCTTTGCTGATCTCACCTTCTCTAGTCTTTCCTCTCCAGTTCATTCCTAACCCTTGACAAGATAATTTTTCATAAACCTCACTCTGTCCAGATCTTCCCACTCATCAGTGACCTTCACTAGGTGCCCAACATTGTGAGCATTAACCAGAAACTCCTTACCACTGGCTTCATGGCCTTGTGGAAACAGCATAGGTCTGGGAGTCAGGAAACCTGGGTTCAAATTCTGACTCCGTACTTGTCTGCTATGTAACTTTGGGCAAGTCATCTAACTTCTTTGTAACTCAGTTTCCTCAGCTGTAAAGTGGGGATAAAATACCTTTTCTCTCTCTCCCCTTTAGACTGTCAGCCTCGTGTGGGGTAGGAACTGTGTCCAATCTGATTCTCTTCTATCTCCCTCAGGGCTTAGGATGGTTCTTGGCACATAGGAAATGCTTAACAAATGTCATTATTGTTTTTATAATTAAAACATTCAATCAACTCTCTCTCCCCTACTAATCCACTCTCTTTTCCCACTAAACCCCTGCTCTGACTCTTTATTCCTCTAAAGCTAGTCCATTCACTGTGCCTTGCTCTCATTTATTCCTCTGCTGACCTCTTGATTACACACTCCCTCCTGCCTGGAACTGTATAACTTTCATATCCAGCAAACAGACCACTTCTCTCCCTATCTTCAAAACTCTTTGTATATCATATTTCCTCCAAGAGGCTCTCCAAAGTTGATTTCCAATGCACCCATCCTTTACCTGCCAACTTTGGTTTCAGTATTTAGAGAAGCAGTGTTGCCCAGTGGAAAGAGTACAGGCTTGGGAGTCAGACGACCTGGGTTCTCATCCCACCTCCACCACTTTTATGATGTGTGACCTGATGCAAGTCACTTCACTTTTCTGTTCCTCAGTTACCTCATCTGCAAAATGGCAATTAAGACTGTGAACCCTATGTAGGAGGGGGACTGTGTCCAATCTGATTATCTTGTAGATACCCCAGCACTTAGCACAGAGTCTGGAACATAATAATAATAATGTTGGTATTTGTTAAGCGCTTACTATATGCAGAGCACTGTTCTAAGCTCTGGGAGAGATACAGGGTAATCAGGTTGTCCCACGTAAGGCTCACAGTTAATCCCCATTTTACAGATGAGGTAACTGAGGCACACAGAAGTTAAGTGACATGCCCACAGTCACACAGCTGACAAGTGGCAGATGTGGGATACGAACCCATGACCTCCGATTCCCAAGCCCAGACTCTTTCCACTGAGCCACGCTGCTTCAAGCACTTAAATACCACAGCTTATTAGTACTATTATTTCACTCCAATCAAGCTCTTCAGTACTGAGAACTCTGAAGTAACTCTTATTTACATATCTTTGTACTTGATTACATCCTCCTGTCTGCAATTTATTTCAGTGTTATTTTATTTCAATTTATTTCTTTTCCCTACTCAATTGTAAATTCCTTGTGGTCAGGGATACTGCCCATTAATTTCATTGCACTCTCCCAATTACTTTATAAAGTGCTTGGCACAAAGCAGGTGTTTAATAAATAATTTTGATGGATTGACTGTACCAACAGCTCCTTTCACTCTATCTCTCCTCTTCACCTCAGCCTGACCCCCAGGAAGTAGATAAAATTTAGTTGAAACTCTGCCCTGACTAGGGGTCCTTCTGGGACCAAATCCCAGGATTTAGTACTGATGGTAAATACTACTGTAAGTACTGACCCATATGAGCAATGGATAGAGGGAAACTGAGAGAAGGGGGACTGGCTTAGGATGCTTTCTCCATGGCTTTTCTCTTGACAGAGCTTCAGCCTATCACTGTCTCTGCTCAAGAGTTCTGTAAATAATTTCTGCTGCTAGGTCTCTATCTTAATCCTATAAAATATAGCAGGTGAGGCGAGGCCCACACCTAACTTTCCCTGGTTTTCCTATTTGTCACCTAGCTACCAATTCATTCATTCATTCATTCAATAGTATTTATTGAGCGCTTACTATGTGCAGAGCACTGTACTAAGCGCTTGGGATGAACAAGTCGGCAACAGATAGAGACAGTCCCTGCCGTTTGACGGGCTTACAGTCTAATCGGGGGACAGGGTAAATGCTAAGTATCAGTGAAGATTTGCCCATAGCTAATCTAATTAAAAAAGTAAAGTTTAGCTCAAACAATTATTCACCCTTCCAAATATCTGTGAACATGCCGGAACAGTTATCCCCTTTGAAGCATTTAATGAGAATATATATCTTTATTTGGAAAATCGATGTATTCATTTATTCCTATCATTAGTGCTGTGTATAGACCAATGCATTCAATCATTTCTTCTGATTTCACTAGTTTTAAATGTTTCTGAGGTCTGTCTCACCTTTCAGATGAGCTCCTTGTATTCTTCACTCCGCTGCCCGGCTCATCTTCCTGCAGAAACAATCTGGGCATGTCACTCCCCTTCTTAAACAACTCCAGTGGTTGCCTATCAACCTCTGCTCCAAACAAAAACTCCTTACTCTAGGCTTCAAGGCTCTACATCACCTTGCCCCTTCCTACCTCTCCTCCCTTCTCTCTTTCTACCACCCACCCCGCACGCTCCGCTCCTCTGCCGCCCACCTCCTCACCGTCCCTCGGTCTCGCCTATCCCGCCGTCGATCCCTGAGTCACGTCCTCCTGCGGTCCTGGAACGCCCTCCCTCCTCACCTCCGCCAAACTGATTCTCTTTCTCTCTTCAAAACCCTACTTAAAACTCACCTCCTCCAAGAGGCCTTCCCAGACTGAGCTCCTCTTCTCCCTCTACTCCCTCTGCCACGCCCCCCTTTTCCTCTCCGTAGCTAAACCCTCTTTTTCCCCTTTTCCCTCTGCTCCTCCACCTCTCCCTTCCCATCCCCACAGCACTGTACTCGTCCGCTCAACTGTATATATCTTCATTACCCTATTTATTTTGTTAATGAATTGTACATCGCCTTGATTCTATTTAGTTGCCATTGTTTTTACGAGATGTTCTTCCCCTTGACTCTATTGCCATTGTTCTTGTCTGTCCATCTCCCCCGATTAGACTGTAAGCCCGTCAAACGGCAGGGACTGTCTCTATCTGTTGCTGACTTGTTCATCCCAAGCGCTTAGTACAGTGCTCTGCACATAGTAAGCGCTCAATAAATACTATTGAATGAATAGGGAAGAAGTGTCATGTATATGCTGTACTCTCCCAAGCGCATAATTCCGTTCATTGCATCCAGTGAGCATGCAATAACAGACCTGGACCCTGCCTTCAGGGAGCATACAATTTAATGAGGAAAAACTCTGCAGATGAACAATGGATAAAAGAGTACATGCATAGATGAAAATGATAAAATCAAAGCTAGTAATGGAATGAAATGAACTTGATATTCCCTCAGGTGCTCAGCCATCAGTTGACAGTGATTAGAGACTTGGGGATTTTTTGCAGATGACTACTTGGTAGAGGGATGTGGTTCCTACTTCTTGGTTCCCAAGAGGAATTTGAGATGAAATGTGAGGCAGTTTCTCTTTTAATAGCATTTATTAAGCACTTACTATGTGCCGGTCACTGTTCTAATTGCTGGAATAGATACAAAGTAGTCAGGTTGGACACAGTCTGTGTTCCACTGGGGCTCACAGTCTTAATCACAGTTTTCTAGATGAGGTAACTGAGGTCCAGAGAAGTGAAGTGACTTCTCCAAGGTCACACAGCAGGCATGTGGTGGAGCCGAGATTAGAACTCTGGTCATTCTGACTCTCAGGCCAGGGCTCTATCCATCCACTAGGCACTATTCGCTAGACTGAGAAGCAGCATGGCTTAGTGGAAAGAGCCTGGGCTTGGGAGTCAGAGGTTATGGGTTCTAATCCCGGCTCCACCACTTGTCAGCTGTGGGACTTTGGGGAATTCACTTAACTTCTCTGTGCCTCAGTTACCTCATCTATAAAATGGGGATGGAGAGTTGTGAGCCCCAAGTGGGACAACCAGATTATGTTGTAGCTACCCCAGAGTTTAGAACAGTGCTTGGCACATAGTAAGCACTTAACAAATACCATCATTATTATTATCATTATTATTAGGCCAAAAAGTTCCTTTTAGTGAGAAAGTTAAGGGATTGGGTCAGATGTACAAGTCTTGTAAATGAGGTACACTTTGAAGCTTAGCTTTTGAAAACCAAGTTGCACTAGCGTATAGTGATAGTGAAACTAGTGAGGAGCCTGAAACTTAAGAAGCCAAAGCCAAATTGAATAATTATTCCACAACTTTGAAGAGCAAAGGTGTTTTATTTTTGGGAAAGTTCTAACACCTGACTATAATTTCTGAACATACTTAAAGGTATTTCATCTGTGAGAGTATATGCTAGTCTATGTGTTTTTCCTTTCTTTGAAAGATAAAGGGAAGAGCTTCTTTAGTGTATGTAATTAGGTATGGTTTGTTATAAAGACATTAATCCTTAACCATGTAACCGGTAGAACCTGGACTAGCTGTGATAGAATTAAGATAGAAAACCTAAGAAAACTGGAAAAAAGGACACAATGCCAGAGGATCCTGGAGGCTTTGCTATAATAGTCATGATGTTTACTCAAAAGACTGCTTGTATGATCACGAAATTTTCCATTCCATATGCTTTCTTGTTAATTTAAGTGCCTCAATTAGTACACAAGTAGTTGATGGATTCTTGGACGTTAGGGAAATTATCACAGCCAAAACGTCATTTTCATTTTTTTATCTTAGTATGTAATCAAGGACTTTTTATCTTTATGTCTCAAAGATGTCAGTACAGTTACCTGCCTAAATCAACTTACATCTCTTAGCAGTGTTCTGCCACTCAGAAAAAGAGTAAAATAGTCAATTCAAGACATGGATTGATCAATTTTACATGAAAACATATAGACTGATGATTTTAGCATCATCATTTGTAGGGTTATGGTTGAGATCTAAGGTGTATAGTATGTTATGAAGATATTAAAAGGCAGTTCGGTGACAGTGGGACATTCACTTCATACTTTGTTGATGGACTACAAAAATGAGGTGTGTCTAGCATTCTGTACCACTCTGATGCCTAGACGTAACACAGGAGGCATGCCCAGGGTCTAAAAGAGTTTCACAAATGTTACCTGATGCCCAATATCAAATAGCAGGACAGGATTACCTACAACAAGATTCTGGACCCCAATCAGATCACCAGCAATGGAGTGATTCACCCAGAAGCAAAGTTTGCCTTGTTAGGAAATATGAGTGGAATGATGATCCCAGGTTCCCCAGTGAGTTGCTATATCAATTAACAAAGAGTATTGAATGCCAACTGTGTACCAAACATTGTATTAAACGCTTAGCAGAGTGCTTTGGAATTGGTAGGCATGATCCAATCCTCAAGGATCTTATAATCCAGCAGGGGAAAGGGGTACTAAAGTAAATTATAAATAATAGGAAGAGATTAATTGTATAAGGCATTGTGAATGAGGGCTATGGGAGGCTGTGGGTACTTAAGTCTTTTTTTTTTACTTATTTTTGAATAAAAAGACCACCCACCACCACCTCCCCGCATCCATCATACCACAGATGGGGGAGCCCCAGCACTGGGGGATTCATTTTTTATTTAGGGCAGCAGTAATGGCCGGTCTCCGGCTCCCTGCTCTCCCTTCCCGCAGCCCCGAGAGCAGGACTGGTGGTGGTGGTGGGAGGGTGGTAGCAGCAGTTCTCCATGACTGGCTGGGAGATCCCCAGCTGCAGTATCCAAACTAGGACCCCCGAAGTAGCTCCAGGTTCACTCACATCCGCTTCAGTTTTGGAAGAAACCATGATTGCTTCCACGGCCAGCCTAAATTCCTTGTTCCTTCCTCTCCAACTTCATGAAAACTTCCACCTCCCTCTTCCCCGGCTCCTCCTCCAACTCATCAGATTAGGTAACCTACGGAAGACACCTAATGGTGCCATCAGTTTCAAACTATATGTATATATATATAATATATAGTATATTGTGTATACTACATATATATATGCAATATACTATATATTATATTAACATATAAGACACATAATTGTTATATACATATATGTATATATGTAACAATTAGATGTATATATATCTATATTTATATATATATAAAGCAATTCATATATCATATATAAAAATAATTAATTAATTTGCAGAGTCCTGTACTAAGCACTTGGGAGAGTACAACACAACAATATAACAATATAACAGATACATTCCTTGCCCACAATGATATATAAATGTGTGTGTGTGTGTGTGCGTGTCTGTGTACACATATATAATCTTGAAGGATTTTGACTGAGAAAGGGCTATAAAGAAAAATGTATCACCTTGTCATGGAATCCTAGCTGTAAAGGAATATAATAATTATGGTATTTGTTAAGCTATTGCAAAGTGCTAAGCACTGTTCTAACCACTGGGGTAGATTCAAGGTAATCAGGTTGTCCCATATGGGGCTCACAAACTAAATCCCCAGGTTATAGATGAGGTAACTGAGGCACCAAGAAGTTAAGTGACTTGCCCAAAGTCACACAGCTGATAAGTGACAGAGCTGGGTTTAGAACCCATGACCTCTGACTCCCAAGCCTATGCCTTTTTCACTAAGCCACGCTGCTTCTCAATACAAATATGAATATGAATTGGGCACATTAGACAGGACTCATGAAAGGCCTCCTGGAGGAATTATGTTTCTGGAAAAGTTTTGAAAATGGGGAGAGCTGTATTCTGTCACATATACTAAAAGAGGGCGTGCCTAAACAGGAAAGGCAGAATATGTTAATGTGAATTACGCAAAGTAATAATAATAACTGTAGCATTTGAGAGTCACTTTACTGTGTACTAAGTACCCACCAGGAGAGGGATTGATTTCCTTGAGCAAAGGCTTTGGAAAGCTCAGGATACCAGAGACATCTTCAGGAATGTTGCATTAGAGTGGCAAAACACAATTGTTATAAATGCATAGAGATATCCGCTGTGTGCTGTTAGTATCAACTCTTCTGAGTCTCTGAGGTCTGGTCAATACTTGCCCAGGTTACTGATGCAGGGTAGCATCAAAGGCCTTGCTAAAGCCAAGATAGAAATGTCTCAGCTGACACGGCTCTGCACACAGTAATTGCTCAATAAATACGACTGAATGAATGAATGAGAAGGGCTGGAGTTTTTGCTCCTCATTTGGATTATTTCGGCAAGGTGCTCCGAGTCTCACAGATATTAGTTTTACATACAGTATTACCCTGGAGTGAGATAGAACCAGACCATGATTGAAGGGAAGAGGAGCAAGTTCCACAAGGGAGAGATTCCTTGACAATGGAGTTATTAAATATTTCATTAGTGTCCAAGCCAGTGTTTTTTGCGGCCAGTGTTTAGTGAACCTGCTAAGTTAGTGTACAAAGTCACCTGCAGATGCTAGTGTACAAAGTCTCCTTCCACTCCCTTCCATATTATCCTTGTATTTGGATTTGCACACTTTATTTACCCCACCCTCAGCCCTACAGTACTTCTGTACTTTTCAGGAGCAGCATGGTGTAGTGGATACACCCCCCTTCAAAGCCCTACTGAAAACTCACCTCCTCCAGAAGGCCTTACCAGATTGAGCCTCCCTTTCCTTCTGGCTCTCCTCCCCTCCCCATCGCCCCAACTGGCTCCCTCTGCCCTACCCCCATCCCCATCCCAAAGCACTTGTGCATATATGTACATATTCATTATATTAATAATGTGTATATATCTATATATATAATTCTATTTATTTATATTGATGCCTGTCTACTTATTTTGCTTTGCTTTGTTGTCTGTCTCTCCCCTTCTAGTCTGTGAGCCAATTGTTGGGTAGGGATTATCTCTATTTGTTGCCAAATTGTACTCTCCAAGCACTTAGTACAGTGCTCTGCACATAGTAAGCGCTCAGTAAATACAATTGAATGAATAAATAGATACAGCATGGGCCTGGGAGTCAGAAGGCCATGGATTTTCATCTCTGCTCTGCCATTTGTCTGCTCTGTTACCCTAGTCAAGTCATTTAACTTCTTTGTGCCTCTGTTACCTCATCTGTAAAATAGGAATCAATACTGTGAGCCTGACTTGGGATAGGGACTATCTCCAACCCAATTGGCTTCTATCCACCCCAGAGCTCATAGTAAGCGCTTAACAAATGCCATAATAATAATAATAATGATAATTATTATTATTACTAACCTTATCATGTCTATCTCCCCCTCTAGACTGTAAGCTCACTGTAGGCAGGGAGCATGTCTACCATCTCTGTTATGTTTTACCCTCCCAAGCATTTAATACAGTGCCCTGTACAAAGTCAGCACTCAATAAATATGGCTGATTGATTCACTGGTTGTTTGTCTCCCACATTTTCCCTGCTTAGAATTCTCTCCCTACTCAAACCTCCAGGCTACATCCCTGCCCATCTTTAAAGGCCTCCTGAAAAAATCCATTTTCCCCAAGGGGTATTCCCTGGCTAACGTCCACCCTGGAGGTGTCGTACCAAAAGACACCCTTATCTCCCCCAATATATTTCAATCGATACACTGCATCTTTTATTCCTTGATTTCATTTTTCCAACTGTTACTATTACCAGTTGAATTGGCACTGTTCCTCTTGTTCCCATTAGATGTTCTTGATTTGTGTCTTAGTGGAAATGGGAGGCATAATCAAAAACTGATCAGGTTAATTTCCAGTTCCCTAGACACCCGGTCTGGAGTTTCTTGAATTTGCCCCTGCTTGGGACCAGAGCTGCCTCTTCCACTTTGCCAGAGTATCTGATAATTCCACATTCTATACATTCTATCTACACACAGCAGAAGAACTGGGAAGATTTGTTTATTCAGCCTTTGAGCCTTGTTGTTCTTTTCTCAAGGAAAGAGCACTAACCCGACTCTGAAGTTCAAAATTTTTTCTTGTTGCTGAGGTAATGTTGGTTCTCCTTTTCTGTTCTGTGACCTCTCGTCATCATTCTGCCCTCCATTTTTATCTGGAAGTTTCAACTCTTCACCTCTGTTCCCAAGGCTATTATTGTTGCCAGAGAATAAATGCATTTTTTCCTTTGTCTCCATTTTCCTGCCTTCTTCATCCACTTCACCCTTCTATAAAGGTGAATTTCACCTTGCTAGATAAGGGAATACCCACCTTCAATGGCCAATTCCATTGTTATTGCTATGTCAGCAAATGCTATAATGCGCTCTTTTAGATTACTTGCTAATTACCCCTGACATTACTAAGTACTTTTTTATAATGGCATAAACTGGATTTAGATTCATGGTACAATTAAATAATACATTGTAACACTACTTTGAGGAAGGTGAAATGATACAAGGACCTTTCAATCCACATTAATTGAGGGAAGCAGCATGGCTCAGTGGAAAGAGCAGAGGCTTGGGAGTCAGAGGTCATGGGTTTGAATCCCGGCTCTGCCACTTGGCAGCTGTGTGACTGTGGGACTGTGAGGCACTTCTCTGTGCCTCAGTTACCTCATCTGTAAAATGGGGATGAAGACTGTGAGTCTCACGTGGGACAACCTGATTACCCCATATCTACCCCAGCGCTTAGAACAGTGCTTGGCACATAGTAAGTGCTTAACAAATACCAACGTTATTATTATTAATTCACTCTCCAAATAAAAATGAATCATGGTAAACTTGATTATTAGGCTTCAACACATTGTGACTTCACTACTCCAGGCAACTAAAGAGAGCAGAGAGTAAGGGGCCTCTCCTTGATTTTCACTTTGGTACCAGGAGTCAGTCCATCACTGAATAATTTTATTTTATCTTTTTGTCTTTGAGCAGAACACTATAAACAAGTAGAATGGTTTAGTGGAAAGAGTATCAGTCAGGCATCACAGGTCATACATTCTAATTCTGGCTCCCCAAATTGCCTACTGGGTGATCTCAAAAAAGTCACTTAACTTCTCTGTGCCTCAGTTTCTTCATCTGTAAAATGAGGATTAAGCACATTTCTCCCTCCTACTTAAACTGTGTCCCCTCTCAGGGTCACAGCTGGAGAGTTTTCAGTGCTCTACCAGTCTCGGCGAAGGGAGGGAGAGTCAAGTAGAGACCTACCCATTCGATTCCTAGCTAGGGCAATGGCTAGCAAGTGCAAGGAAATCTGCTACAAGTCAAAACTCCCCTATGCTGGGCAGCAGCGGCCTGGGAGAGAGTCGAAGGCAGAGATTGAGGTTTATTGCGTGGAAGGAGTCAGTGGTAAACCACTTCTGTATTTTTAGCAAGAAAACTCTGTGGATACACTACCAGAACGATTGCAGATGGAAAGTGGGCCGTTATGGGAGAGATGTTTCCGTGGTGTCGCTATGGGTTGGAAATGACTCGACAGCATAAGACAACACAAGACTTAGATGGTGAGTCCTTTGTGGGAAAGAGACTGTCCAACATGATTAGCTTGCATCTACTCTAACCCTTAGAACAGTACCTTACCCACAGCAAACCCTTAACAAATCAACGTAATTATTATTCTTATGGCGGAAAGAGCACGAGCTTGGGAGTCAGAGATCATGGGTTCTAATTCCTCCTTCGCCACTTGTCAGCTGTGTGACTTTGGACAAGTCACTTCACTTCTCTGGGCCTCAATTACCTCATCTGTAAAATGGGAATTAAGACTGTGAGTCCCACATGGGACAACCTGATTACCTTGTATCTACCATAGAGCTTAAGAACAGTGCTTGGCACATAATAAATGTTTAACAAATGTGAAGCTGTTACTGTTACTGTTGTTCTTGTTACTAAGCTCTTGGAAGAGTCTAGTGCAGTAGAGCTAATTGACATGATCCTTGTTCAAAAGGAGCTTACAGTCTAGGAGTCTTTATATCATCTTTTTTTTTCTTTTAATGGTATGTTGAGCATTTACTAAGTGCCAGAAATGGTATTAAGGCCTGACATTGATACAATATAGGTATGGCACATTCCCTGTACCACCTGGGGCTCAAAGTCTTAACCTCCATTTTACAGATAAGGTAACAGAGGCCCAGAGAAATAACAGGACTTGCAGAGAGGGGAGGAGGAGGGATCATCCTAAAGAATACTGTAGCCCAGAAATTTAGGTATATCCAGTTCTCCTATAGTGTGTTCATGTCAAATCTCACATGAATATGGGGCCTGCACACAGCATATGTTCAATAAGTACTACTGATTTACTGGGACAGAAGTTGCAAGTCACAGTTGAAATTATGTTTGAAATTCCAGGGGATTTCAGTGACCCATGTTCTTCCTGGCTCCCTCTAAAATAAGAAAAAATAATATATTTTTGGTGCTATTGGGGAAATATCTTGACATTTCCTAGGTGCTTATTATTTGCTAAACACTCTGGGTTGGGATTAGCTACAAGATAGACAGTTCAGATGGAGAACCTGTCCCACAAGGGGCTCCCAGTTCACTGTCCAGCCTATATGGTGCTGGACCAGCTGACAGCTTTCCACAAAATAAGTATACTACATTTGAAGTTTTCTGCACGTTTTGAACCCTAGAAAGTTTGTAAGGGTCAGGGTGGATGGATGGGACTGGAACCTGAGTAGTTGTATCCCCTTTGAAAAGTGAGTAATCTAAGGTCCCACAGCGGACAAGTGGCAGTAACAAAATTAGAACTTGAGTCTTCTAACCGCCATGCTCTTTACACTAGGACACCCTGCTTTTTTAAGTCTGAATCCACATTGTTTTATTCCAAAAGAACAATATTGTTTCTCTTATCTAGTCCATGTCTCTTTCCTCAATTCTCTTATATTGTACATTCCCACGTGTTTAATAGAGTGCCCTGCATACAATAAGCACTCAGTACCTATCACTGATTAATTTCTTGAATGACCTCTCCAACACGGCATCTATGAATAGCTCAGGTGGAGTCCCAGGTAATGATTAACATACACTCCTGATCGGCATTTAGCTGATGGGAGGAGAGACTGAGGAGTCAGTGGCTTCCTCCATTATTTTGATTTTCCTGGCAAGTTAGCAACTAAACAGGTGCTTTTCTGGATCTAATGTAATTCTTTATAGCTAGCTCAAAATAATCATCCTAACAGCTGGATGGAGTTCCTGTCTCCATTCCGTTTGATATAAGGGCCTCCAGATACAGGGTGCATCTTTATAAGCACTTAATTAATCTACTGATCATCAGAATGATTGATTGATTCAGCACTCTTTAAATTTCCTTCTTGTAAGATACAGAGTCAGATGGAACAGGCTGATTCTAACAGAGAAGAATTTCTGAGAATGTTGACCCAAACGGAAATGATGAACCTTCGGCCCTCTTGATTGGATCCTAATTTTGTGGCCTCTAAAATTCTGTAGTCAGATGGAATAGACCAGTTATGGTGACTTTAATTTCAATGTTTTTAATCTCATTAATCTTAATTAAATATGGCTTTCCTAGGTGAAACACGAATAACCTCCCACCACTATTATTACTAGTTCTCCCTGAGAAGCTCTGCCATTAGCAGCTAAGAGCATGAATCACTCCTGGATTTTTTTTTTTTACTTCTATTAAAAGTTGCTCTTAAGAAGAACCAGCAAACCAATATATTCCTCTCCCACCCCCAGAGAAGCTGGCCCAAATTCAACAATTTGATCCTGATATTTTCTTTGGGTGTTTTTCATTTTGCTGCTCGCTTCTCGCTCTCTCTCTCTTGCCCCCTCCCTCCCTCTCTCTCACTCTCACTCTCACTCTCACTCTCTCTCTCTTCTCTCAGATATTATTCTAATGTAGATATAGAAAAGAGCATTAGCTATATTCCAGCTGTCACAGGGAGAGAAATACTTCTGGGAGACATGTGACCACTACAAGAATTTCATAATAGTCTTGTCAGTCTGTTCATTCCTAGAGGCATTGAATGGTGGTTTAGAACTCCCCACAAACTCAACATTTTCCAAGTTAAATTTTCACTTCTGAAACTTAAAAATTTGAATTTAAAACCTCCTTCAATCTTTGTGGTTGTGGCTTTTCAAAGAATCTAAGACTGTTAGCCCCTTGTGGAACAGGGACTGTGTCCAACCCATTTAGCTTGAATTGCCCTAGTGCTAAGAACAGTGCTTGACATATAGTAAGTGCTTAACAAATTATATTATGATGATTATTATTAATTGATAATATAATAGTGTAATATTATTAAGTGCTCACTTTGGGCAGAACATTATACCAAGCTCTCAGAAGAATATTTTAGAGTAAGAAGACATGATTCCTGCCCTCAGCGAGTTTACACTCATTTTTTTTCTGATTTCTCAACTGACTGGAGAAAGAAATAGTCTGTGTTAATGTTCTACAGCTTAGAGGGCCTCCAAAACAGAATCATTTCAGTTCAATGAGAAAATGAAAGCATTTATCTGGTAGTCTACGGTTGGATTTTTTTAATTATTGTTGAATGGGGGGCGGTAAATATCAGGAATAATGGAAAATTAAAAAGTTAAACTACAGTGTTGTGAAGATGCATAATGCATTTTTTTCTTTATGCAAGTACAACTTTTCAACAGTATAACTGTGATAAGTTAAACTGAAAATGCTCAAAGCTCAACAGGTTAACCATTGAAAGGTAGAGGTTATTGTGGTTCAATCAGAAGACACAGAGAAACTGTTTCATAAAGAGAGATTGAGGTCAAAGACCTCAATTTTGCATTTAAACCTTTTTACTACAGTACAGAACTCCATATTTTAACCTTCGAGTTTAAATTATAAAAGAAAAAAAATTGCAAACCTGACCCTACCAAACAGAGGGAAAAACAAAGGATTGTGCAGGAGTGCTACGTCCTAAATGGTATAAATAAAATGAAGGGGATGTTCCAAAATTGTTGAAACGAGGTTTAAAGTTACCTCATAATGAACAAAGCCATTATCGATGGCAAATAACTTCAGTTGCTTAAAACCAATACAAATTAAAGCAGGACTAAAACCCTGATGACCTGACTCCTCTTGTTCTCTCTACATATATTATTCATTCCTTCATTCAATCATATTCCATTCATTCAATCATATTACAGAGCTCAAATTGTGTGCAGAACACTGTACTAAGCACTTAGGAGAGTACCGTATCACAATAAACGGACATATTCCTTACCCACAAAGATCTTTCATATATCTATAGTGCACATATACTAAATGTACACATGCATACATATGCATATGATATTTTGTCAGATGATACATACAAGATATGCAATTCTTAGAATATATATTAATACATGTATTAGATATAGAGAGAAATAAATTGTGCAGCACATAATATATATGTGCTTAGTAATAATAATGATAATTATGGTATTTGTTAAGTGCTTACTATGTGCCAAGCACTGTTCTAGGAGCTGGGATAGTTACAAGGTAATCAGGTTATCTCATGTGGGGCTCACAGTCTTAATCCTCATTTTACAGTTGAGGTAACTGAGGCAGAGGGAAGCCAAAGCGACTTGCCCAAGGTCACACAACAGACAAGTGGAGGAGGTGGGATTAAAAGCATGCTGAACAAAATAGGTGTTCAATAAATACTATTAATTGATATGTCCTTCTCTTTCTAGGTAGACACTCTTGATTAGGACTTACTACCCTTGCTAGCCAGGGTGGCTAAAGAGACAAATGAATGACCAACTCTTCTTTCCATACTAACACTACCATAAGTTTTCCAAATGAAAGAAGTACCTAATTATACTGCATATTGAGACTTGAGACTCTCATTTCGGAAGAGAGAGCACAATCCACTGTATTGGACTACCTTTTCCCAGTGTAGAGGTCTCAAGGAAGTTACCAACTTAGGACCATGCCCGCTCACCTGGATCATTTAGCCAAGTCCTGCTGACCTGGACGAAAGTCGACCCCTAGAAGATCCATCAACATCATCAGTCCTATTAATAATAACTCAGTGCCTTAAATTCACACATCACATTCATTTTCCAAATTGCTTTCATACTGCTTAACTTGTTTTTTCCTCTTAATATTCTTGTGAGGTACATAATTTATCTCCATTTTACAGATGAGGAACCTAAATCCAGAAGAGTATGCTACTGAAGCTTATCTACTTGTTTTGTGTTATCTGTCTCCCCTCTTCTAGACTGTGAGCCCATTGTTGGGTAGGGATTGTCTCTATCTGTTGCTGAATTGTACTTTCCAAATGCTTAGTGCAATGCTCTTCACACAGTAAGCACTAAATAAATATGATTGAATGAATGAATGAGAGTTTAAGAGACTTGGCTCAGTCACACAGCAGGTCACTAAACTGAGCAAAGGCTACAACTTAATAATAATAACAATCATTGTTAAGCACTTACTATGTGCCAAGTACTGTATTAAGCATTGGGGTGCCTACAAGATGCACAAGTCCCACATGGGGCTCAAAATCAAAGTAGGAGAACGGGTATTGAATCCCTATTTTTCGGATGAGGGAATTGAGGCACAGAGAAGATAAGTGACTTGTCTAAGGTCACAGAGCAGGTAAGAGGTGGGGCCAGGGTTAGAACCCAGATCCCCTGATCCTCAGGACCATGCTCTTTCCACTAGACCACATGGCTTCTCATCAGTTCTCTATCTCCTCGTCCCATCCCCTAGCCCTTGTTTCCTCCAGCTAATATTGCTATATGCTCTACTGGAACAAGATTTCACACAAATCCTTCCCAAAAAGACTTAAAATGTTATCCAGGCCTAAAGAAACCCTAATGAACAGAATGCTACTGATTAATGTGGGCTATGGGCCAGAATCTCATCCTAAAACACTTTGCCAGAACCTCCCAGAAATGGGCTTCAAACAAATGACATAGAATCTCAGTGCCCTTTTTACAGTGTCTTGTGAGATTTTATATATAGATTTAGTTTCATATCTGAATATATATATATATATATTTCTGAAAAGTTGCTTAGCATGGGAATCTGGACCAATCTGTTTCTAGACAATAGTAGTGCGGTCAGGCCTGACTAATGTTCCAGTCTTTCCCCGAGTGAAAACCAATGCTTTGCCATATTTCTTTCTTCCTAACACAGGTCTGCTGCTGTACATTAAGCAATTAGTAGCTCCAACCTAATACTGAAGGCTCTAACTCTTGGGGTCCTGCTGGGCATAACTGGAGCTCAATGGGACACTAGGGTGGGGCTTATGGTGGCGGATGTGTCCCCGTGGAGGGACTGCCATGGAGGCAACAGAGACTGTTACTTTACCCTTGCTGCTTCAATTTAGACATCCCTGAGGCATCAGCATAAAAGAAACCAGGCATCCCCATATAGGGGGAGAACAAAATGTCAACTCTATGTGCACCTCAGCTGGTAGAAGAGAAATGTGGGGCCACATTGGCATGCATCTTCCTTGATCCATATGTGCAGAGGAGGGACTGAGAAGGAAGAAAGGCAAGCCATTAATCTTTCCATTCCCGAGTCCTTGTTGCTGCATGGAGGCAGGATGGTCTAGTGGTAAGAGCTCAGAGCAGGAAGTCAGACCTAGTTGCCTTGCCCGTTGTTGTGGCATTGGGTTCAAGTCTCTTAGCCTCTCTATTCCTCAATTTCTTCATCTGTCAAATGGGGATAAATTATTTGTTCTCTCTCCCTCTTAGATTGTGAGCCCCATGTGGGACAGGGACTGTCACTGATCTGATTGGCTTGTATTAATCCCAATACTTAGAACTGAGCTTGTCATAGTGTAGGTATTTAATATACGCTGTGAAAAATATGGTCTGGGGTTTGTGGGCAGTGGGAACTTTTCCACATTGAAATAGTCAGTGGAACCATATCATCACAGTACAGGAGTTAGTGATGGAGTTCCCATTTCAAGAATGCCTCAGAAGCAGGTTCTGGAAGGTGGCTAGTTGGTGGCTGTTGATGCTTCCGTCAATCAGGATACAGAGCAGTGCAAACCAGTGTTGCCTAGTCGATAGATCCTGGGCCTGGGAGTCAGAAGGACCTGGGTTCTAACCCTGACTCCACCACTTGTCTGCTGTGTGACCTTGGGCAAGTCACTTCACTTCTCTGTACCTCAGTTACCTCAATTGTAAAATGGGGATTAAGACTGTGAGCCCCTTGTGGGACAGGGACTGTGTCCAACCTGATTAGCTAGTATCCACCCCAGTGCTTAGTACAGTGCCTGGCACATAGTAAACCCTTAAATAATACCATAAAAAAGGAACCTACAGACTAGTGGAGGGAGGCAGACATTAAAGTACATTTCAGATAGAGAAAATGGCAGAGTATAGGATATGTATATGTGTTGCGCTGAAGGGGTACACAGGCAAGTGCATAGGTGACCCAGAAATAGGGAGCAAAAAGGATGGGGAAATGAGAAGTTGGTCAGGAAAGGCTCTCGAATAAATTTGCTTTTAGTAGAGCGTCATAGATGAAGAGAGTGGTGTTCTGTTATATACAAAGGGGATGGGTATTCCCAGGACAGAGGGAGGATTTGATGATGGGCTCAAGGGCCACAGAGAAGATATTGAGGCACAGTCAGTATATTGGTTTTAAAGGAGTGAAGTGTGCAGGCTGGGCTTTAAAGGGATATGACAAGAATGGGTAGGAGTGGGATAGTTGATTAAGTGCCTTCAGTGGTACAGAGTTTCTATTTAACATAGAGATGGATGGGAAACCATAGGAGGATTTGGAGGAATGGGGAGATGTAGACCAGATTTTTTTTAAGCTAAGTGACCCAGATAAAACAGGGGAATGTGGACTGGAAAAAGGAGAGCCAGGAGGTTAGAGAAATCAGCCAAGAGGTTGATATAGTAGTCGAGGCAGGATATGATGTGTTTGCATCAGTGTGGTATAGATGGAGAATGGTGAATTCTATAAAGTTTGTGAAGATAAAACTGACAGTGCTTGGTGACAGACTGAATCTGTAGGTTGAATGAGAGAGATGAATCAAGTATAATTCCAAGGTTATATGCTTTTGAGTCAAGGAAGATGGTGGTGTTGTCTACAATCATGAGAATAATGGTGGGTGGACAGATTTCGGTGGTAAGATGAGGAGTTCTGTTTTACACAAGTAAAGTTTGAGGTGTTGGCAAGACATTCATTCCATAATAAATGGGCCTGAAATAGAAAACAGATTAAATGTTTGGGGACATAGACAGCAGCAATATATGTGATAAATAAATACTTAACCTTTCATCGATTTTATGTTTATTGATCGATACAAGGAAAGGCAACAGTTTTCAGAGGTTGTAAAAATCCTGCTCTGCTTTTCTTGTCAAGTGAGTATTTGTACTGATGATAGAATATTCCTACCCAATTTTTCTATAAAATTTGTCCACCTTCATTGTCTGAGACATGCGTTACGACCAGCAAAAATGGGAAATAGGATTCCAGGCTTTTTTTATGCTTAATCATCATCATCATCATACTTGTAATGATTAAGTGTGTATTATTTGCTAGGTCTGTGGTATATATAAGGCAGTTGGTTCAGACACAGTCCCTGTCCCATACAGAACTCATAGAAAAGGCATTTTATCCCCATGTAGTGAGAGTCGTCACATAGGTACTGGCATCCAACAGTTGTTTAGGAAAAATTGATTTTCTCAAATAGATTGTTATAGGAAAATAGGGATAAAAGCCATGCAAAAACATGTTACTGTCAGATTAAGCAGCAATATAAGAGGCTGGGATAGCAGTCATGCAGCCCAAAGCTTCTCCTCCAGTGGAGCTTTGGGAATCCATGTGGAAGGGTCTCCCTCATCTACCTGCCATTACTAGTGTCACACCCTTCCTACAGCAGTGGTCAGCCAGGCATGTGTGGGCCCTGGGAAGATTGCAACAGTTATAAAGACCAAGGATGATTCTACCTGGGGCAGTGATGGGCTTGAAAACCTTCTCTTTCAGCAGGTATGAAGTGCTGCTTTAGTGTTACTCTTGTTGCTTCATTGTTTTTGCTGACCTTAACCTATCATTTTCCTCAGAAATCACCTTCCCACCCAAACTCTATACTCCCCTTGTCTTTCTTTTCATTGAGGACAACACCACCATCCTCCCTGTCTCACAAGTCTGACATCATCTTTGACATTATTCTCAACATCTCTCTCATTCAAACCACATATTTAATCCATCACCCAATTCTGTTGTTTCTGACATCACAATATCTTTAGAATCCATCCTTTGCTCTCCATCCAAACTGCTATCACATTGGTCTAAGCACTTATCATATCTTGTTTCGACTGCTGCATCAACTCTGACCTCTGTCACTCCCAACTCCTGACTATACTTCACTCTGCTAACCAGATCATTTTTTGTAAAAAAAAAATCAGTCCATATTTCCCCATTTCAAAAACCTCCAGTGGTTGCCCGTCCACCTCCACATTCAACAGAAACTCCTTATCTTTTAAGGCATTCAATCAGCTTTCCCTGTCCTACTTTACCTTACTGATATACTACAACCCCTATCCCTGTCTCTCTCCCAGTCCTCTCCCTAACTTCCCTATCACTGTGGATGGTACGACCATCCTTCCTGCCTCTCAGGCCCGCAACCTCGGAGTCATCTTTGACTCGGCTCTCTCGTTCACCCCACACATCCAATCCGTTACCAAAACCTGCCCGTCTCACCTTTATAATATTGCCAAGATCAGCCCTTTCCTCTCAACCCACACGGCTACCTTACTGCTACAGGCTCTCGTAATATCCCGGCTAGACTACTGTGTCAGCCTTCCCTCTGATCTCCCTTCCTCCTCTCTCTCCACGCTCCAGTCTATTCTTCACTCTGCTGCCTGGCTCATCTTCCTGCAGAAACACTCTGGGCATGTCACTCCCCTTCTTAAAAGCCTCCAGTGGTTGCCTATCAACCTCCACACAAAACAAAAACTTCTCACTCTAGGCTTCAAGGCTCTCCATCACTTTGCCCCTTCCTACCTCTCCTCCCTTCTCTCTTTCTACTGCCCACCCTACACCTTCCGCTCCTCTGCCGCCCACCTCCTCACCATCCCCCGTTCTCGCCTATCCTGCCGCCAACTCCTGGGCCACATCCTCCTGCAGTCCTGGAATGCCCTCCCTCCTCACCTCTACCAAACTAATTCCCTTCCCCTCTTCAAAACCCTACTTAAAGCTCACCTCCTCCAAGAGGCCTTCCCAGGCTGAGCTCCCCTTTTCCCTCTGCTCCCTCTACCCCCCCTTCACCTCTCCACAGCTAAACCCTCTTCTCCCCCGTTTCTCTCTGCTCCTCCCCCTCTCCCTTCCCATCCCCTCAGCACTGTACTCTTCCGCTCAACTGTATATATCTTCATTATCCTATTTATTTTGTTAATGAGATGTACATCACCCTGATTCTATTTATTTGCTATTGTTTTAATGAGATGTTCTTCCCCTTGATTCTATTTATTGTCATTGTTCTTGTCTGTCTGTCTCCCCCGATTAGACTGTAAGCCCATCAAAAGGCAGGGACTGTCTCTATCTGTTACCAATTTGTACATTCCATTCCAAGGGCTTAGTACAGTGCTCTGCACATAGTAAGCGCTCAATAAATACTATTGAATGAATGAATACAACCCAATCCAATCACTTCATTTCTCTACACCAACCTATTCACTGTACTTAAATCTCTTCTCTCTCACCAAAGGCCCCTTGTCCACATCCTCCCCAGATCTGGAACATCCTCATTTATATTGATAGACCACCACTCTACCCACCTTCAAAGTCTTACTAAAATTACATTTCTTTCAAGAGGCCTTCTAAGACTAAATCCTCATTTCATTTTCCCTGTGCTCCCCTGTTACCTATGCGCTTGGATCTGGACCCCTTAAGCACTTAATATGAACTACCCCTTCAGTCCTACATAAGCTTACACTCTGTCATTCCACTGCCATTTAACCCACCTGTAATGTTTTTAATTATTTGTCTCCTCTTCTAGGTTGCAAGCTTGTTTTGGGCAGGATTCATGTTTAACAACTCTATTGTATTGTAGTTCCACAAGTCAAGGTCAGTAATAATAAAATAATCAACCACATGCTCCTGAAATTCCATTGTGGTTTCAGACCACAGTGTAGCACAGCAGATATGGTATTCACAGTATGATAGATTCAGAAGCAAAGTAGAGAGAAGCACCAAGTACTCTAAGTAGTTTTCTTCGACCTAACTATTAATACTAGTACTATAAGTAGCTGTTATTCACTTCCCTTTTGGGTGATGCAGTGTGCTAAGAACTTAGGAAGTCCTGAGAAATGACGTGATACATTCTAACAAAGGAGCTTGCAAAACTGTCTGGCCCCATCAGTTGAGCCAGTCTCTATAAATTATGTAATACTTTCCAAGCGCTTAGTACAGTGCTCTGCACACAGTAAAGGCTCAATAAATATGAGTGAATGAATATGATTGAATGATGAGCTGTAAAAATATTTATTGAGATCCCACTGGGTACAATGCACCATATAAAATCATTTCTTAGCTATTCTAATTCTGGTCTACAACAGGTAAACTGATGGTGTCGAGGCTGAAAGTGCCTAGTCTCAGCCATCCCTCGTTGCTAGTGGGGTAAAGCAGAGGCTATATATTAGACCAGTCATATTCTATTTAGCCTAGGTAGACTAATTGGCCCATATAACAGGAATCCTGGATTCCGGCCTTTGGGAAAGTTTTCTAATGTAATAGGCAAGGCGACTCATTAATCGTATGAAAGGCAGACATTCTGTGTGAATGACTGTGCCCTAGGAACCCACATGCAAGACAAAAAGCAGATGATTTTGTGATACTCTGCAACATCACCCTAGCATATGGCGCAATGAGAAAACGATTGGCCAATTGAAGGAGGAACTCAGTTAATAAACCATATTTATTTAGCATTCATGGTATGCAGAGCACTCTATTAAGCACTTGAGGGAGAACACTAAAACAGAGTCTATAGAAATGTTCCCTGCCCACAGCCTAGACCCTACAGTCTATTATTATGATTAGTATTATTAAGGTATTATTAGTGGTGTTATTATCATAGTCATTATTATTGCTATTACGTGAATTTATTAAGTGCTTTCAATGGTGGAAACCACTGTTCTAAGCACTGAGGTAACTGCACGAAATTTAATTAAGATCTGGTCCTTGGCCTACCATGTTCTCAGAGTCTGAATGGGGGAGGTCAAGCATATTGAATAACAAAATGTGATTAAATCAACTAAGAAAATGGTTTGAAATATGAACATTTAAATGCTTCTACATAAATGATATATATATGAATTGATTAATCCTAATATCTGTCTCACCGGATAGATGAAAAGCTCCATAAGGGCAGAAAATCATGATTATTAAATTTCTTCTATGCTCCCTGGTTTCTAAGCGCAGTGCTGTGGAGACAGTAAGACTCAATTAATACACCAATTTATTGAGTGATTGTTTAAGAGAGTATTTGTCAGACATTCATCATTCAGGCAAAACCATTCTGGGTAAGAAATTCTGATAATCTCTCCAATACTTAAAATGTTGAAGGGGGTTTTGTCTGCCTGGAGCTTTTCAGGTGGGTGTGTAGGAAGGGCTGTGCCCTAGTTGGTTTAGACAGGAAGAAGGGCAGATCACCTATCAGGCTGCTTCCTGTGGATCCTGGAGCTCCAAGGGAATTTCGAGAGAAAGGGTCATTATTATTTGACAAATTAAAGCACGTTGCGTGCTGTGTCATTCAATAATTCTTCCCATGTATACTGGGGCCTGTTGGGGACTCAATTTCTCGTCTCAGAACAGTGTACAAAAGAAGATCCTGGTTATATCTTGGAGGCTACCCTGAATCCTCTGGAAGGTGACCTAGATTCTTGGTTTAGTTAAGTGTTCCCCAAATATAAAAGAGACCACCCAAGTTCAGTTCATATTTCCTTGGGCTAGCTATTTCCTCCATTATCTTTGACTGTTCTAAGCTATGCCATCTTTTCTCCCTTCTTTTGTGTCCTCGTGTGCCTCTGGTATTGATTTCTATCATTATGCAGGGGAGGTCTGCCTTTTGTTCCTGTCTCTGTTGTTGAAGGATTTTGTCTTCAATGCTGCATCTCCGAATCCTGTCTCCTATATTTAGAGATGCGTCGGTGAATACCGATGCATTCCTTTTGTGATCTCTGCTCCCTTCGATTGCATGTCTCTGCCGTTTGATACTAGGGCGGCCCATTACAAACAAAGATATAAAAGGGATGACAAACAGAAAAGATGAGCCGATGAATTCCCTTTATACAGAAGGATTTCAGGGGCAGGATTTAATGAGCCAACACATCTGCCTACGGTGCCGGCTGGCCTAGAAGCTCAGGCCCGGGAGCCAATGCAGGAAAAGAAAACCTCCCTCTGCCTCCCGACAGTTCTATGGCAGTAGCCAACTGACTCTGCTGGAGGGGTTGTTTCCCATTAGGTTCTGAGAGCCATCTTGTTTTTTATGGTATTTGTTAAGCACCTATTTTGTGCCAGGCACTGTTCTATACCCTGGGGTAGATACAAAGTAATCAGGTTGAAAACAGTCCATATCTCTAAGTGGGGATCACAGTTTAAATCCCCATTTTACAGATGAGGTAACTGAGGCACATGTATGTGAGGTGACTTCCTCAAGGTCACACAACAGACAAGTGGCAGAGCCGCTATTAGAATTTATTTGTTTATTTATGTATATTACTGTCTGACTCCCAGTTAGACTATGAGCTCACTGTGGACAGGGAATATGCGTGATTTTTGCTGTATTGTACTCTCCACAAGTGCTTTGTACAGTGCTTTGCACACAGTAAGCGCTCAGTAAATATGATCCAAATGAATGAATGAATGAAGGTCCTTATGGATAAATGAAGATCCTTATGGCTCCCAAGCCCGTGCTCTATCCACTAAGCAACACTACTTCTTATCTCTCACTTGCTTGGAAAAAACAAGGGAAAGGTCATCTGTCATTACTGGCCTGATGGTCAAATTTCTGCCAACTTGCCCCAGGTTTCACACCCCAAGAGGCATCATGAGCAGTCCTGTGGGTGCCTTGACTGTGGGTGTTGTGCAGAGAAGGGCGAGCCTCCTTTCCAATCAATTAATCAGTAGTATTTATTGAGTGTTTACTATGTGCAGAGCACTGTACAGAGTACTTGGGAGAGTACAATACAACAGAGATGAGAGATATGTTCCCTACCCACAGGGAGCTTAGAGTCTAGAGAAGGAAATAGACAATTCTACAATGCTGCCCTGCTGTAAATTCAGGACAATCTATTCTGTTTCTTGGCTGTGAGGACAGTTGTCTTGGAGAAGACATGGAATAAACTGCCATTAAATGAGGAATTAAGGATCATTGTATCCCTCAAAGAGGGGGAGATTAGGCACCCAAGGGCTCTGATGATGCAAGATTTGCCAATTAAGGACAGAAACTCTCCTTACCAGTATCATCACTCATAGTGATTGAATTCTTACTGAGAGCAGAGTGTTATTTTAAGTACCTGCTTTGGTTAGAGTACTGTAGTGGATATCTATAGCAGGCAGAGCACTCTACTGAATGCCTACTGTTGGCAGACTGTGGCATTGATCATGTTCTGTGACAGAGCGCTGTACTGGATACTAACTGTGGGCAGAAAACTGTATTGGCAGAGTGCTCTACTAGGTATTTAGAGAACAAATAGAGAAATATATGTTATTCCTATCTGATGCATATTACTTTCTAATGGGGAAGAGCAGAAAGAAGGAAAAAATCTCCTTCATACATCAACCAACAAAACAATGCTTTTCTTTGAGACTTAAGAGAGGCTGTTGGTGTTGAGTGGGAACAGTATGAGCTTCCAGGGCATGATTGTCTGTTCCAACAAAAGCGGTGGATTAGTCAATCAATCATATTTATTGAGCACTTACGGTGTGCAGAGCACTTGGGAGAGTAGACTATAACAGAGTTGTAGACAGTTCCCTACCCACAGTGAGCTTACATTCTGGAGGGGGCTAAAGACATTGAAATAAATAAATAGATTATCGATATGAACATAGATCCTGTGAGGCTGAGGGAGGGATGAATGAAGAGTGAAAATCTAAGTGCACTGGGTTCTAATCCCAGCTCTGTCCCATGTCTGCTGTGTGAACTTCGGTAAGTCACTTCATTTCTTTGTGCCTCAGTTACCTCATCTCTAAAATGGGGATTAAGATTTTGAGCCCAATGTGGGACAGGGATTGTGTCCAACCTGATTAGCAGGTATCTTCCCCAGAGCTTAGTACAGTGCCTGACATATAGTAAGCACTTAACAAATACCATAAAAAAATGCAAGGATGATGCTGAAGGGATTGGGAAAGGGGGGGAATGAGGGCTTAGTCAGGGAAAGCCTCTTGGAAGAGAGGTGCTTTTAATAAGGTTTTGAAGATGTGATGAGTTAACATCTGTAGGATATGAAGAGGGAGGGTGTTCTAGGTCAGAGGTAGGTTGTGGGCAAGAGGATGGAAGTGAGATAGATGAGATTGAGGAATTGAGTAAATTGGGATTAGAGGAGTGAAATATATGGGCTGGGTATCCTAAAATGAGAGCATTGAGGTGAGGTAGGAGGAAACCAGGTGATGGAGAGCTTTAAAGCCTTTAGAAAGTTGTTTCTATCTTTTGTGGAGTTGGATGAGCAAACACTGGAGGGTCTTTAGGAGTGGGGAAACATGGACTGAACATTTTTGGAGAAAAATGAGGGGGAATGGGAGGACTGTTAGTTTGCTGTGGGTGGGGAATGTGTTTACTGTTATACTGTACTCTCCCAAGTAATAATAATAATGTTGGTATTTGTTAAGCGCTTACTATGTGCCGAGCACTGTTCTAAGCGCTGGGGTAGACATAGGGGAATCAGGTTGTCCCACGTGGGGCTCACAGTCTTAATCCCCATTTTACAGATGAGGGAACTGAGGCCCAGAGAAGTTAAGTGACTTGCCCAGAGTCACACAGCCGACAAGTGGCAGAGCTGGGATTCGAACTCATGAGCCCTGACTCCAAAGCCCGTGCTCTTTCCACTGAGCCACGCTGCATAGTACAATGCTTTGCACTCAGTACGTGCTCAATAAATACTATGGAATGAATGAATAAATGAATAAAGTGACCCTCTGGAGCCAGTCAAAAAGGGAGAGCATTCTTTCATTTTTGGTTAGTAGCTGGAGTCACCTGACTGGAGTTGTGTGAGAGAAGGTGGCAGAAATATACAGTGGTGGATATTTGCATCCCCTTTCCTCAGGAACCTTCACCCTCTCCCTCCCTCGCCACCCATCAGGCTTAATTCTGTGGATCCTCAAAATGGGACAAAATAAGTCTTCCATCATTTTAAAATTTACATTTTGGAGTAAGATGCCAAATCTCCACAATTCCTCATTTTAAATTTCTAACTGTTCAATTGATGGTGTGTACACAGAGTAAATTCTATTTATATGCAGAATGCTCAGAAAGTGTGCAGTCTGTGGCCTGAAGCTGATAATTCATTTCACCCAGCAGCTGTTTTATAGGGTAGCAGTCTGTTGTGCTTCTCGCAGTGCTTTTATTCAGATGATAACTCACTGATCATAATCCATCTCCCTTACCAGGTGTGATCAGTTAGGAAACTGCTGTTATAGAAAGAAACACTTTGCATTTGAAGAAACAACTCCGATGCAATATTCTTATCATTCCCCTATTATTATTTTTTAAAGAACAGCCTGAAATTAAAACCTTAGTGAATATCCATAAACTCCACATAATATAATTTTCTAATATTGAGGGTGTTTCTTAACTCTTCCTGATGTGCCGTGTTTCATTTATAAACTGTTAAAGTCTCGGTAGCAAGTATCTCTGGAGGACTGAAGGGGAGAAACTTGTGGGAATTGGGATGGAAATCCTAGAGTCCTGGATCTTGAGAACATAGCCATCCCACTATCCCTTGAAATATGGATATGTCTGCCCCAGCCGGGTTCTTTAGACCTGTACAGAAGTGCTCTCTACCCCTTACCACACATCCCAGCTCTGTGAACCTCAGGAATATGGTTCTTGGTTTCCTTGAGAAAAGTTGCATTTTGTTGTTGTTGTTGTTAAGTGCTTATTCTGTGCTAGGCACTGAACTGAGCTTTGGGTAGATATAAGTCAATCAAGTGGAACACAGTCCATGTCACACATGTAGCTCATGGTCTAATTCCCCATTTTACAGATGAGGTACCTGAGGTTAAGATAAGATAAGTGACTTGCCTTGTACTTTCCTACCACAGTTTCTTGGAAGGGTCTGTTGTGATAGAAAGTGGGTCCAGAATCAGAATCCTGTCTAGTGGGTACAATCTAGATTGTAAGCTTGTCATGGACAGGGAATGTCACTGTTTATTGTATCCAATCTGATTAGCTTGTATCCATCCCAACATTTAGTAATGTGCCTAACACATAATAAACACTTAATAAATCCATTAAAAAAATTCAATCTGTTGGCCATGGAAGGATTGGCTTATCCACAACTTTCATTGCTATTCCAGGAGCACCTCCTAAATTTATGTGCTTTAAAGCAGAAATAATTTTTCATTTTTCTTCTGCTGGCAAATGTCCATTTCTGTGGGCCTTGTATTACAGAGATTTGCCACTCTCCTGCTCTGTCATAAATGGTTATTCGGGGACTGGTGGCCTCCACTCCTGTGAGTTAAGTGTCCACGCAGCTGACAGGGCTGCCACAGGACTGCTCAGGGGATCCTCTCCCAAAAGGGACTTTTTACAGAGACACACTGAGGGCTAATGAAGGGCATAATTAGAAATAAATGCCTCGTAGTGCATTAGCTGTGCCCTGGCCATGCTAAAATTCAAATATTTGATGGAGATGAAGCCCCAGATGATGCTGTGTTAGAGGAGATCTGTTTGCTGAACAGATTAGTAGGTACTTTATTGCTTGTTAGCCCTTACCCCCTCAGGACAGCCCTGCTGGGCCTCTTCAGAGACCAGAGTGGAAGTTTCAAGCAACCATTCCCTGCATCAGAGGACTCCAACCTATCCGAGTCCTAGCACAGTCTTGTAAGGTGGAGGATTACTGGCCGGAGAAATCTACTTGATGGCAGGGATCATATCTTCTTAATCAATAATTATCATATCTGTTAAGTGCTTACTATGTGCCAGGCACTCTACTAAGCACTGCAGTATATAAACATTCATCAGGTCAGATGCAGTCCCTGTCCTATATGGGTCTCACAGAAGGGGAACAGGTATTTAATCCCCATTTACAAATGAGGAAACTGAGGCATGGAGATGTTGCAAGTTGTCTAAGTTCACACAACAGACAATAATAATGTTGGTATTTGTTAAGCGCTTACTATGTGCCGAGCACTGTTCTAAGCGCTGGGGTAGACAAAGGGGAATCAGGTTGTCCCATGTGGGGCTCACAGTCTTAATCCCCATTTTACAGATGAGGGAACTGAGGCACAGAGAAGTTAAGTGACTTGCCCACAGTCACACAGCTGACAAGTGGCAGAGCTGGGATTTGAACTCATGAGCCCTGACTCCAAAGCCCGTGCTCTTTCCATTTAGAGCACTGCCATGCATAGGTTAAGTGCTCAAAAATACCATTAATGGATTGCTTGTTCTTGTCTTTGTGGAGATTGAACATGGAAGGAGCTTTCTGTTTGGTTAAGAAGATACCACAATTTTCATTAACGAGAGGCAAAACATCAGAATGGCTCAGGCCACACTTCCTAGGCACTTTGGAATGTCCTGGGAGGTTCTGGATTTGGGCCAATAGGGTGAAAACCTCCCTTTTCAGGGGCAGAGATGAACTCTGGTCAATGCTGAATTAGAGAATGGATTTTCTTTGAAATGAACTGGGAATCAAGCAGCAGGCCTGATTCCTATTGTCAGAGAATTAGCCAGAAACCTTACATGAGGTAAAATTATGCTCCCCAATGTAAATCTAGGATTAAAAAGAAGGTCAGTGTGGATTCACCTGATGATAATAATCCTATATGAATCATTTCAGTTTAAGCACCTACTCTCAGAATTCCTCCACAGCCAGGTTCCTCCCATTGTATAGCCTGCTGATGATGTTGACTTCCAGGCAGGTAGTCTGATTATCAATGTTAAAACGGATTATCTGTAAGGAGGATTTGGAGAGAGCTACCTTGCAAACTTCTCCTCCAGTATTCTATGTTGTTATTTCTCTATTTGTATTACTAATTAAATCCTGAGTGTTTATTTTGCCTGGTTGGAGATGTGATCCAGTCTGAGTTATTGAAGCCTATAATAATTGTGGTATTTGTTAAGCACTTACTCTATTCCCAGCCCCACATGAGAGTAAGTAGGAGGGAGAACAGGGACTGAATCCCATTTTGCAGATGAGGAAATTGAGGCATAGAAAAGTTTAGTGTCTTGATCTAGATCAATCAATTGTATCTACTGAATGCTTACTATGTGTAGGGCACTATACTAAACGCTTGGAAGCTTACAACACAACAATGTAAGAGACACATTCCCTGCATATAGAGAGCTTTCAGTCTAGAAGGGGAGACAGACATTAATATAAATGAATAAATTATGGGTATTTGCATAAGTGCTGTGAGCCTGGGAGAGGTGGGTGATGAATAGAAGTAGCAAGACAGGGTGATGAAGAAGGGAATGGGAGACAAACAAATGAGAGCTTAGTCAGGGAAGGCCTCTTGGGGGAGATGTGCCTTCAAAAAGCCTTTGAAAGTGAGGAGAGTAATTGTCAGATATGAAAAGGCAGGTTCCAGGCCAGAGGCGAGATGTGGGCCAGAGGTCAATGGCCAGATAGACAAGATTGAGGTACAGTGAGTAGTTTGACATTAAAGGAGAGAAGTGCACAGGCTGTTTTTTAGTAGGAGAATAGTGAAGTGAGGTAATAGTGGGTGAGGTGATTGAGTGCTTTAAAGCCAATGGTAAGGGGTTTCAGTTCGATGAGAGGGAGGATGGGCAACCACTGGAAGTCTTCGAGGAGTGAGGAAACATGGTCTGAACGTTTTTGTAGAAAAATGATGCAGGGAGGAGAGTGAAGTATGGACTAGTGTGGGGAAAGACTGGAGGCAGCGAGGTCAGCAAGGAGCCTGATACAGTAATCAAGGCAAGATAGGATAACTGTTTGGATGAATGTAGTAGCAGTTTGGATGAAGAGGAGAAAATAGATTTTGGCAACATTGCGAAGGTGGAACTGACAGGATTTAGTGATGGATTGAATATGTGGGTTGAATAAGAGAGAGGAGTCAAGGACAATGCCAAGGTTATGGGCTTGTAACACAGGTAAGATGGTGGTGCCATCTACTGTAATGGCAAAGTCAGTGGAAGGACAATGTTTCAGTGGGAAGACAAGAAGTTCTGTTTTAGACATATTAAGTTTAAGATTATGGGAGGACATCCAAGTAGATTTGTCTTGAAGGCAGGAGAAAATGCAAGATGGCAGAGAAGGAGAGAAATCAGAATTGGAGATGTAGATTTGGGTGTCATTCACATAGAGGTGGTAGTTGAAGCCATGGGAGCGAATGAGTTCTCCAAGAGAGTGGGTGTAGATAGAGAATAGAAGGGGACCCAGGACTGAACCTTGAGGGACCTCCACAGTTAAGGGGTGGGAGGCAAAGGAGGAGCCCATGAAAGAGACTGAGAATGAGAGGCCAGAGAGATCAAAAGAGAACCAGGAGAGGGTAGTGTCAGTGAAGCCGAGATTGGATAATATTTCTAGGAGAACGGGGTGGAAAGCAATGTCAAAGGAAGCTGAGAGGTCAAGGAGGATTAGGATGGAGTAGATGCTGTTGGGTTTAGCAAGAAAGAGATTGTTTGTTACCTTTAAGAGGGCAGTTTCTGTGGAGTGAAGGGGATGGAAGCCAGATTGGAGGGGTTCAAGGAGAGAACTGGAAGAGAGGAACCTGAGAAGGTGGATGTAGAAAATGTTCTCAAGGAGTTTGGAGAGGAATGGAAGAAGGGAAATGTGGTGATAATTGGAAGGAGCCATGGGATCAAAGGAGGGTTTTTTTTAGGATAGAGGAGACATAAACATGATTGAAAGCAGTGGGGACAAAGAAAAATAAAATCACTTGTCCTAGGTCACACAGAAGACAAGTTTCAGAGCTGGGATTATAACCCAGGTCTTCTGACTCCCAGGCCCATCCTCTTTTCACTAGGCAAAACTGATTCCCAAGAACCTAGTATACTGCATCACATCAGGAGATGTTCAATAAATGCTGTTACTGCTATTACCACTTCACTTCTTCTTTATTACATTCCATAAGGCTACCAGTATTGCTCAGCAGCCTCCAGTCTTTCCCCACACTAGTCCATACTTCACTCTCCTCCCTGCATCATCTCTCAGGACAGAGAGAAACTAGAAACTCTGAGAAGCAGCGTGGTTCAGTGAAAGAACAGGGGCTTGGGAGCTGGAAGTTATGGGCTCGAATCCTGGCTCTGCCACTTGTCAGCTGTGTGACTTTGGGCAAGTCACTTAACTTCTCTGTGCCTCAATTACCTCATCTGTAAAATGGGGATTAAGACTGTGAGCCTCCTGTGGGACAACCTGATTACCCTGTATCTACTCCAGCAATTAGAACAGTGCTCTGCAAATAGTAAGCGCTTAACAAATACCAACATTATTATTATTATTATCCTCCCTCCCAAATTTAAATATCTCCACCATTTATATCCATTCATTTATTCAATCATATTTATTAAGCACTTTGTGCAGAGCACCTTACTAAGCACTTGGGGAAGTTCTACAAAAAACAGTAACAATCGCTGCCCACAATGAGCTCACAGACTAGAGGTGGGGGGAGACAGACATAACTGTAAATAAATGAAATTACAGAAATATACAAAAGTGCTTTAGGGTGGGGAGAGGGGAGAAGAGCAAAGGGAGCAAGTCAGAGAAGGGAGTGGGAGATGAGGAAAAATGGGGCTTAGTCTGGGAAGGCCTTTTGGAGGAGATGTGACTTCGGTAAGGTTTTGAAGGGGGGAAGGATAATCGTAAAATTCCAGATATGTACATGAGTGCAGTGGGAATGGGAGGATGGGGGATGAGCAAAGGGAGCAATATGATTGGTTGTCATTCGTAGAGGACTCTGGGCTACATATTCCTTGTGCTTTCAGTGGAATACAGTTCTGGGCAGGTTTCTTACTTTCCTTCATTTCTGCCTCAGAAGAAAATCTGAAAAAAGAGCACAACACTAGAGATCCATATCCTAGTAAGAAGAGCCAGGGTCTAGTTCAGTTCTGCCAAAAGCTTGCTGGGTGACCTGATGCAAATCACTTAACCTCTCTGGGACTCAGTTTCTTCACCTGTAAAATGGGGATAAAAAAGACTGTGAGTCCCTCCTAAATGGGGACTATCTCCAATCTGATAACTTTGTCCTTACCCCGGAGCATAGCACACAGTACTTAATAAACACCATAATTTTATTATAAAAAACAGACCCTGCTGGCAGCTGGCTAATTAAAATGGCCAAATGTCCTTAAAGTTCAAATGCAATATATATTCCCTCTGTCTAAACAGCCTAATCTTTTCTCATAAATACATAGGAAATCAAATCTCAGAGCTGAGAAGTCTGATTCTAACTAGATTAGCCTTTTGCCTCGTCTGAGAGACTGTGGATAAATTTAGAGACATAACAAACTTGAAAATTAATTTGCCATTCCTCCAAGGTCAATTTATTATTCTTTATTTTCAAAATTTTTTTTTAATGCTAAAGCTGGGCAAAGCCAAAAGGAAAGTTTCTCCTTGTGAACAATTCCTTGGATTAGGCCTGGGTAGAAGCATGTGGCCTAGTGGATGGAATATAGTCCTGGGAGTCAGAATGACCTATGTTCTAGTTCCTGCCATGCCACTTGTCTGCTCTGTGACCTTGAGCAAGTCACTTCACATCTCTGTGTCTCAGTTGCCTCATCTGCAAAATGGTGATTACAACCGTGAGCCCCATCTGGCACAGGAACTCTGTGCAACCCATTTGCTTGTATCCAACCCAGTGCTTATTACAGTGCCTGGCACATAGTATGTGCTTAAGCTTGTAGATATACAAAGCTTCTCATAGTATTCAGGCATCACATGTACATTTTTAATGGTATTTATTAAGCTCTTACTATGTGATGGACGTTGTACTAAGCGCTGGGGTACATACAAGCTAATCACGTTGAACATAATTTTGGACATCACAGTATTAATCCCCATTTTACAGATGAGGTAACTGAGGCACAGAGAAGTGTAGTGATTTGTCTAAAGTCACATAGCAAACAAATGGTGGAGCTGGTAGTAGAACCCATGTCCTTCTGACTCTGAGGCCCATGCTCTACCGACTAGGACACACAGCTTTTCTAGCCGTTCATTCTATGGAGGTGATTACACCTAATTAGTATTCCTTTTCTGGGCTGCATTTCTTAAAGATGATTTCTGTGCTCCATTGTCTTCTAAGTTATACTCCATCCAACACATTGCTACAGAAGGATCTGGGATTTCCAATTTGAAACTTTTCCTTGTGAGAGTTGATATTCAAAAGGATTTTTCAGTTGTGCAAAAAATGTTTCATTCCCAGTCATGAAGTTATCAGCTTTCCACTTTTCCCTTTGATTCTAAGTGAGGTAGACAGGACTGGCATTAGAATTTAGAGTGTTCATATTACTACCAATTTCTCAGGGCTGTTACTCAGGAGAACCTTCTACCTTGTGGGACTCCTCGTGGTAGAGGTCACATCTAGAAAAACCAGACAGGATTCAATTTTTAAAAGTTTGATATCTGTGATAATGGAAACCTTTGCAGATTGGATCAGCCTTGCAATGGAGAGAGCGGGACCATATTGTCTGTCTTGAGATGTTAATACTCTGCTCTTCTCCTGTCCCACGCCTAGTTCACTTAGAGGGTTTGAAAATGATGCAATGTAGAACCCATGTAGTTTCAATCAGAAGCACTGTGGTCTAGTAGAAAGAGCATGGACTTGGGAGTCAGAGAATCTCAGTTTAATCCCAGCTCCGTCATCTACGTGCTATGTGATTTAGGGCAAGTAACTTCTCTGAGCATCAGTCCCCTCATCTGCAATTTCTGTGGAGTGAAGGGGATGAAAGCCATATAGGAAGGGGGCCAAGGAGAGAATTGCAGGAGGGGAATGGGAGACAGCGGGTGTAGACAACTCACTCAAGGAGTTTGGAAAGGAATGATAGGAGGGAGATGATGAAATAGCTGGAGGGAGTTTTGGGATCAAGGGAAAATTTGGTTTAGGATAGAGAAGACATGAGCTAGTTTGAAAAGGGTGAGGAAAAGCTGTTGGAGAGTGAACAGTTGAAGATTTTGGTCAGGGAGGGAAAAATGGAGGGTTATATGCTTTGATAAGGTACAAATGGATGGGTTGCAATGTTTGGGAGCTTTCAGGAGCAGGATTTAACCTCTTCCTCCTCTCTCCAATCAGAATTCTATGCTTTCTTTCATTGGGCTAATGTCCAATTAAGGGGACTAAGTTAAATTCATGCCAGGTTGAATCAAATCACTTAATCAACCACTCATATTTGTGGAGCACTTACTGCCTGCAGAGAACCATACTAAGTGCTTGGGAGAATACAGAATAAGAGAGTTGGTAGGTATATTCCCAGCCCACGATGAACTCACAGCCTAGAGGATAATAATAATAATGTTGGTGTTTCTTAAGCGCTTACTATGTGCAGAGCACTTGTCTAAGCACTGGGGTAGATACAGGGTAATCAGGTTGTCCCACCTGAGGCTCACAGTCTTCATCCCCATTTTACAGATCAGGTAACCGAGGCACAGAGAGGTTAAGTGACTTGCCCACAGTCACACAGCTGACAATCAGCGGAGGCTGGATTCGAACCTATGACCTCTGTCTCCCAAGCCCGTGCTCTTTCCACTGAGCCATGCTGCTTCTCTGAACTTCCCATGAATGAGAGGGAAAAAAATGAGGTTTTCCTTGCCTCAAACATAGATATATCAAATCCAGCAGTCACTGTAAGGAAAGTGTTCCTTTTGGAGTAAACAGTGGGTTAGCAATTGGAAAACAATGAATGAAGATGAATTAAGGGGGAAAAAAAATCTGTTTTACATTGTTCTTGGGGTTCAGAATTCAAGAACTTTTTTCACACATTCTCCATTGTTTGCAAACAAATACTACAGGGTTAAATCACTTTGGAATTATGTCATTGATGATAGAGCTCAAAATCCAAGCTTTTTATGCCAATTAGCTAAAATTATATATGTGTTTTCAATCTCTCATTTGTAAAAAAATTATCAGGGAGTGGAATTCCCTCCAAAAAGGCTGAATTTTCAAAGCAGGTACATTCACCATGTTTGCACAGTAAATGTTGAGGTAGCTCCATTTTGTGGAAGGTAATTTAAATGGTTATTAAACTAATAGGCACCATAACCCAGAAGCTACTCTATAATTTTAATTCAGAGAGATCAACCTCTTTTTTTTCTGCCCAAAAGCACAGTACACCCATTCTTTCTACAAGTTCTTGAATATTGATGGCATACTTTTCTACTGACAGGCAACAAAAAATGAAGTCAGCTCTTATCTGGTCTAAGTGGTTGAATGGATAGGAAGGTTAATGCCTCAAACTAGGTTTAAATTAGTTGCCATTCCTTTAATAATTGCATTTCTGCATTAAACTTGTTTTAAATAGGAAAATGTTTGATTCACAGATCCTAAAGGCTAAGTTCTGTGTATGTGATGGAACATAGTTATGCTTCAAAGACTACGGATCCAGATAAAAATTACTATAACTTTCACAAGTTTTTTAAAGGTCAGCAAGGGGCTTGAAAGTTGCATAAAAATAAGGAGAGCTATGGGGAAAATAACTAGAATTGATAATGACCTTTAAGCCAATAAAGAAAGAAAATCATAAAGCACTTATCCATACGGAAGCATGGAAGATATAAAAACGGGGTTTGAACAACAGGATACAAGGTAAAATAGCTCATTAGGGCTAGAAATGGGGAACTGAATTAGGAAAGAATTATTCAGTATAGAAAAAAATACTTTAGGAGTTATCTGTTCTTTTTCCCCTTTGTCTCTCTCTCTCCCCTTTGTCTGTCTCTGCCTCTCTTTTTCTCTCCCTCCCTTTCTCCCCCTGCCTGTCCTGTGTCTCACTCTCTTTCAGTCCATTTCTTTCCTTATGTTTTTAATGAATACCTAATATCTCCCAGTTGCATCCATTGGGTGGCCTTTTCACCTTGCTTTTCACTTTTAAACAAGAATAAAAAGAAACAGCGGTCAGAAGTAGTACTTTATTTTTCTAGTTTTCCCAGGAATTAAATATGGATATTAAATTGAAAGGAGCCAAGCACAGTGGACAGGTCTGCATGAGCCCAACTTATTTTTAGGGATAATTTTCTGTTAAATTGCCAGTTTTGCCTTGAATCTTAAAGGGACAATCTCTGAACTAAGCTTCACTCCACCTTGCTATGAGGTTGAATCCTAAGGATGAATTTTAATGGGATTGCTGTACTCCGAGCCCCAGATTCCACCGAGGACAAATCGCTGGTATGTCTTCCAGGTTGATACCTGACATTTCTGGAGATTTTCCACTCTATGGGCCCCTTTTCAAAACAGAACTCCTTATCTACTCACTCAAACCCTGTCCTCCCCCTGTAGAGAGCACCACCACTCTTTTCTGTCTCACCACCCCACAACCTAGGCATTATCCTAAACTCACCTCTCTTGTTCAGCCCACTTATTAAGTTTGTCACCAAATACTATTTGTTCAACTTGGCAAACATCATTAAATCCACCCTTTTTTCTCCATCCACACTGCTACGACATTAATCCAAGCTCTTATTCTATCCTGCCTTGATTGTTTTTCCCCACTCCACTCCATACTTCACTATTCCCCAGATTATTTTTCTGCCAAAAATGTTCAGTCCATGTTTCCCCACTCTTCAAAAACATTCACTGTGGTTGCCCATCCACCTCTGCATCAAAGAGAAACTCTTTACCATCAGTTTCAAAGCTCTCAATCATTTTATCCCCTCCTACCTTACCTCACTGTTTCCTACTACAATCCAGCCAACACACTATTTGTTCCTCTAATGCTAACCTATTCCCATCTCACCTCTCTCCCACATCTTGCCTCTGTACTAGAACTCTTTCTCCCTTTATAGCCAACAGATAATCACTCTGCCCACCTTTAAAGTCTTATTGGAGGCACATCTCCAAGAGGCTGTCCCCGACTAGGCCCTTGTTTCCTCTTCTCCCACTCCCTTCTGCATCACTCTTGCAACATGGATTTGTACCCTTTATTCACCTCTCCATCAGCTCCACAGCAATCCTATACATTTCCATAATTCATTCATTCATATTAATGCCTGCCTCTCCCTCTAGACTGTAAGCTTGTTTTTTGTTTATTTTTGAATGGTATTTCTTTAAATGCTTAACATATCCCCCACACTGTTCAAAATATCGGGTACTGTTTAAGTGCTGGACACTGTGCAGGAAACAATTCTTCTTCTTCAAATACCGTCGAGTTGTTTCTGACCCATCGCCACTCCATGGACACACCCTCTTCTGACGAGCCCATGTTCTGTCATAAGGTCATTCTGTTAAGTGTATCTGTAGAGTTTTCTTGTAAAGGTAAAGAAGTGGTTTACCATTGCCTTCTAAAAACTAGAGTCACTACCATTATCTTGACTCAATTGATTATCCACCTTTGACTCTTTCCCATGTCGCTGCTGCCAAACACAGGTGAATTGACTTTGTCTGATGCTTCATCTTAGACCTTAGATCTTAGACCTTTCCACTTAGTATAGTGCTTTGCACACAGTAAGCACTCAATAAATACGATTGAATGATTGAATTATGAGTAGCCCTAGATAGCATAAATTTAAGCTTCATCAGTGTACACAAACTCTCCTGTCATGATAAAAGGTAGATTCATAGGAGAGAGGGGACATGTCTACCAACTCTGCTATATTGTACTCTCCCAAGCACTTAGTTATATGGTCTGCACAGTAAGTGCTCAATAAATATGATCGATCGATAGATTGATTGATTTCCCATCCCCTGGACCACTCTGGACTTGCCAGGACCACTTCCTTGACTGCCACTGATCTGCAGGGGGCGTGAAGTGGCACAATAGCCCAGCTACTCAAACAATTCCCAGTGGTTCATGCAGGATTCTCATTTCGGCCTCTAAGCCCAAAAATGTGTCTTAAGCAACTGGCAAATGTCAAGAAACACTCAGCATTGAGACTAGCCATGAGGTCACAAGGGCAGTTTAATATGATAGGCAACCAGTAGAAGCTTCCCATCATAAATCTGAAAGTCCAGAATAGTCCTTGTTGTGGTTAATCTGCTAGGCTAGCAGGGCTGGCCTGAGGGCCCAGGTCCCCAGGAGATAACAGTACCCCTTACCTGTAATTTAGTTCAATGTCTGTTTACCTCTTTAGATTAAGCTCCTTCAGGGAAGGAATTGTGTCTACTCTATTGTTCTCTCTCAAGTGCTGAGTAAAGTGTTTTGTACACAACGAGTGTTCAGTAAATACTATGGACTGATTGATTGACTCAAGTAAAATGAGGAGGAGGAGGATGGGACCTATTATTTAGCTTGTCAAGCCCTGCTATATTAAACCAGAACCATAGGGCAGCAATTCAAAGGGGTCTCATTCCTCTAATAAATCAGTCACCCTGAGTCTTTATAATCCAGTGCTTAGAAAGCCTAGAATAGAGATTTTGACTAAATTGTTGAGATTCAGCTGGTCTGGGGTTAAGGAACATCTTGGGACGGATAAACTTGGGCAATCTCTCTACTCCACGTCTTTACAAATATCACCTATTTTTCAAGAGACCTATTGTGCTGAGTCACTGAAGAAATTACCAGTAACACTTGTCCTCCCCTCTATTTCTTTAGCTGCTTAAGACTGTTTCATTAGCATAATTAGGCAACAGGTGACTCTAAGAAACTTTTGCAGCTCAATGGCAGGTTTATTCTCAGAAGATTCTGACTATAAATCATCCAAGTGATCATCACACAATCTCTCTTTTTTTTTTTAAGTCGATGTTGCTAGGAGGGTAGAGATCAGCTAACAGTATGAGTTGTTAGGGACAGCAAATGTCAATCCCCTTTACTGTGGTCTCAGAGGACCCCAGAACCTTCTCAAAGAAGAGGTACCATGATGATAGCTGGCCCAGTACTATGTCTATAGTTCCATCTTATTTCACAGGAAAAAACCCTGGGGCTCTGATAAAGCAGAGAAGAGGAGTGATGGATGTGGAGCCCTAGTTCCCTTCCCCCAAGTCCTTTAGAACAAAGAAAGCTTCATGACCCTTTTGGCTCATGGAGACGTTGAACCCAAAATCATCCTGGCCCAGATTAGACCTTTCCCCTCAGATTTCTGCAACCCAGAAAAGGAGCATTGAATCTATCACTGCTTGACCCCTGGATCCATAGTGGTCCCAGGACTCCAATAATAATTATAATAATAATAATTGGGATATTTCTCACCATTTCCTATGTGTCAAGAACTGTTCTAAACTCTGAGGAAGATACAGGATGATAAGGTCAGACACTGTCCCTGTCCCACACAGGGCTCACATGGTAAGTAGGAGGGAGGACAAGTACTGCACCCTCATTTTAAAGATGAGGTAACTGAAAAATGAAGTTAAGTGATTTGCCCAAGGTCACACAGCAGACAAGTGGTAGAGATGGAATTAGGAGCTAGGTTCTTCTGACGAGGCCCATGTTGTATCCACTAGTCCACGCTACTTAAGCTTTCATGGGGCTTGCAGATGTGACTAAGATGCATCTACTGAAGGGCTTATATCAATTAATCAAGCAATCAATCATTTGTTGAACCCCCTTCTAGACTGTGAGAACACTGTTGGGTAGGGACTCTCTCTATTTGTTGCAGAATTGTACTTTCCAAGTGCTTAGTACAGTGCTCTGCACACAGTAAGGGCTCAATAAATTTGATTGAATGAATGAATGAATTGAATACTTTCTGTGTACAGAGTACTGTCATAACCACTTGGGAGAGTACACTATAACAGAGTTGATAGACACATTACCTGCCCACAGCATGCTTACAGTTAGAAGGGAGAAAGACATTAATATAAATGCATAAATTACAGATATGTACATGAGTGCTGTGAGGCTGAAGGAGGGAAGATGAAGGGTGAAAATCCAGGTGCAAGGGTAATGCAGAAGTAAGTGAGAGAAGAGGAAATGAGGGTTTAGGTGGAGAAAGTCTCTGGGTCTGGCCCTTCCCATCCACCCAAGATAATAATAATAATAATGTTGGCATTTGTTAAGTGCTTACTATGTGCATAACACTGTTCTAAGAGGTGGGGGAGATACAGGATAATCAGGTTGTCCCAGATGAGGCTCACAGTCTTAATATCCATTTTACAGATGAGGTAACTGAGGCACAGAGAAGTTAAGTGACTTGCCCACAGTCACACAGCTGACAATTGGCAGAGTGGGGATTCAAACCCATGACCTCTGACTCCCAAGCCTGTACTCTTTCCACTGAGCCATGCTGCTTCCCCAATATATGTCATTATCTTACACATTTTTGTGGACTCATTGCTAAAAAAAAGTGATTGTTTCTGCCTGAATATATATATCATTTAGACAATAATAGTTCATTTATTGAATGTATCCAGCTCACTGTCTCAGTTTAATAGTAATAATAATAATAATGTTGGCATTTGTTAAGCACTTACTATGTGCAAAGCACTGTTCTAAGTGCTGGGGTAGATACAGGGTAATCAGGTGGTCCCACATGAGGCTCCCAGTTAATCCCCATTTTACAGATGAGGTAACTGAGGCACAGAGAAGTTAAGTGACTTGAGCACAGTCACACAGCTGACAAGAGGCAGAGCCGGGAGTCAAACCCATGACCTCTGACTCCGAAGCCCAGGCTCTTTCCACTGAGCCACGCTGCTTCCACTTAACCAACCAGTATAGTTCTTACCTTAATGCGAAATGCAGAGATGCTAATAATAAGGAGAATTATTATGATATTTGTTAAATGTACTATGTTCCAAGCACTGTTCCAATCAATGAGTAGATGCACGTTAATCAATCAATAATATTTACAGGTGTTTATTGTTCGCAGAGCACTGTACAAATTATTGGAAGATTATAACAGAGTTAGAGGACCAATTAAGATGTGAGATATCACAATTTTCCTTGTAAATCTCATCAAAGGATTGAGTTTAGAAAATGGAGGCCCAGAGAAATAAATGTGTAAGGCAAATGCACACTTTCTTCCTTTGACTATCATAGAGGCCTCCTGACAAAAACTAGAACAGTGAAGAAATAAGATCCCTTGGTAACAGAAATGAATGAAGAATTGCACCCCTTAAAGGACAGTTTATCAACCAACATAATATTGAGGATCTATCTTCATTTATCTTTCTCCCTGTATTCAAAAGCATAAAATCTGCAATTCAGCCTCAATAAATGGAAGAAAATGGCTCATTGAATCTCATTCTGAAGAAGCACAATATACATATCAGAATCGGGGAAGTGAAGAGCAGCAGGCAAACTGGTCTTAGCAACTACCAATATTTTAAAAGATTAAAAACAAATGTAATGAACAATGATGGACACATCAGGCAGCAATAGCAATGTGTCATGGTCAATCATCCTCACCACCACCTCCACCACTACTAATTAGATAGATTGAAACCTGACTGTGTGCAGAGCATCCTACAAAAGGGGGAACCAGTTTAGGACATTTGGCCACTCTAAGTTAGGAAACAAGTTGCTGCCCCCGCCATATATATAATGATGTAATATATAAATCATAAAACAAAAGATAAATGTGATATACTATCAATCAATAGTATTTATATAGTATTTACTGTGTTCAGAGCAGTATACTATGAGCTTCAGAGAGTAACAGAGTTACTAGACAGGATTCCCACTCTCAAAGAATGGATCTTGAGAATGGTTCTCCTTTTCTCACTTTTCACAGGATTTCACACAAACATTAGAAGAGCGTTCTCAAATTTCACCCTTCTGCCTTATTCCAAGACACATGTCAATGGGTAGACATGGGTTCCACCCAAACATCAATATGTGAGAGGTAACCCGAGGCCTCATTCTTCCTGGCAAGGAGAAATCCCTCCTTGCTTGTGGCAAACAAGGGATTATCAGATCCATTCATTTTATGGGTTGGGCAGTTGAACATCAATGAACTTTGACCTCCAGTAGTGTAGTGTCATCTTCCATACTGAAGATAAGCACAAAGGCATGCATGGACACCCCCCCCCCCCCCCCACTCTACTCATGAGTGGGCTCTGGCATCTGCAGTCGCTGCAACTCTCCCATAGGTGATACATATCACAGATCTAGGACCTGCCCTATTGTACTTTCTGAGTTCTTTACATCCCAATGATAACCGTATCAAAGTTCCATAGCTCCTCTGCCTCCAAACATAGCCTAACAGCATTCCACCACCCTTTGCTGGTAGACAAGGGCAGCAGTAGGCCTTAAGATAGCTTAGTTTTATAGTTGCATCAGAAAAGGCAGTTGAAATAATATTTTCCATCAATGTTAAGGAGATACAGCAATCAAATAATGAACCATTTTTCCCTCAGGCAGATGGTAGCACACTGCCTTAAGGACTGTTTGTACACATTATGCTGACTTTTTATTTTAAGCAGCTGACATGGTAATTAGAGTAGTTATATGAAAATTATCTCATTACCATTCATTTTCAGTGGCTCCTGATTAATTTGTAACATGCTCCTTGCATTTCAGTTCACTCTTGAAGAATCAATCAGGATTTATTGTTGTCATGTTTTAAAGAATCAAGAGTTGGTAAACACACATGGCTGAAAACAAATGTGTTCCTTAAAATGTTCAAAGTCTTGATGTGTCCATAAACAGATGAGCTTCCTTTCTCCTTCTATGCTCAGTTAGCATTTCAGTAACTGCAGTGGATCTTACTGAGGTTCCTGTTCACCAATCTGCTAACTTTATTAGCCTCATAAGATCCCCTGTCCTCCTCTCCCAACTCCATATAAAAAGATGGTATTTTTTAAATACTTAAGATCTGTCAAGCACTGAAGTAAATACAAGTTTTTCAGGTCAAACACAATCCCTGTCCCACAAGGGGTTTTGCTAAGCAGTAAGGAGGATAAATATTGAATCCCTATTTTAAAGGTGAGGGACTGAGGCACAGAGAAGTTGTGAATTTGCCCAAACTCACAGGGCAGACAAGTGGCAGAGATGAGATTAGAACCCAGCTCCTCTGACTTCCAGGCCTGAACTAGATGGTGCTGCTTCTCGGAGAGCTTAGTCCCCTGCCACTTAGGAAGCCTGTGAAAAATCTCCTGAAAACACACATTTACTCCCCCACTAGGACAAGTTATAAATAATTGAAACTCATTGACCCATGTCAATATAATGTTTTAGGATTAAACATTTTATGAATCTGATGCCTTCTTTTTTATCATGCACATTCATTTGCCAAACACATTTACAGTAGCTTCCCAAAGCATCACTGTAAAATGGAGATGTGCTAAATAGCAGGGTTTATCACTTCGTGGTTGTATGTCTTTACAAAGTGAAGGAAACATATCCGACAGCTTTCATGAAATTCTTTTGACTTGCCAAAAAACCCCAGGTGCTTAACTGTAAATCACATTCTCTGTCTTGAGTCCCTCTGTGGTAAATCTTGTCTAAACTTCCCATTTCAAGTCCCTGAACTTCTTCCTCCACAAAGAAGAACAAGATGAAACAAAGTTATTAACTAGAATAGGGAAAAGGGACAGTCTCATTTTTTTAACCATTGTCTTGATTGAGATGTTATTCATTACAGTCACCTCCAGATCTAATTTTTTCATTCTTTCCCAAAATAGTTCTCACTGTTCCTCACTAACTAACCTCTCACTGTACCTCACTCTTGATTCTTCCTCCTCCTTCTCTTCCCTCATGCTGAGTACAGAGCAATATGTGCTTGACAAAAGCTATACTACTAATGCTAACCGTTGTTTCAAAAGGGCCATTTTCTATATTATCTGAGTGCAAGGAAATATCTGCAGATCAGCCGATTTTCAGCAATGCCGAATAGAGGAAATGGCTTGCATAGACTAAAATTAAGCCTCCCCTATCAATAACCTCCTATTTGATCTTTAACTGCCTCACAATTAATACTAACCCCCAACATGTAGTGTCATATTATATTAAATATTGGTTACTTTAATTATGCTCTCCAGCACTAATGATTTCACAGTTTTATGTAACTAGTAATTACCGCTAATTGAAATGTTAGAAATAAAAGGAGTTCCGAAGCAAAAGGAGTTCCATTGCAACGTAACTAAATTATATTCTCACTGTAGATTTAATTCAGATTGGCTTGTATATAATGTCTTTTTACTGTGGCTCTTTAAACATTTTAAATGGACAAATATCTGTGTACCAGTCTTTATTAACTTGATATAAAATGTATAAAAATATGAAGGCGTTTAACAAAGTTACCTAGCTAACATGTTGTAGACAATGCAAAACTGTGGGAAGTAGTTTTGTCTAGTAATTTTTCATTAGTATTTATTGAGCACTTACTATGTGCAGAGCACTGTACTAAGCACTTGAAGTGTACAATCTGGCAACAGATAGAGACAATCCCTGCCCAATAACAGGCTCACAGGCTAAATGGGGGAGACAGACAGCAAAGCAGAACAAAGCAAAACAAAATAAGCAGATTAGCACAGACATCATCAAGATAAATAGAATCATAGCGATATATACATGATTAACAAAATAAATAGGGTAATAAATAATATATACATATAAGCACAGTACTGAGGGAAGGGGAAGGGGGAAGAGGAAAGGGTGGGAGAGGGGGGAATAGGGAAAGGAGGAGGAGCAGAGGGAAATGGGGGCTCATTCTGGGAAGGCCTCCTGGAGGAGGTGAGCTCTCAGTAGGGCTTTGAAGAGGGTAGGAGAGTTAGTTTGGTGGATATGAGGAGGGAGGGCATTCCAGGACAGTGGTAGGATGTGGGCCAGGGCTTGACAGCAGGACAGGAGCGAATGGGGGACCCCAGGAGAGGGTGAGTAGCAGAGGAGCGGAGTGTACGGGGTGGGCGGTAGAAAGAGAGAAGGGAGGTGAGGTAGGTGGGGGCAAGGTGATGGAGAGCTTTGAAGACAAGATTGAGGATTTTTTGTTTCATGCGAAAGTTGATAGGCAACCACAGGATGTTTTTGAGGAGGGGAGAGACATGCCCAGAGTGTTTCTGTAGGAAGATGATCTGGGCAGTGGAATGAAGAATAGACTGGAGTGGGGAGAGACAGGAGGAAGGGATATCAGAGAGGATGCTGACACAATAATCCAGTCCGGATATTATGAGAGCTTGTACCAGCACAGTAGCAGTTTGGATGGAGAAGAAAGGGAGGATCTTAGCGATATTTTAAACGTGAGACCGACAGGTATTGGTGATGGATTGGGTGTGAGGGGTGAATGAGAGAGCAGAGTCAAAGGTGACACCAAGGTTGTGGGCCTGTGAGACAGGAAGGATGGTAGTGCCGTCCACAGTGACAGAGAGGACAGGGTTTGGGAGGGAAGATAAGGAGCTCAGTCTTAGACATGTTGAGTTTTAAGTGGAGGGCAGAAATCCAGGCGGAGATGTCCTGAAGGCAGGAGGAGATATGAGCCTGGAGGGAGGGGGAGAGAGCAGGGGAGGTGATGTAGATTTGGATCTCACCTCCTCCAAGAGGCCTTCCCAGACTGAGCTCCTCTTTTCCCTCTACTCCCTCTACCACCCCCCCTTCACCTCTCCGCAGCTTAACCCTCTTTTCCCCCCATTTCCCTCTGCTCCTCACCCTCTCCCTTCCCATCCCCTCAACACTGTACTCGCCGCTCAACTGTATATATTTTCATTACCCTATTTATTTTGTTAATGAAATGTACATCGCCTTGATTCTATTTAGTTGCCATTGTTTTTACGAGATGTTCTTCCCCTTGACTCTATTTATTGCCATTGTTCTTGTCTGTCCGTCTCCCCGTTTAGACTGTAAGCCCGTCGAACGGCAGGAACTGTCTCTATCTGTTGCAGACTTGTTCATTCCAAGCGCTTAGTACAGTGCTCTGCACATAGTAAGCGCTCAAGTTACTAAACTTCTCTCTGCCTCAGTTTCCTCCTTCATTGAAAGAGGTTAAATTAACTGTTAACCTTTCTCTTAGGCCTTGAACTCCATGTGGAATAGATCTGGGGCCAATCCTATCATCTTATATGCATCTGAGCACTCACTATATTGTATGGTACAGTGGAATCACTTATTAAACTTTATTATTGTATTCTCACAGATGCTACTTCAGTTTTTGTGTGGGTTTTATATGTTTTTGAAGTGCTTACTATATGCCAAGCAGTGTTTTAAGCACAGGGGTTGATACAAGTTTATCAGGTCAGAACTGGACACTGTCTCCCATGGGGTTCACAGACTAAGGAGGGAGAACAGATATTGAATCCCCATTTTGTAGATGAGGAAACTATGACATAGAGAAGTGAAGTGACTTTTCCAAGGCCACACTGTAGGCAAATGGTGGTGACTTTAAAGCGCTCATTCACCTTACCCCATCTTAGCTCATCTCACTACTCTCCAACTCAACCCAGCACAAGCACTTTGCTCCTCTAAGGCCAATCTACTCTCTGTACCTTGATCTCACCTAACTCGCCACCCACCTCTCTCCCACACTCTGACTCTGTCCTGGAACTGTCTCTCTGTTCATATCCGATGGACAATTACTGTCTCCCACTTCAAAGCCTTATTAAAGGCACATCTCCTCCAAGAGGCTTTCCCTAACTAAGCCCTCTTTGCCTTCCACTCTTTTCTTCCACTCTCTTCTGCATCGCACCTGACTTGCTCTTTTTATTCATCCCCCCACCCTGTTCCCCACCCCCACATATTACATTTTGTTACATATGTGTAATTTTATTTATTTATAGTAATATGTGTCTCCCCCTCTAGACTGTAAGCTTGTGTAGGCAGGTAATGTGTCTGTTATATTGTTATATTGTACTCTCCCAAGCATTTAGTACAGTGTTCTGCACATAGTAAGTGTTCAATAAATATGAGTGAGTAATTGATTGAGCTGGCATCAGAATCCAGCTCCCAGTTGATTATTACAATCAATCTTGGTGTTTCCTTTGGTGGCCTCTCTCATCTGTTTCACTACATGGCAAGGTCTGTGAGGGGAGGGACAGTATTTAATCAGTGGCCTCATTCTCAAGAGTTACTGGTGAAATGCCATGATCTCAAGAAGGTTTAAATACATATTTGTAGATGGTCATTCTTATGCCAAAATTATTCAAACTTGCACATAATTCTCAAGTGCTAGACTCGACAGCATAAAACAAGACAAGACACTCAGACTCTCATCATTCCACATGGAGAAAGATTGTTTGCTTATTCATTTTTTTCTTTTAATGTTATTTATTCATTCATTCATTCATTCATTCATTCAATAGTATTTACTGAGCCCTTACTATGTGCAAAGCACTGTACTAAGTGCTTGGAATGTATAATTCGGCAACAGATAGAAACAATCCCTGCCCACTGACGGGCTTACAGTTTAATCAGGAGAGACAGACAGACAAAAACAATAGCAATAAATAGAAACAAGGTGATATACAACTCATTAACAAAATAAATAGGGTAATAAAAATATATACAAATGAGCAGATGACCACAGTGCTGAGGGAAGAAGAAGGGAGAGGGGGAGGAGCAGAGAGAAACGGGGGGAAAGGGAGCTTAGCTGAGGGGAGGTAGGGGGGGACAGAGAGGCAGCAGAGGGAAAAGGGGAAGCTCAGTCTGGGAAGGCCTTTTGGAGGAGGTGAGCTCTCAGTAGGGCTTTGAAGAGGGGAAGAGAATTAGTTAAGATCTTACCGTGTCAACCACTGTTCTAAGGATTAGGGTAGATGCAAGTTAATTTGGCCAGATTCAGTCCCTGTCTCACAGTCTCCATTTTACAGTTGAGGCAACTGAAGAACAGAGAAGTTGTGACTTGTCCTAGGTCACACAACAGGTAAATGGTATAGTAAGAATTAGAACTCAGGTACTCTGGCCCCCAGGTCAGTGCTTTACTCACTAGGCCAGAGAGTATCTTTGATCCTTTCTTGTTGGATCCTTTAGCATATAGTTACTGAGGTACTCAGGTATCTGAGCAGCGCCAATCACAATAATAATGACTGTAGATTTTTTAAAGTGCTACCTATGTCCCGAGAAATGTACTAGGTTTTGGGGTGGAAAATGAAGTACCAGGTCAGATGCAGACCCTCTTCCACAAGGTGCTCAAGTGTGAGTGGAAGGCAGAACAGATATTCGATCCCCACTCTACAAATGAGGAAACTGAGGCATAGAAAATTTAAATGATTGGGCCAAAGCCAGACTGCAGACAAATGGCAGAGCTGAGATTAGAACCCAGGTCTCCCAGCTGCCAGAACCAGACTCTTTCCACTAGGCCATACTGACTTTTAGCAGGCCTGGGAGATGCCCAAAGGGGGCAGGGTTTGGTCCCAAGAAAACAAGTCTGTAGAGTTGGCTACTCCCCTGCCTACACAGTGGCCTGCCAGGGCTCCTGTAGGGGAAAGAAAGGGGAAAGAGATGCTTACATATCACCTAAATTTGAGCTGCATCCTGGTGTGTATACAACATCCAGCTCTTAGTATCTCATGGTTCAAGAGGCCAGAATAAGGAGCATGCTGGTTTCTGCTTCCCTGGAATCTGTCACGTGGCTTCAGGAGATATGATAATAACCTCTCCTTGACCCATAGTGTAAGCTCGCTGTGGGTAGGGAATGTATCTGTTTATTGTTATATTGTACTCTCCCAAGCACTTAATACAGTGTTCTGCACACAGTATGTGCTCAATAAATATGAATGACTAATAATACTAGCATTATAAATAATTCCACTATTACCATACTTATCATTAAAAAGCAATGTTCCCAGTGGATAGAGCACAGACCTGGGAGTCAGAAGGACCTTTGTTCTAATACCAGCTCTTCCACTTGGCTGTTGTGTGACCTTGGGCAAGTCCCTCAACTTCTCTGTGCCTCAGTTCCCTCATCTGTAAAATGGGGATTGAGTCTATGAGCTCCATGTGGGACATGGACTGTGGCAAACCTGATCAGCTTGTTTCTACCCACAGCATTTACTACAGTGCCTGGCACACAGTAAGCGCTTAACAAATACCATGAAAGATTATCCTTATAGCAATAATCATTGTTATGATGATGATGATGATGATGATAAGGATGAAAATAGTGGAACTGTTAAGCCCTTACTTTGTGTTAAGCATTATAATGAACACTAGGGTAGACACAAGACGCAAGTCACGTTGGACACAATCCCATCCCGCAAGGGGTTTTCAGTGTGAGGAAAGAATGGAACAAGACTTTGTTTTTCTCAGTCTCCAGAAGAGAAGTGAAAAGACAACTCAAACAACTTGGAAAACAGTTCCAAGTTTCTCACAGATTGATGTAGCAATCAATCTCTCTTTCTGTTGGTTTGTCTCATCTGCTCCACTAGATGTCCAGATCCTCGAGGCAGAGACAGTACTTAATTGATGTTTTCAGCATCTAGAGTTCCTGAAGAAATGTCGTGATCCCGGGGAGGGTTAAATACATATGTGTAGATGATGTCATTCTCCTGTTACAAAACTTCGAACAGGAAATATGCCAATAGGCAATATGCTGATTTTCGATCTGAGAGAGAACAGAAATAGATGGTGTTATCCAGAAGAAGGAAAAAGGTCAGCATTTCACAGTCAGTTTTCAGAGTATGATTATGCCCAGAAGGCTGGAGCCTGTTATAATCAGGAAAGGGTATAGAATATAAATGCAAATAATTTAGCAAATACATGGGCAAGCACAGACTTTTCGTTTTATTAATATTTCTTTTATGCAATCCAGGGAGTTTTATTACAGAATTGGTAATAAGTTCCGTGCAGTATGTTGTACCTCAACCTATTATTGCCTCATTTGTTCATGTAACTGAAGGTTTATATGGTCTTTTCAGGCCAGATTCATTTACACTCTTTACGGTTCTCAAGAACTACAAACTGAGCTGGAAAGCTAAGGTGACAGTAGTGAACAGATCCTGGTAGAATTCCTATTTCATGAGCGGGATACAAATAGCAAAATCACTGAATGTCTCCAAGTGATGACACTGCTCGTTTAATCCTTCGAAAAGCGGAAGGAACTGCAATTTTCAGCCTCCATAGATTTAGATTTCTGGGCACAGGCAAACCCCATGGGTAAGAAACTATATCTTTTTTCCACCTGCTCCTCCTCCTCTGACTTCTGAATCCCAGAGGATTAATGGATGGAGGAGGAGAAGGGCAGATAAAGAGAGAAACCCTTCTCTGATCATCCAGGTTACCTGTTACTGGTTTCAGTGTGGAACTCAAGCCTTCTGCTTTTGCCAGAGAATGGATTGGGGCTGAGGTTAGGAATAAAGACCAGTTGTGTGTGAGGGAGTCAGGACACAGATGAGGCATGGAAAAAGCTTTCGAGATGGAGGAGGAAGTGTGAAACCTATTCATACTTAGAGAAGCAGCATGGCTCAGTGGAAAGAGCACGGGCTTTGGAGTCAGAGGTCATGGGTTTGAATCCCGGCTCGGCCACTTGTCAGCTGTGTGACTTTGGGCAAGTCACTTAACTTCTCGGTGCCTCAGTTCCCTCATTTGTAAAATGGGGATTAAGACTGTGAGCCCCACATGGGACAACCTGATTCCCCTGTGTCTACCCCAGTGCTTAGAACGGTGCTTGGCACATAGTAAGCACTTAACAAATACCAACATTATACTTCACCAGAACCTGATGAGGACCCAAACCCAAGGAGTACGAGGATTAAAGTAGGAATAAAAATAAAGATGGAACATAGTTTTGGATATAGAGTGTAGAATTTGTGTTACAGACTGTGAGGTCTTTATGGGCAGGGAACATGTCTACCTCCTCTATTGCATTATCCTTTCCCCAGTGTTTAGTACAGTGTTCTGCACACAGTAAGTGATTAATAAATACCATGGGTTGATATTGGAGATGCTGTATTTGTCTTGTGTACCTGAACAAAATAAAATTTAAAATATGAATTGCTCTATGTGCAAGTGTGCCACTCTTTATGAAACAAGTTGTGGATTAAAAATCCATTTTTCCTTGGTTGATCCCTTTCTTAAAACAAGGAATCTGGAATATTTTCCATATTAAATTTTATGTTACTCATGTTCACCAGATCTCAGAGGATGAGTTTGAAGAGAGCAAAGGAGAAGAGGATTAGGAAATTGTCTCTTTATATCTGTTTCAGAGCATCTGTTGTGATTAATCCTTGTCAAACCATCTGGGAGTTGGCTGGCCACAGGAAACCAATAGTTTGAGCCAACTATGTGTGGGTGCTGTTCCTGACCTAGCGCGACAATTAGATGCATAGGTCTGGAAGTACAAAGTCTTTCCCTTGAAAAGAAGTCACTGCTCTGGCCAAAAGCACTCTCCTAAGTGACCCAAAGCAATAAATGACAGTGACAAATCTTCCATCTGAGGCCACTTTAATCTTTGATACCAGGGAGCTTAGGTAAGAACAAAAATGAGCTCTCAGCACAGAATTTTGTCTCCAGAAGTAGTCACAGGTTTCAGTGTCATCCATAGTATTTATTGAGTGTTTACTATGTGCAGAGCACTGTACTAAGTGCTTGGCAGAGTACAACACAACAGAGTAGGCAGACATGTTCCTGGCTCACATTGAGCTTGCAATCCAGAAAGCAATCATAACTGTGGTATTGATTAAGTACTTACTATGTGCTAAGCACTGAATTAAGCCCTGGAGTAGATATGAGATAATCAGGTCCCACATGGGGCTCACGTTCTAAGTAGGATGGAAATCAGATATTCAATCCCCATTTTGAAGATGAAGTAACTGAAGCACAGAGAAGTGAAATGACTTGCTCAAGGTCACACAGCAGGTAGGTGGTAGAGCTGGAGTTAGAGCCCAGGTCCTCTGTCTTCCAGACCCATGCTGCAGAGTCTTTGTGCTATTGGAAGTCCTCACTGGACAGATGTGCTAATGTTTAGGGATGGACAATTTAACAACACTAAAATTCCCTGAATATTCATTCAATCATTCATATTTATTGAGTGCTTACTGTGTGCAGAGCACTGTACTAAGCACTTGGGAAACTACAATAAGGAAATGATCAGATACATTCCCTGCCCACAGCAAGCTTAGAGCCTAGAGGGGATTAGCTGGACATCAATAAATAAATTATAGATACATAAGTGTTGTGGGGCTGGGAGAGGGGAAGAACAAAGGGAGCAAATCAGGGTGATGCAGAAGGGAGTGGAACATGGGGAAAGGGGAGGACTTAGTCTGGGAATGTATCTTGGAGGCCATGTGCCTTCAGAAGAGGCTTTGAAGAGGGGAGAGTATATTCTTAACTTAGATTGCAAACTCCTCTCTCTCGTGCTCTCTTGTGTCTAGTACAGTTCTCCCCAATCACTAGGCTCTTAATAAATGCTATCAAACTGAATTCTAGGCTCCCACTGTGGTTAAATGTGATGGTCCTTTGTAGATTTACCCTGGAAGATGTTGGAGGAAAAGTTTGGACTGTGTCCAACCCAATCATCTTATATCTTCCCTGGCCCATAGTAAATGCTTAACAAGTACCATAAAAAAGGAACTTCCTGTAGCAGAAACCTGGTAATCATTAGAGGGATGGTGCTAAAACAACTCCCACCTTAGAGAGCTGAGCCAGGAATCTACCTAGAGAAGTAGAATAGGAAATGAGCTAGAGGTACTAATGAGAAGAAACACCTTCAGCCAGCCTGATATATCTTCAATAAAGGAAAGAGATCCTAGTATTTGTTGGCTCCACTTAGGATACTCTCATTAGCAAGAACTGCATCTTCTGATTGAGCCCACTCTCTACTGAAGAAATCAATTAGCATCATGTGTCAATCATTTACTCACTGACCCAAGGATCCACTAAGGTTTCACAGGGAAAGACCAATCGGAGAGGATACACAGGAGAAAGCATTAAGGCAAGATAACAGGAAGGAAAGCACTAGACATGATTTTAAAAGATCATAGTGACAGGTGGTTTTAGGCAGAGAGTGAACGTATAGTCATTGAGAGATATAGCAGTCCATTCCAAAGAGTGTGGTCTTGAAAGAGGGAACTAGAATATTTCCCTGAGGAACTAGAAGTTGTCAATAAATGTGCAAGAATGGATGGTCTAGAGAGAGTCTTAGGAAGTATGGAGAGGTGAGTTCTTAAGTATCTTAATTCTTAAATATCTAATCCCACTGGAAGGTAGCTTCAATCAGATTTCTGCTGATGGTTATAACCTGATAAAGAAATGCTGACTATTTTGTGCACTATGTATTAAAATGTATTCTGAAATGATATGGATGTATCAGGAGGTGAAAAATGACCCAGGATTCTTGGAGAGAAAGGGAGGGGAAGATTAAAAGACCTCTTTGAGTTACCACCAGCAAATGAGCCACTTACCATTATGGGAAATCTAACTGGAAAGTGAAGTCATGGCAGGAACTGGGGAGTCAGCATTTAGGGATATTAGGATATTCCACAACACACTCTGTTCTAGGAAGGGATTTCTTGAGGGCTCTGGAGCACAAAAATGTGTCTAGGCATTTGAGACCCCTCTTTCCAATAGTGGTAGGGTTTTTTCAGCCCACAGGGAGCCACGGCAGTTCCTCGGTGTAAAGCTGTCATGTTCTATTTCCCATTTCTCCCCCAGTCTCTTTAAAGATGGGTGCCTTCCTTAACTTATGGATGGAAATTCAAGGGTTTTGGTTGGTTTGGGCCATGATTTTCATTTATTTATTTATTTTTTAATATGGATTTTTTTTAAACACTTACTGTGTGCAAAGCATAAACACTGGGGTTGATACAAGCGAAGCAGGTTGGACTCAGTCCATGTCCGATATGGGGCTCACAGTCAAAATTTCCATTTTACAGATGAGTCACAGAGTAGCTAAGTGGCTTGCCCAAGGTTACACTGCAGACAACTGGTGGACAGAACTGGGATTAAAATGCAGGACCCCTGCTCAGGCAGATCAAACCCTCTTGAGGAGATGGGAAAGGTCTGGCTATGGTGGCCCAGACTGGGGTCCCCCAAACTATTGCCATGAGGGTCAGCTACAACTTCACCCATACCTGCTGCAATCTGAGAGTGACCCTTGAGTTTGCATCCACAGTAGTCAGTCTGTGAGCTCATGGTCAGCTTGAATTCCTTCCTCCCCAACGTTATGCAAAGTCTTTCCTCCTTTTCCCCCGGGACTGACACCTGCTTGGAAGATCAGGAAATCTAGTACTCTAAACTAGGAGTCAATCGATCAGTAGCCATTAAAAGTGTCAGTTTGTCATATCATCTTGAAGGATTTTGCCTAACATTTCACAGAACAAAATTTCCCAACCCATCATGCAACCAATTTTTGGAGGACTATGAAGATAGGGGACAGTAATCTGTTAGATATGAAGTAGGAGGGAGTTCCAGGCCAGAGAAAGGGTGTAATAATAATGATATTTGTTAGGTGTTTACTATGTGCCAAGCTCTTTTCTAAGCAAGGAGTGATGGTGAGAGAGATGGGATAGAGGTCTAGTGAATAGATTGATGTCGAAGAAAAAGCCAAGTGTGTGGGCTGGCTTGTAGTGGGAGAGAAGTAGATAGGAGCAAGTGGGTAGAGGGTGTATATTCATTCACAAGCACTGAGGATGGGTGTCAAAAACTTGCTGTTTGGAAGTTGAAACAATTCTCCAGTTTCTATCATGAAACTTTATCTTCAGTCAAAGGGAACTTTCCTTCAGTGGGACTCAGTAAGCTAACTGTTAGTAATAACATCCAGTTTAAGACCGACTGCTAGTTTGTGGGCAAATATCAAAACAGCAGTCATGGAGAAATTCAGACCACACAATTACCATAGAATCTAAGGGTATTTTTTTTTCTTTAACTAAATAGCTTAAGATAATACTTAAAGTATTTCTTTCCATCCATCTTGGTCTCTTAATTCCACTAAAACACACACACAACAAACACACACACACACACAAATTTGAAAAGCCTGGGGAAAGAAATGAAACAATACAATAAATAATCACTCTGGATACCTCCTGTGACCATGTTAGAAGACATGACTGGAGGGTGTATTCTGGAGATTCCATAGCTTCCAGACAGGCTGGTGGTGTCTCAAGATTTCCATCTCTCTCTTTTGAAGGTAGGAAAAAACTATATTTTTGTTGAGGCAAGAAAAAAGGAGTTGCAGAAATAAAGCCAAAACTTATAGGTAGAAGCATATTATTATGTTGACTTTTAACAATACAAAACCTCCAAGGAGGTGTTATCCCGGCAATCACTGTTTTTTTCAATTAAAACTCTTTTCCTGAACCAGACTGCTTTCTGATATATCTCTAAATCCCCTACACTCCAGCTCTCCATATTTCAAGTGATAATTTTTAAGTCTTGTATTATGGTTTGCGTTCATGAGATTTATTTGTACTACTCCAGCATGCAATAAGGAAACTATGGGATTTGGGATTGTCAAGGGACTCTATTTTAAATATATTCTCCTGTTCACCTGTGGCCAGTATAATAATAATTATGGCATTTATTCAGTGCTTACTATGTGCCAAACACTGATCTGTCCATCAGTAGCTTGTGGTGGCTTCTGCTGTACAGGTTTCAGAGATTTTCTGTTCTGTGACTGCATCCATGCTCCCTACCGTGCATGGCCTCACAGTGGATTCTGTTGCACACTGGAGTGGAGAAGAGAGTCTGCAAGTGCATGTGGATGGCTTGGTGGAAACAATCCATTATGATTTTTGAGCACTTACTGTGTGCAGAGCATGAGATTAAGCACTTTTTAATATTTGTTAGGTATTTATTATGTCAATCATTCAATAAATTATATTTACTGATCACTTACTATTTGCAGAGCACTGTAGTAACCACTTGGGAGAGTAAAATACCACAGAATTAGCAGTCACACTCCATGCCCATAACAAGCTTAGGGTCTAGAGGAGGAGACCAAAATTAATGTGAATAAATAAGTAATTTATTATTAAATATGTATACAACTCTGTGGGTCAGAGGTGGAGTGAATATCAAATGTCCCAGATAGAAGAGCATAGATGATAGAAGAGCAAGCCAGGGAAGAGTGGGTTTAAATGGAGAAGCCCTCTTGAAGAAGACATGATCTTAGTAATGTTTTGAAGGGGGAGAGAGTGGTGGTCTGACATTTATGGAGGTGGAGGGAGTTCCAGGCTAGGGGAAGGATGTGTGAAAGGGGTAGGCACTGAGATAAATGAGTATGGTGCCAGGGACAGTACTAAGCATTCAGTTAGATATAAACTAATCAGATTGGACACAGTCAGTGTCCCACATGAGGCTCACAATCTTAATCCCTATTTTACAGATGAGCTATCTGAGGCACAGAAAAGTTAAGTGATTTTCCCAAGGTCCCACAGCAGACAAGTGGAGGAACAGAGATTAGAACCCAGGTCCTTGTGACTTCCAGGCCTTGGCTTTATCCATTAGGCCATGCCGCTTCTCAAGCGCTTGGGAGAGTCAGGTGCAGCAGAGTTAAGTAGACAAGTTCCCTGCTCAGAAGGAATTTTAGTCTAGAAGATTAAGCAGACAATAAAATAAGTCATAGATATGAATGTAAATACTGTGGGGGCTGGGTAGGGTGAATATCAAATTATTATATAGTACAGATCCAAGTACATTGATGATGCAGAAGGGAGAGGTAGTAGGGGAAAAGAAGGGTTAATCAAGGAAGACCTCTTGGAGGAGCTGGGATAATCATCTCTATGGCAAAAAACCAACTCGACTGCTTGTTCTGCACCCTTCCTCTCTTAAATGTTGCCTTTGAACAGTGCTCCCCTAAATGGAAAGAAGCCTAAAATGGACTATTAATTAGTCAGTGAATCATATTTAACAAGCATCTGCTCTGTGCAGAGCACCATATTAAGCATTTGGGAGAGCACAATAGAATTAAAAGATGGGATTTGCCCTTTAAAAGCATGCTGATATCAGTGAAAGTGAGACACAAAATGGAAGAATTAAAGAAATTTGAACGAATGGATACATGGATGAATAAAGGCTTAGATGAAATATGTAAAAATATACAGAAGGGCTACATGTGCTCCTGAGTGTGCAGATAATCTGTTGTCTTGTACTCTCCTAAGTACTTTGTACAGTGCCCTGCACACAGTAAATGCTCAATAATTGCCATTGGTTGAAGAGGAGCAGGCATGCTGAGGATATAGTTGGGAGGTTATGATACGGGTAGAAGAAAAATATTAATCTGGGAAGTCTCTTGAGGGAGGTGAATTTTCAGAAAGGTTATGAAGTTGAGGAGAACTCTGGTCAGGTGGACCTGAGAATCAGGCTGGGTTCTAATCCTGGCTATGCCATGTGTCTGCTGTGTGGCCTTAGGTAAATCACTTAACTTCTCTGTGTCTTAGTTTTCTCAACTAAAAAGTGGGGATTCAATACCTGTTCTTTCTCCTACTGAGATTGCGAGCCCCATGTGGGACAAGGACTGTGTCCAACCTGTGACTGTGGGCAAGTCACTTAACTTCTCTGTGCCTCAGTTCCCTCATCTGTAAAATGGGGATTAAGATTGTGAGCCCCACGTGGGACAACCTGATTCCCCTATGTCTACCCCAGCGCTTAGAACAGTGCTCGGCACATAGTAAGCGCTTAACAAATACCAACATTATTATTATTATTAACCTGGTCGACTTGCATCTATCCTAGAGCACATAGTAAGCTCTTAACAGATATGATAACAATAATAATAATATAGTCTGATGGTTTTGAAAGGGGAGGGAATAAAAAGCATAAAGGAAAGGTGTGAATCAGGAATAGGACCCACATGTCACAAATGAGGCCTAGGGAGTTCACTATGCTGCATTTGGATGCATTCTTTCATTTAATTGTATTTATTGAGCACTTACTGAGTGCAGAGCACTGTACCAAGAGCTTGGAAAGTACAATTCAACCATAAAGAGAGACAATCCCAACCCACATCAGGCTTACAGCCTAGAGGCAGCACAGTTTCCACCTTTCTGCCCCAACCCCTGCCAACAATTTTTCCCCCCACTTCCTGCCAAGCTCTGCCATAGGTCCTCCCTCTCCACAACATAATAAGCATATAGCCTAGAAGGGGAACATAGTGTCCTACCTTATTATTAGAGTGAGAACCCTTGAGGGTTTTATATTCATGCCTGTTTCCCTTTTTAGACTGTAAGCTCCTGGTGGGCAGGGAATGTTTCTACCAATTCTTTCATTACAACATATTTATAGAGCACTTACTGTGGGCAGGGCATTGTACTAAGCACTTTGGATAGTACAATATAAAAAAAGTAAACACATTTCCTGCCCACAACTAGCTTACACTCTAGACAGGAGGACAGACATCAATATGAATAAATTACACATATGTATATAGGTGCTGAGGAGCTGTCAGTGGAGGGGGAGGTGAATAAAGGAAGCAAGTTAAGGTGACACAGGAGGGAGTGGGAGAAGAGGAGAGGTAGGTTTAGACAGAAGAAGTCTCTTGGAGGAGATGTACCTTCAGTAAGGCTTTGAAGTCGGGAGAGTAATTGTCTGCTGAATTTGAGGAGGGAGAGCATTCCAGGCCAAAGGCAGAATGTAGGTGAGGAGTTGGTGGTGAGATAGAAGAAATCAAGGTACAGTGAGAAGGTTGGCATTAGAGGAACAAAGTGTAACAGCTGGGTGGTAGTAGGAGAGTAGCAAGGTGAAGTAAGAGGTGGCAATATGTTTGAATGCTTTAAAGCCAATGGTGAGGACTTTTTGTTTGACACGGATGTAGAAAGACAACCACTGGACTATCTTGAAGAGTGGGGAAACATGTCGTGAATATTTTTGTGGAAAAATGATCCAGTTACCAGAGTGAAGTAGACTAGAGTGGGGAGAGATGGAAGTCAGCAAGGAGACTGACACAATAATCAAAGTGTAATGGGATAAGTGATTATATCAGTGTGGTAGCAATATGGAGGAACTCTGTTATATTGTACTCTTCCAAGCACATAGTACAGTGCTCGGCGCACACCGTAAGTGGTCAACAAATGCCATTCATTATTTTGATGGGCAAGAGATTACCTCTCTAAATGGATACAATCTCACCGGTGGAGTATCATCAGGAAAAGCTTCCTCTTCAAATGGGAGGGCAGCCCTAAATAAGCTCTGGTTGGTGGGACTGCTGCATGTAGCTCTCAGGAGGCCAGAAGATTCCAGGGGAAGGGGACAATTAAATCAATGGAAAACTCAGATACAGAGTTTTCAGTACCAGCTTCTCTTCTGATCTTGTTCAGGAAAACCCAGCTCCCACTCCTCTCAAAGTGTTGAGGGTGGGTGAAAAGTAAAAGTATTTATGGTGTAAAGCCACTAGGTTGGGATTAGTTCCCACTTACACATTTTTATGGTTTCTTCTGACTCAATCTACGAATTGTCAACTTGCCTCTAATTGCTTTATAGAGCAAGAAGGTGTGTGGGTAGGAGGAGAGAGTGGAGGAGAGAGGTCCATTATGGTAATGAAATATTTCTTTTTCACTTCACTAAGATTTTTTTTTTCTAGAATTGATTTCTCATTTTAAAGTTCACCTGAAACCAAGCAGAACAAAAACACTTTGCAAATGTAGAATTTTCAATCTTTTAAAATGTGATCCCCAGGAAAGGGTGACTTATGGTGTAGTTTAAGTTTTGTTATTCCTTTAGAAAAAAATTCAGGGGAGACAAAAACCAATTATTCTTTCTATTATTTAGCTCAGATCAATACTTAGAGCATGAAGAAAATGCACACAGGTAAACGGAGTGTATACTTGCACTACGGTTTTGCTAGAATGAGGTGGTAGAATTAGAGGACAAACTGCAACTGTCTAGAAAGCAAAATGTACCAGAAGAAACAGTTGAACTACAATAGAATGCTATAATGTGTATTTCCCTTAACCAGTCAGTCAGTGATATTTACTGAGAAGCAGCTTGGCCTAGTGGATAGAATACAGACCTGGGAGTCAGAAGGGTCTGGGTTCCAATCCTGGCTCTGCCACTGCTCTGTTTTGTGACCTTGGGCAAGTTCCAAGCACTTAGTACAGTGCTCTGCACACAGTAAGCGATCAATAAATATGATTGAATGAAATTCACTTCTCTGTGCCTCAGTTCCCTCATCTGTAAAGTGGGGATTATGATTGTAAGGCCTATGTGGGGACAGGGACTCTGTCCAACCTGATTTGCTTGTATCTAAGCCAGCACTTAGTATAGTGCCTAGCACATAGTAAATGCTTAATAATTACAATTTATTATTACCGTTATTATTATTATTATCATTATTATTGTCTCCCCAACAAAACTGTAACCTTGCTATGGGTAGGGAGCATGTCTGCTAATTCTGTTGTATTGTACTCTCCCCAGCACTTAGTACAGCACTCTGCAAGGAGCATTCAATAAATACATTTCATACTGTGTACAGAGCATTGTAGCAAGTGCTTTGGAGAGTACAACATAAGAGGTAGTGCTTTGAACTTTCCAAAATCAAACAGGTTTTATAACCTGTAACAAGTACTGTACTAAGGACTAAAGTAGATAGAACCTAATCGGGTGGAATATAGGTCCCAGCCCCACATTAGGGCTAACAGTCTTGGGTTGGAAAATTCCTGCTTGGCACTCCTGCTCCTTCAAATCCACTGACCACAGCCATTTCTATTTATGAAACCTTCCTGAAATGCCCTTCTCCAGGAGACTTTCCCTAATATAATTATTTTTTTCTCCCTTGAGCATATTCTCGAGATCATTTCATCATTTTGCAGCACCTCTTGTACCTACTACTCTTACTGCACTTTTGTTCATTTTGTTTTACAATATCTCTTACTTGAATTTTTCTTCATTCCCTTTGTAAATAATTTTAGGGCCTGGCCCTCCCATTAGATTGTAAATTCCTCATGGGCAGGAATCATGTTTTCTACTTCTATTGTGCTTTACTAGGTGCTTAGGTCAGTGCTCTGCAGACAGTAGATACTCAATAAACACTGTTGATTTGTTACCTTTGTAAAGGCCAAAGACTACAATAATATCAGAGTTATGAATCTGGAAATCTGAGTCTTGATTTTTCTAGGTATATACATCTCTCTTATTGCCCTTAATAAATCTGAGTAATAATCAATTTACTACATGAGGAAATCCATCTGGGGCACATTTTCCTGGTTCTCTCATTATTGCTTAAAGTATGAGAAAATATATATTATATTGATGGCATTTGTTAAGCGCTTACTATGTACAAAGCACTGTTCTAAGTGCCGGGGGGATACAAGGTGATCAGGTTGTCCCACGTGGGGCTCACAGTCTTAATCCCCATTTTACAGATGAGGTAACTGAGGCACAGAGAAGTTAAGTGACTTACCCTAAGTCACACAGCTGAGAAGTTGCAGAGCCGGGATTAGTACCCATGACCTCTGACTCCCAAGCCCATGCTCTTTCCACTGACCCACGCTGCTTCTCGTGCCCTTGTGCCCTACTGTGTGCCCAAATAATCTGCCTTGTCCCAGTTTGTAAATTCCTCATAGGTGGGAGATTGTCTACCAACTATACTGCACTATACTTCCCCAACTGTATAGTACAGTGTTCTGCACACAGCGCCCCACACACAGCAAGGCCATGAGGCTGGTTGTCAGAAGACACAGGGTTTAACTATGGCTCTGTCACTTGCCTGCTGTGTTACCTTGGACAAGTCACTTAACTGTGACTCAATTTCCTCTTTTGCAAAATAGGGACTAAATATCTGTTCTCCTTCTTACTTTGATTGTGAGTCACATATGAGAAAGGGACTGTGTCCAACTTGGTTAGCTTTTATCAGCCCCAGTCCTTTCTTACTAGAGTGCTCGATACATAGTTGTCAAATTCAACTATTGCTATTATAAAGGGACCCAGTGCTATTTTGTGAAAGTCAAGGACTTTATAATCAAATAGAGTTGGTTGTTTTAAAGGCAGGCTCGGGTAAAGCTCCAGAACTTCTAAATCATTCTAGTTGAGGTCTGCCCCAGAGAGTTTAGGGTCCTTGACAGGACTCTGAGCAACTGGCCTAGTTGCTTGGCCACAGAGAACAGATATAAAAAGCATTGCTACTCGATAACACAAGACAAGACTGATCTTGTGGAGTTTAGGATATTGACAGGTGAGGAGTCCAAGAGATCAATCAATTCCTGGCATTTACTGAGCACTTACGGTGGGCTGTGCCCTCATAACGGAGTAGTTAGACATATTCTCTGCCTCCAGGGAGCTTGCTGGGCTCTCTTGGCAGCTTCAGTGATGTTTGAGCAGCCCTCTGTACAAATGCTTAATTCATCCCATTTGACCTTTGTCCATCTCTGCTTTTGATTACATATGTCCAAAGTAGGAAAGACTGAATTTGAAGACAGCCACCCTGAGGGATAAATCTCACTGTCTACAGCATCATCTTCAAACAAGATGAGGCAGACAGATGGGCAAAACATCTGGCTTGATTTAGGAGTAGAATCTGAGGAGACTAATGTGTTAAAGGAAAGCTGGAGCTAAATTGAGGATTTTTTTTTTGTGATCAATTATATTTATTGAGCTCTTACTGTGTGCAGAGCACTGTAACAAGAGCTTTGGAGAGTACAGTTAAACAGAGATGGTAATAATGATTAATGATTATGGTATTTAAGTACCTACTATGTGCCAAGCATTGTTCTAAGCACTGGGGTAGATACAATCAATTTATCCCAAGTTGGGCTCAGTCTTCATCCCTATTTTACAGATGAGGTAACTGAGGCACAGAGAAGTTAAGTGACTTGCCCAAAGTCACACAGCTGACAAGGGACGGAGCCAGAATTAGAACCCATGACCTCTGACTCCCAAGCCCGTTTTCCTTCCACTGAGTCATGCTGCTTCTCTGTAGTTTCATTAATCCAAGCATTTATCCAAGCATTTATCTTATCCCACCTTGCTTCTCAATGGCTTCTCGGTAGCCAGTGGCATTTATCGATCATCCATTGTGTGTAGGACCTACAATTATGGAATTTATTATATGTTTACTGTAACACTAAGCCCTGGGGTAGACCCAAGATAAGAGAAGCAGTGGCTTAGTGGAAAGAACATGGGCTTGGGAGTCAGAGGACATGGGTACTAATCCCAGTTCTCCCATTTGTCTACTGTGTGACCCTGGGCAAGTCATTTAACTTCTCTGTGCCTCAGTTCCCTCATCTGTAAAATGGAGATTAAAAATGTGACCTCCAAGTGGGACAACCTAATTACCCTGTATCTACCCCAGCACTTAGAACAGTGTTGGTCACATACTAAGTGCTTAAATACCATAATAGTAATAATAAATTAATATTCAGATCAGACAGTCTCTGACTAGCATGATACTCAAAGTCTAAGCAGTAAGGAAAGTGGGTATCGATCAGTCAGTGGTGTTTACTGAGTACTTACTGTGTGCAGAGCACTGTAATAAGCACATGGGAAAGTATATTATAATAGAGTTGATGGACACACATCCTGTCCTCAGTGAATTTACAGTTTAGAGGTGAAAATAGACATTAAAAATCGTTACAAATATGTATGTTACTGCTGTGGCACTGATGGTGGGTGGGTATCAAGTGCCCAAAGGTTACAGATCATACTTAGATGACCCAGAAGGGAGTTGGAATTGGAGAAAGAGGGCTTAACTGGGAAAGGCCTCTTGGAGGAGAGGTGACTTTAATGAGGCTCTGAAGCAGTGTGGTCTAGTGAAAAGAGGACCTGGGTGCTATCCCACCTCTGCCACATGTCTTCTGGATGACCTTAGGCAAGTCACACAATGTCTCTGTGCCATAGGTACCTCATCTGAAAAGTGGGATTAAATCCTACTCCCTCCTACTTCGCCTGTGAGCGCCATGGGGAACAAGAACTATGTTCAACCTGATGAACATGCATCTACTCCAGCGGTTAGAACAGTGCTTGGCACATAATGTTTTACAAGTACCATAATTATAATTATTTGAAGGTAGGGAGTATGGATGCAGTTTCAGGCCAGAGGGAGGATGTGGTAAAGGGGTATCATCTCCATTTTACGAGCAAGGTAACTGACGCCCAGAGAGGTTGAGGAACTTCCTAAGGTCATCTTGCAGGAGAGTAGGGGAACTGAAACTAGGTGGTAGAGAGAATGACAGGAGAAGTAACTGAAGTGAAGAAAAAAACATGAATTGTAAGGGGATAATTAAAGGCATAGTCATTCGATTCAGTCATATTTATTGAGTGCTTACTGTGTGCAGAACACTATACTGAGCACTTGGGATAGTACAATGCAACAATAAACTGACCCATTCTCTACCCACAACAAGCTTACAGTCTACAAGGGGGAGAGACAGACATCAATACACAAAACTAAATTACAGATATATACATAGGTGCTATGGGGCTGGGAGGGGGGAAGATCAAAGGGGGTGAGTCAGGGCAATGCAGAAGGGAGTTGGAGAAGAGGAAATGGGATGATCCTAGTCTGGTGGGGCCTCTTTGAAGAGATGTGCCTTCCATAAGACTTTGAAGTAGTGGGAAAGCAATTGTTGGATTTGAGGAGAGGGGGCATTCCAGACTTGAGGCAGGATGTGGGCTAGAGGTTGTCAAGACAGGCGAGATGGAGGCACAGCGAGAAGGTTAATACAAGAGGAGCGAAGTGGCCTGGGTTGTAGAAGGAGAGAAGTTAGGTGAGGTAGGAGGGGGCATGGTGCTTAAGTGCTTTAAAGACAATGGTTGAGAAGGGTTTTTTTTTTGATATGGAGGTGGATGGGCAACCAGTGGAGTTTTTGAGGAAGGGGAGTGACATGTTCTGAATGTTTCTGTAGAAAGATATCCAGGCAGCAGAGTGAATTATGAACTGGAGTTGGGAGAGGCAGGAGGCTGGGAGGTCAGCAAGGGGGCCGATGGAGTAATCCAGGTGGGATAGGATGAGTGATTGTATTAACATGGTACCAGTTTAGATGGAGAGAAAAGGTTGGATTTTAGCTGTGTTTTGAAGGTGGGACAGGCAGGATTTAGTGATAGATTTAACATGTGGGTTGAACGAGAGAGGAGTCAACAATAATGGCAAGGTTTTGGGCATGTGAGACCTGAAGGATGGTGGTGCCATTTACAGTGATGGGAAAGTCGGGGAGAGGACAGGGTTTGGGTGGGAAGATAAGGAGTGCTGTTTCGGGTGTGTTAAGTTTGAGGCAATGGGAGGGCATCCAAATAGAGATGTCCTGAAGGCAGGAGAAAATGAAACTGAAGAGAGGAAGAGCAATCAAAGTTGGAGATGTAGATTTGGGTATCAACCACATAGAGGTGGTAGTTGAAACCATGGGAGCAAATGAGTTCTCTAAGGGAGTGGGTGTAGATGGAGAATAGAAAAGAACCCAAAACTAAACCTTAAGGGACACCCCCCCCCACCCCACAGTTAGGGGTTAGGAGTCAGAGAAGGAGCCTGTGAAAGAGACTGAGAATGAGTGGCCAGAGATATCAAAAGAGAACCAGGAGAGGGTAGTGTCAGTGAAGCCAAGACCGGATAATATTTCCAGGAGAATGGGTTGGTAGTATCAAAGGCAGGTGAGAGGTCAAGGAGAATTAGTATGTAGTAGAGGTCTTTAGATTTAGCAAGGAGGAGATCATTTGTTACCTTTTAAAAGGGTGGTTTCTGTGGAGTGAAGGGGATGGAAGTCAGATTGGAGGGGGTCAAAGAGAGAATTGGAGGAGAGGAACGTGAGACAGTGGGTGTAGGCAACTCTGTCAAGGAGTTTGGAGAGAAATGACTTCACGGACTCTGTCTTCTCCTATTTCTCTTATCTTTCTGGCCGTTCTTTCTCGGTCTCCTTCGCAGGCTCCTCCTTCCCCTCCCATCCTCTAACTGTAGGGGTTCCTCAAGGGTCAGTTCTTGGCCCTCTTCTGTTCCCCATCTACACTCACTCCCTTGGTGAACTCATTCGCTCCCACAGTTTCAACTATCATCTCTATGCAGATGACACAGAAATGTACATCTCCGCCCCTGTTCTCTCCCCCTCCCTTCAGGCTCGTATCTCCTCCTGCCTCCAGGACATCTCTACCTGGATGTCTGCCCTCCACCTAAAACTCAACATGTCCAAAACTGAGCTCCTTATCTTCCCTCCCAAGCGCTGTCCTCTTCCGGACTTCCCTATCACCGTGGATGGTACGACCATCCTTTCCGTCTCTCAAGCCCACAACTTTGGTGTCATCCTTGACTCAGCCCTCTCATTCACCCCACACATCTAATCTGTCACCAAGGCCTGCCAGTTTCACCTTTATAATATCACCAAGATTGGCCCTTTCCTCTCCACCCAAATGGCTATCTTACTGGTACAGGCTCTCATAGTATCCCGGCTGGATTATTTTGTCAGCCTTCTCTCTGATCTCCCTTCCTCCTGTCTCTCCCCGCTCCAGTCTATTCTTCACTCCGCTGCCCGGATCATCTTCCTGCAGAAACACTCTGGGCATGTCACTCCCCTCCTTAAAAACCTCCAGTGGTTGCCTATCAACCTCCGCACGAAACAAAAACTCCTCACTCTAGGCTTCAAGGCTCTCCATCACCTTGCCCCCTCCTACCTCTCCTCCCTTATCTTTCTACTGCCCACCCTGCATGCTCCTCTCCTCTGCTGCTCACCTCCTCACTGTCCCCCGTTCTCGCCTATCCTGCAGTCGACCCCTGGCCCATGTCCTCCTGCTGATCTGGAATGCCCTCCCTCCTCATCTCTGCGAAACTAACTCTCCTCCCCTCTTCAAAGTCCTACTGAGAGCTCACCTCCTCCAAGAGGCCTGCCTAGACTGAGCTTTCCCTTTTCCCTCTGCCCCTCTGCTGCCTCTCTGCCCCCCCTTCACCTCCCCTCAGCTAAGCCCCCTTTCCCCCCTTTCCCTCTGCTCCTCACCCCTCCCTTCCCCTCCCTTCAGCACTGAGCTCATTTGCTCATTTTATATACTTTTATTACCTTATTTATTTTGTTAATGAGATGTACATCCCCTTGATTCTATTTATTGCTATTGTTTTTGTCTGTCTCTTTCCCCTGATTAGACTGTACGCCTGTCAATGGGCAGGGATTGTCTCTATCTGTTGCCAAATTGTACATTCCAAGCACTTAGTACAGTGCTCTGCACATAGTAAGCGCTCAATAAATACTATTGAATGAATTAAATGGTAGGAGGGAGATGGGGTGATAACTGGAGGGAGCCGTGGGGTCACGGGAGGGTATTTTTAGGATATGGGAGAAGTGTGCATGTTTGAAAGCAGTGGGAAAGATGACACTGGAGATCCCTAGGTCTTTTTTTAAGGAAGCTGAACACTAGATCCCCAAAGGTAGAGCCTCAATAGTTAGATTGAGAAGTCTGCCTATCTCTGTTCATTGTCCTCTCCCATGTAATTCAAAGAAACAGGTTCCTTTTTCCTTCCCAGAATCCAAGGACCTTCCTCTTTTAATCCACTGAGGGATTTTCAGGCAGTTTATTGTGCTGTTTTCCCCAGTTCTCCATCTTTATAGCTCCTCACTGATTCATAGGAAATGTTTATTGTCCCTATTGTTTCACAGAAAACAGGAGTTTCCCTACAGTGGTAAAAATTCCATTTCAAATATTGGCTTCAGAGGCAAATACCTCTTTCTAAGATGGTTCATGTCCTATTGCTGCAATCTCTTCTCAACCTACTGTGAAGCTCAAGCACATTATTTTAGTAGCTACTATTGTAATTCAAAAAACCCACCATGCACACTGGTTGTCTGGGGTGAGTGGGTAAGGTTTGTGTTTTTCCCCTCATTTTACTCTAAAACAATTTGATCTCCAGATCCTGTGGGGGACAGAAAAGTTTTAGCTAATGAGACAATTCATTTATTAATTTGTATCATAACCCACTGGGCACAGACAAGGGTCACTAGGTGATCTTCAGAGTCTCTGAGTAGTTATTTGGTTTACACTGCATTAGGAGAGATTTGGAGTATAAGAAGCAACTCCTGGATTACTGAACCTCATTCATTCAATCGTATTCTCTGAGTGTTACTGTATGCAAAGCACTGTACTAAGCACTTGGAAGAGTACAAAATAAAAATAGACACATTCCCTACCCACAATGATCTTATAGCCCAGAGGGGGAAGACAGACATTAATATGAATATATAAATATGTTTATTTTTGGATAGGCTAAAAGAGAGGTTCTTATAATAATGATTATATCACCACATATTCAATTAACCGCCAAGTCCTTTTGGATATATCATCAAAATATCACTAAAGTCTGTCATTTCATCTCCATCCAAATTTATACCGTGTTAATCCAAGCACTTATCACATTCCACCTGGACTACTGCATCAGTCACCTCACTGATTTTTCTTGCCTCCTGTCTCTCCCCACCCTAGTTCTTACTTCCCTCTTCTGTCTGGATCATTTTTCTAAAAAAAATGATCTATGTGACCCGACTCCTCAAGAATCCTCCAGTGGTTGCCCTTTCATCTCTGCATCCAACAAACATTTAACCATTGGCTTCACAGTATGGAGTCAGGTTGCCTTTCTTACCTTACCTTACTGATTTCCTGCTACAATCCAGATCACACACTTCCTTCCTCTAACACCAACCTACTCATTATACCTTGATCTCATCTATCATGCCTACAATCCCTTACTTATGTCCTCTTTCTGGCCTGCAATTCACTCTCCCTTCATATATGACAGACCATAGTTTTCCTAAGCTTCAAAACCTTATTAAGATCAAATCACTTCCAAGAGGCCATTCTTGACTAAGCCCTAATTTCCCCTACTTCCCTTTCCTTCCATGTCACCTATGCATTTGGATCTGTATCCTTTAATAATAATTCTGGCATTTGTTGAATACTTACAGTGTGTCAAGCACTGTACTAGGTGCTGGGTTGGATACCAGAAAATCTAATTAGGCACAGTCCCTGTCCCATATGGAGCTCACAGTCTCAATCCCCATTTTACAGATGAGGTAACTGAAGCACAGAAAAGCAAAGTGACTTGCCCAAGGCCACACAATCGACAAGTGGTGGAGTTGGGATTAGAACCCATGACCTTCTGACTCCCAGGTCCTGCCCACTATGCCAAGCTAAGTACTTGATATTCACCCCACAGCATTTATGGAAAGAGCACGGGCTTTGGAGTCAGGGCTCATGAGTTCGAATACCAGCTCTGCCACTTGTCGGCTGTGTGACTATGGGCAAGTCACTTAACTTCTCTGTGCCTCAGTTCCCTCATCTGTAAAATGGGGATTAAGACTGTGAGCCCCACGTGGGACAACCTGATTCCCCTATGTCTACCCCAGCGCTTAGAACAGTGCTCGGCACATAGTAAGCGCTTAACAAATACCAACATTATTATTATTATTATTGTTCACGTCTGTATCCCCTTCTAAAATGTACTTTTTTCATGGACAAGGAAAGTATTCTCTTACTCTGTTGCATTAAACTATGCCAAGCACTTAGTACAGTGTGCTGCATGCAGTCAGAGTTCAGTAAATATAATGGATTAATTGATTATAATAATTGTTGCATTTGTTAAGCATTTACTATGGGCCGAACCCTCTATTAAATACTGGAGCAGATGCAAAATAATAAAGCGAGACATATTTCCTCTCCCACATAGGGTTCAAATTCTTATGGGAAGGGAAAACAAGTATTTCATCCTCAGTTTAGATATGAGGAAACTGAAATTCAGAGAATTTAGGTTACTTGCCCGGGGACATACCACAGGCAAGTGTCTCAACCAAGATTAGAACCCAGGTCCACTGACCCCTAGACCCTATACTCTTCCATTACAGCACACTACTTAGTAGTAGTGGTATTTACTAAGTGTTTGCTGTTTGCAGAGTGCTATACTAAGTGTTGTGAGAGAATACACAGGTGTGAATTAGATATGGTATCGAGTAGTCTCCGTTCTTGTCCCATATGGCTTGGTTATTCAGTGCCTGGCATGTAGTAAGCACTTAGCAAATGCCATCACTATTATTATTCATCTGTGTGAAAGCAGAGGACAGGACCAGAAGACCACCTCGGGTCCCCTCTAGCTCTGGCTTTCTGGTATTCAGTCCTTTATATTTCAGAGTCAGTGATTGTGTGTGTGAAGCACTGATGCTTTCTAGAGAAAATGCAACTGTCATTTAAGGGATAAAGACTCAAGGGTCATTTCATTTTTAGACAGCAGTCCCTAGGCTTTAGAGTCTAACTTCAGCTCCAGTGATCTCTCTGAACACCCCTCACCATTATTTCCCAAAAGTGACCTTAGCTTCCTTCTGAGTGAATGAGGACAAATGATCCTCTTCAAACAAATGACATAAAGCAGTGTGTACTGGGAATTGACACTCTTAATGTGAATGGAAAGCACAATTTACATCTCAAGTACTGGAGATGGTCAGGTAGAAACCATCTGCATAGGGAGAATTAGAGATGTGTTGTTGGTGATTTGGGGTTCTCATAGAATATCACTTAAGCCAGAGCATTTAGCTGCTGCATAATCCAATTTAAACAGTGAACTCTGTCTTACTTTATTATCATTTTCCAGTCATTGAAATGTCATTTCTCAAAAACAAACCATCAAAACAAAAGCCAAGTAGTCACTATATATACTTGGTGTCTAAAAACATAATAATAAACAAAGCCCACTGTAATTATGCCAGGGACATAATTTTGACTCTTCTGTATTGCCTCCTATAATTAGTCTTGAAAACACACACTGTTTGAGTCAACCAAGTAATGAATTGGAAGAGCCTAGTATATTGGAAAGTAATAAAGTCTCAGCCAACAATCTGAAAAGTGGTTGAACCCTTTAATAGAGATTATGGGTTAGAACAGAAAGCAAGAATTTCCTTAGCAAAAAAGGAAGTGACTCAAAAGCATGAATGGAAAGTTGCCTTTTAAAAAAAAGGTAATTTCCAAAGAGGCAACCAACAGCTGGTACAGTTTTGAATCATTTTTATCATGCAGCTAGACTTACAATTCTATTGCCTTCTCCCTCCTCAAAGCCTCCTTTCCCCCCAGTTCCCTCATTTCGTGCCCCTAATAACCTGGTCACATATTTTATTGAGAAAGTTGAAACTAACAGAGTGATCTCCCTAAAGTCTCCCCTGATCCTCTCCAGTTCCTCTAAACTCCTGTCCCTTCTTCAACTCTAGTGTCTTTCAGCAGAATCTCTAGAGGAGATCTCCTGTCTTCTCTCAAAATCCACCCTGTCCACCTGTACTTCTGACCCCATTCCTTCACACCTAAGCAAAGCAGTCATCCCTTCCTTTCTATCATCCCTGACTGCCTTCTTCAGCTGCCATCTTCAACTGTTCACTCTCCAATGGTTTTTCCCCCACTGCTTTCAAACATGTTCATATTTCCCTTAACCTTAAAAAAAACCAAAACCCTTCCGTTGATCCCAGGGCTCCTTCCAGTTAATAGCTCCATCTCTCTCTTACCATTCCTCTCCAAGCTCCTTGAGCAAGACGTCTACACCTCTGTCTCCAGTTCCGCTCTTCCCAGTTCTCTCCTGGACCCCCTCCTATCTGGTTTCTGACCCCTTCATTCTAAAGAAACTGCCCTCTCAAGGGACAAAAATGACCTCCTCTTGCCAAACCCAAAAGTCTTGGCACCAACCTAATCCAACTCAACTTCTCAGCTGCCTTCAACATTATTGACCACTCTCTTCTCCTGGGAACATTATCCAAAGTTGGTTTCACTGACTTTGTCCTTTCTTGGTCCTCTTATCTTTCTGGACATTCATTCTTAGTCCCTTCTCAAGGTCCTCCTCTTCCTCCCATGCCCTAACAGTGAGAGTCCCTCAAGACTCAGTTCTGGGTGCTCTTCTATTCTTCATTTACACCCACTCCCTTGGAGAACTCATTCACATCCATGGCTTCAAATACTACCTCTATGAGGATGATTCCAAAATTTACATCTCTAGCCCTGATCTCTCCCCTTCTCTGCAGTCTCATATTTCCTTCTGCCTTCAAGACACCTCCAAACTGGTTGTCCCACCAACACTTTACACTTGAGGTGTTCAAATCAGAACTCCTTTCCTTCTCACCCTAACTCTGTCCTCCCCCTGACTTTGCCATCACTGCAGTCTACCTCACCATCCTTCCTGTCTCACAAACACATGACCTCAACATTATGACCTCAGCATTATCCTTGACTCATCTCTCTCAATGAAACTACATATTCTCTTTATCAATAAATCCTTTCAGTTTGACCTTCACAACCTTTTCTTCTCCATCCAAACTGCTACCATGTTAATCCAAGCACTTATCATATCCCTTCTTGATTACTGTATCAGTCTCCTTGCTGACCTCCCTGCATTCCATCTCTCCCCATTCCACTCCATCTTTCACTCTGCTGCTGGGATAATTTTTCTACAAAAACATTCAGTCCATATTTCCCCAGTGCTCAATTACCTCCAGTGATCACCCAACCATCTGCACATCAAAAACAATCTCCTTATCATCAGCTTTAGAGTGCTCAATATCCTTTCCCACTCCTATCTTATCTGCAATTTCTTATTACAGCCCAGCCCACACACTCACTTTTTCTAGTGACAGCCTGCTCACTCTGCTTCAGTCTGGTCTATCTAGCCACTAATCTTTCACCAACATCCTGCCTCTGGTCTGGAATGCCCTCCCTCTTTCTATCCAACAGACTATCTCTCTCCCCACCTTCAAAACCTTATTGAAGACACAACTCTTCCAAGATGCCTTCCCTGACTAAGCCCTCATTTACTCTTCTCCTTCTCCTTTCTGGGTCATCCCTGCACTTGTATTTGCACCTTTTATTTATACCTCCTTCAACCCCACAACACTTATGTGCCTATCTGTAATTTGTAAATTTGCAATTTGTTTAATCTCTTTCTGTAGATTATAATTTAGTTGCGGACAGGTCATGTGTCTACTAGCGCTCCCAGGAGCTTATTACAGTGTTCTGCACACAGTAAGTGAAATACAAATGATTCCCTTTTCCCTTCTTTCCTCTCCCTTGGAAAACTCATTCACTCATATGGCTTTGACTATCATCTCTATAGTGGTGACACCCAAATCTACATCTCCAGTACTGATCTCTCTCCCTCTCTGCAGTCTTGCATTTCTTCTTGCCTTTAAAACCTCTCTACTTGAATGTCCTCCCATCACCTCAAACTTAATATGGCTAAAACTGAACTTCTTATCTTCCCACCCAAACCCTGACCTCCCACTCACTTTCCCATAACTATTGACAGCACCACCATCCTTCCTGTCTCACAAGCCCATAAGCTTGGCAAAATCTTGACTCCTCTCTCTCATTCAAATCATCACTAAATCCTGTCAGTTCTACCTTCACAATATTGCCAAAATCCAGCCCTTCCTCTCTGTCCAAATTGTTACCACATTAATGGAAGCCCTTATCCTCTCCCACCTAGATTACTGTATCAGCCTCCTTAGTGACCTTCCTGCCTCCTCTCTCTCCCCATTCCAGTCCATAGTCTGTTCTCCTGCTTGAGTCATTTTCCTTCAGAAATGTTCAGACCATGTTTCCCCATTTTTCAAACTCCAGCGGTTGCCCATCCAACTCCTCCTCAAACAGATATCCTATTACAACCCAGCCCACACACTTCATTCCTCTAATGCTAACCTTCTCACTCTACTTCAGTCTCATCTATCTCACTGTCGACCTTTTGCCCACATCCTACCACTGGGCTGGAATGTCCTTCCTCGTCATATTAGATAATTGCTCTCCCCCACTTCAAAGTCTTACTGAAGGCACATATCCTACATTCATTCATTCAATTGCATTTATTGAGCAATTACTGTGTGCAGAGAACTGTACTAAGCACTTGGACAGTACAATTCAGCAACAAATGGAGACAATACCTACCCAACAACTAGCTTTAAGAAGCCTTACCTGACTAAGCCCTCCTCTCCTCTTCTCTCACTCCTTTCTGCCTCACTCTGACTTGTTTCCTGCATTCATCCTCCCTCCCATCCCCTAGAACATGTTTATTTCCTTATATATGTGTAACATTTATTTATGCATATTAATATCTGTCTCACCCTCTAAACTCTGTGATTACTGTGGCCAGGGAATGTGTGTTTGTTATATAGTTCTCTCCCAAGCACTTATTACAGTGCTTTGCAAACAGTAAGTACTCAATAAATATGACTGAATGAATGAAATGATTGATTATTATTGGAGTGAGCAAACACTAGCACTTGAGCCATATTTGACCCTCCAATTGCTAGGTGGAGAAGCAGTATGGCTCAATGGAAAGAGCACAGCCTTGAGAGCGAGAGGTCATGGGTTTTAATCCAGGCCCCGCTGCTTGTCAGCTGTGTGACTTTAGGCAAGTCACTTAACTTCTCTGTGCCTCAATTCCCTCATCTGTAAAATGAGGATTAACACTGTGACCCAATGTGGGACAACCTGATCACCTTGTATTCTCCCCAGCGCTTAGAACAGTGCTTTGCACATAGTAAGCACTTAAATGCCACCATTATTTTTTTGTTGTTTTCTTTTGTTTCTAGCCCTCCACTGGGTCCAAAGAATTAAGACAGCTATAATATCTTCACTGCAAGCAATATCTGTATTAAATTGATTATTATGTTCCTAAGAGGACATAACATGAAGAGCTTTCTACAATGTGTCAATGCAATTTTAATAATTATCGGCAACACATAATAAGTATGATAATGTTTTAAGTGCTTACTAGGTGCCAAGAAACCTCTAGGTAGGTAGTTTACAGTCAAAGGTAGTGTACATTCCCTGTCCCACATAAAGCTCAAGAGACTGGATATTGAATCCCCATTTTACAGATGTGGAAGCTGAGGCACAGATAAAATGACTCCCCCAGGGTATCATAGAACCAAGTGGCAGAACCATTTAGAATCTAGATCCACTGGAATCCAGATCTGTGCTCTATCCACTAGTCTGTACTACTTCTTGGTCCATATATATTAGATGTGTGGTATGTGTCAGCTAATTAAAGCTTAAATGACTCTCTAAACCCAACAATTTGCCACCACATGTCTAATCAAAGGATTAGATTTCCCAGGATTACCATCCACCCAAGGCTACTTTAGCTCATTTTACACAAACAGGCAGGGGAGAAGGCTGGGGACTGAAGTCAACTCTAATCAGTTAATCATCAGTCAATCAGGGAGTGTCATTTATTGAGCTTGCTAGGTGCAGAGCACTTTAGTAAGTGTTTGGGAGAGGTCAATAGAGCAAGTAAATACAATACCACCCCCCAGGAAGTTTACAACTTAATCGGAGAGAGACATAAAAATAAATTACAGGTAGCTATAGGGATCAAATATAAGGAAGTGGGCATTAAGTGCAGGCTGAATTCTTAATTGCTTAGGGGCTGCAGATTCAAGTGCTTGGGTGATGCAGAAGGGAGGAAAACTAGGGTAGGGATTTGAGAGATTATTCAGGGATGACTTCCTGGAAGAAGTGTGATTTTTTTTTAAGTAGGTATTTTAAGATGAGAACAATGCTGGTCTCTTGGATACAAATGGGGAGGGAATTCCATGCAGGAGGGAGGGTGAGAGCAATGGGTTGAGGATATGAGAGAGATGAGTGAGGCACAGTGAACAGGTTGGTATTAGAAGAGCAAAACATGTGGGCTGGGTTGCAGCAGAGGAGAAAGGGTAAGTGGGGGGAGAGATCTGATTGCATGCTGGCGATCTGCACAGGAAGATGGGGGACTCTGGTGGGGGGTGGGGTCTCGGAGAACATTGGGTGCTGCAATCTGTCAGCCTGAGGTCGAGCCCCAGGATGTCTGGATTGAAGCCTCAGAGAGACTGGGCAGAAACCAGTTACTCCATGACTTTCCCTTTCCTGCAAGTAAGGATGAATGAATTGGAGAGATTTACTGCTTCCTGATATATCCCACAAAGTCCCGTTGATATACATTCTGGATTCCTGAGGAATTTGTGTATTTTGATGTCAAGACACTAGCCATTATTTTTAAGTCTGTATGGAAGATGGAGAAATCTCCAAAGAATAGCAAAGGGCAAGACTGAACTGATCTTTTAAAGTGAACAGAAACGATGAGTGGTAAATTGGTGAGCTTATCTTTGGCACTGGGGAAGAAACTGGAACAAATAATCCAATCATAAAAATAACTGATTTTCAACCACCTAGAGAACCCAAGAAGCTATTGATCAACCAAGAAGCCTCTGTGAAAAGCTAAAGTTGGCAAAAAAAAGCAAACGAACCCAAACAGTCTCCTATGAGATCAGAGGGAAGCAACAGGGTCAATCAATCAGAAGACTTGCAAATCCATAGGTGTATACTTTCCAATAAGCAATCGATTAATACGGCATGAATTAAGGACGTGTGAAGCTCTCTACTGATGATGGGGTATACTGTCAAGAACAACGGATGAGCCTGGGTTCTGGGCAGACACGACAAAGAATTTATATGAAGCTATTGATGATAGTGACCGTGGCTTTTCTAATGTTGCTTGCCTTGCTGTGGCCTGGTACTTGTGCTCCTGCTCAGGAAACGACTCCAACAGGGAGCAAGGATGAAGAACATTGAAATGAATCAATCTGTGCCACTTACTGAGTGCTTATTATATGCAGAGCACTGTTTTAAGCACTTGAGAGAAAGTACTAGTCAGTCAAACTTACTTACTGAGGGTATACTGTGTGCAGAACACTCTACTAAGCACTTGGGAGAGTATACTATAACAGACCCATTCCTTCTAGACATTACAGTCTAGAGGGTGAGGCAGACATTAATGTAAATAAATCATTTCCAGGTATCTACATAAGTGCTGTGGGGCTGGAGCAGGGAATGAATAAAAGGAGCAAGTCAGGATGATGCAGAAGGGAGTCAAAGAAAAGGAAAAAAAGAGTTTAGTCAGAGAAGGTCTCTTGGATGAGATGTGCCTTCCATAAGGGTTTGAAGCAGTGAGAGTAATGGTCTGTCAGATAAGGGTAGGGAGGACATTCCAGGCCAGAGGCAGGACGTGGGTGAGAGGTCAGTGGTGAGATAGACAAGATTGAGGTACAGGGAGAAGGTTGGCATTAGAGGAGTAAAGTGTGTGAGCTGGCTTGTAGTAGGAGAGTGGCGAGGTGAGGTACGAGTTGGCAAGGTGACTGAGTACTTTAAAGCCAATGGTGAGGAATATCTGAAGAGGAGGTGGCTGGGCAATGATTGGAGGTTTTTATTAGTACAATTATTCCTGCCCTCATGGAGCTCACAATCTGCTTTTTAATGCATGGGACTCATTTATGTTGAAGCTATCAAAGCCCAGAGGTAATAGCTCCTCCTATACCCACATGCTTGCATTGGCCACCTCAGTGGCCTCTGCCACCCCCATTAGACAGCTGTTCTTCAGGGATCATCCTGGGTCTGTCTGCCTGGAGGGATGTCTTAGGAGGTTCTTTGACTGAGACTTCCACCGCTGATGATCTGGCCCAGCTTGCATTCCACTACTTCCAGAGCCAAGATGAGAATTCCGTCTCCTGATTCTCAGAGTTCTACTCTCTCTACTGGACTAACAGTACCAAACCAAGTGGTGGGGCTTGTCTCTCATCCAAGGCAGCACGGGCCTGGGAGTTGGAAGGAACTGGGTTCTAATCCCAGCTCTGCCACTTGTCTGCTGGGTGGCGTCAGGCAAGTCGCTTAACTTCTCTGCCTCAGTTACCACATCGGGAAAATGGGGATAAAGTCTATGAGCCCCATGTGAGACTGGGACTGTGTCCAATCTGATTAGCTTGTATCTTCCCCAGTGGTTAGAACAGTGCTTGACACATAGTAAGCACTTAACAAATAGCATCATTATCAAGGGGCTCTCACAGTCGAAGAGCGGAAAAACAGACACACAGGGGAAAACACTGATGGGCTGAATTAAATGTTGCAAAGAAAATCAGTGAAAAGTATTTCAGACCTCAAATCTTGTCATTTGAAAGCCCCAGTATGGATGTTCTCACAAATCTTTCCCACAGTCTAAATGTGAAGTTTAATCTTCCTTTCTGCAATAAAGGGGTAGGAGGATGGGTAATGGAAAGAGTACGCTCTAAATGGTTCCTGGACCTCCAGGGCTAGGGGGTTGGGTGTCAGCATCAGTCAGTTAGTCAATCATATTTATTGAGATCTTACTGTATGCAGAGCACTGTACTAGCAGTGGGAGAGGACAATATAATAATAAACAGATACATTCCCTGCCCATAATATGAATACTAATAATGATAGTATGTAAGCATTTACTATGTGCCAAGAACAGTTCTAAGCACTGGGGTAGTTACAAGGCAATCAGGTTGTCCCAGTGGGGCTCACAGTCTTAATCCCCACTTTGCAGATGAGGTATTCATTCATTCAATAGTATTTATTGAGCGCTTAACTATGTGCAGAGCACTGTACTAAGCGCTTGGAATGTACAATTTGGCAACAGATAGAGACAACAATCCCTGGCCAATGACGAGCTCACAGTCTAATCATATCTGAGGCCCAGAGAAGTCAAGTGGCTTGCCCAAAGCATACAGCAGACAAGAGGCAGGACCGAGATTAGAACCCTGACCTCCGACTCCCAAGCCCATGCTCTTTCCACTAAGCCATGCTGCTTCTAGTTTACAGTCTAGATGCGGAGACAGACCTTAATATAAATAAATAAATTGTAGATTCCTCTCCTAGAGAAATGGGAGAGGCTTCTCTCCTGCACCAGTAGATTCATTCCATCATATTTATTGAACACTTATTGTGTGCAGAGCACTGTACTAAGGATTAAATGGTATTTAAGTGCTTACTATGTGCCAGGCACTGTACTAAGCACTGAGGTGGATACAAGCAAATCAGGTTGGGCACAGTCCTTGTCCCATGCGGGGCTCACAGTTTCAATCTCCATCTTATGGATGAGGTAGCTGAGGCACAGAGGAGTTAAGTGACTTGCCCAAGGTCACACAGCAGACAAGTGGTGAAGTCAGGATTAGAACCCACAGCCTTTTAACTCCCAGGCCTGCCTGTGCTCTATCCATTACTCCAAGCTCCTTCTCTAGATGGGAGGTTGGGAGTGACTACCAGCTTTCAGAAAGTATAATGGATGAAGGAACTACCTAAACCATTTTTGTAGAGCCGTCTTTTAGTTTAAATAGGATTCTGATACTGAGTCTGAATGCGTTGGTGTGATTTCCTGGAGAAAAATATCTTGCTCACTTACATTTTTGTCTATATAACTATAGTATTGCTCCTTTTCTGACTTCTTGCTCTTTTGGTGAGTATCGCAAAAATTCCAGTTGATACACTGGTAAATAGATATGTACTGCTGTTAGATACAAAACTTGCTGGAGATTCATTTTGGGGTAGTAACTTTGGATCCTTGATCATTAATACCTCAGCGTTGTCTTGGGAAAAGAAATGGCTACTTAGTGTTGTCCCAGGGGAATCAGGCCTTGGTTAAATCCCATTCAATTTATTCATCAGTGACCTTGTTGAGGGAATTGAGAATATGCTCATTAATCTTGTAGATGACCCTAAACTAAATAGAGTGGCTTAAGCCTTAAAAGGCAGGAATACAATTAAAAACAACCTTGATAAATCAAAGAGGTGTTTCTCCTTCAAAAACAGGATGATATTGAATGGGGACACAAGACAAGCATCACATTATGGGATGGGGAAATATTAGTAAGAGACAAGCCCAGTTGAAGATGACCTGGGATCAAAGTTGACAAGGAGTTGAATATGAATCACCAATTAATCTTATTATTTTTTTTTTAAATCCAACATAACACTGGGGTGTTTAAATAGGAACATGACATTTATGAGTCAGACCACAATCCATAAGACTCATCTGAAAATATTAGGCCCAGTTTGAATGATCACATTTTTAAAAGGAGGTGGAGAGGGATCAGGGAAGAGCATCAATACAAAAGTTTCATTCAACTGCCTACCAGACTTTGATTGGGGAAAAAAAAATGGAAAGGGCATTTAAGTCAAATAAAATCAATTAATGAAATGAGTTAATTTTCAGAAGTGCTGGCCCTTTGTTGGCCTCCTCTTTCTGTGCTGGGGGATTATCAGCCGCTGTCCCTGAAACTCATGTGGTTCAAGAAAAAAAAAAAACCTTCTGAGTGCATCTCTGCCCGGTGTTGTTTGTTAGCTAGAGTCGATAACAGAACTCCTGCAGTACTATGTTACTGTCACCAGTGATCATTGAACAACTACAAACCAAATCAATGTGTTTGGGGGAAAAGGAAAAATAGTTACATATTAGTCTTCTCTGTACTAGGTTACTTTACCACTTCAGGATATTATACCACTACAGCTGGAATGAATGATGGTACTTTATGATCATGAAGTAGCATGAGCTGAATGCCCATTTATGTGCTGCAGAAGCACATGCAAGTGCAAACAAAGTCACTCCCTCAGCTCACATGTTAAAAGTAATAGTGGTATTTGTAAAGTCTATGTGCCAAGCACTGTGCCAAGTCCAGGGGTAGAATTCTGGGAGAGCAAGTTAAAACACAGTCTGTATCTCATGAGGTAGTATCAGTCAAAGGGGGAGTGAGAACAGTATGTAATCTCCATTTTACAGATCAGGAAATTGAGGTCCAGGGAAGATGAGTGGCTTGCTGAAGATCATCCAGCAGGGAAGTGACAGAGCTGGGATTAGAACCCAGGTTGTCTGTGCTCTTCCCACTAAACGAGGATGTTTCATCCCTTTCTGTCTAAATAGGAATGTTAATTCCTTCAGTTCCCCAGAGGATTACCATCATTAAGAAGCATGGCTCTCTTATTTGGGGAAATTAAAATCAGATAAAGATGCTTAAGGAAGCCCTTCATCCAATCCACCGTAGCTTAGGCAAAGTGCCCCTGAATCTTATACTCATGACAAATCATGGCGTGGATAAAATACATTCAGGTCTTTCCAGTTGTCTCATAGGGGTGATAGTAGCAGAAATGAAGAAATTGAAAAGAGACTTGAGCTTTCGGGTTTATAACTGTCTCATTTCTATTTCACCCTACATTCTATAACTGATTTTAACACTTCCCTCCCGGCTAGATTGCACACTCCTTGAAGTCCAACTGTTTCCAAAAGTGAACCACATGTAAATTCCTTCATTCATTCAATCATATTTACTGAGCACTTACTCAGTGCAGAGCACTGTACTAAGCACTTGGGAAGGAAAATTCAGCAGCAAATAAAGACAATCCCTGCCCACAGTGGGTTCACAGTCTAGAAGCGGGGAGACAGGATGCTGAGAGCCGTCACTGCTCAGAAGCTATTAATAAATGGATTGACCCTTGCCCTTGAGGAACATATGTTTGTATCTTGGCAGTAGTCTTTGTGTGGGGACTGGATTTTAAGAAAAAGTGTTAAGGATAAGATAAGTTAGCAAAGAGTACTGTCATTAGGGATCAGAGCTATCAATCTTTGACACTCTGGTACCCAAACTATGAACACCTCTCCAATGGTCTTCCCTAAGTCCATATCTTCAGCAGCTATTATAGAACCAAGCAGGGCAACAGGACCCAGGGATCATATTCTGACTTGATATAACAGCATAGCTCAGTGGAAAGAGCCTGGGCTTGGGAGTCAGAGGTCATGGGTTCGAATCCCGGCTCTGCCACTTCATTCAATAGTATTTATTGAGCGCTTACTATGTGCAGAGCACTGTACTCAGCTCTTGGAATGTACAAGTCGGCAACAGATAGAGACAGTCCCTGCCCTTTGACGGGCTTACAGTCTAATCGGATAATTATGGTATTTGTTAAGTGCTTACTATGTGCAGAGCACTGTTCTAAGCGCTGGGGTAGATACATGGTAATCAGATTGTCCCACGTGGGGCTCACATTTTTTAATCCCCATTTTTACAGAAGAGGTAACTGAGGCACAGAGAAGTTAAATGACTTGCCCAAGGTCACACAGCAGACAAGTGGCGGAACCAGGATTAGAACCCATGACCTCTGACTCCCAAGCCTGTGCTCTTTCCACTAAGCCACACCATGCTGCTTGTCAGCTGTGTGACTGTGGGCAAGTCACTTCACTTCTCTGTGCCTCAGTTTCCTCATCTGTAAAATGGAGATTAAGACTGTGAGCCTCATGTGGGACAACCTGATTACCCTGTATCTACCCCAGCACTTAGAACAGTGCTCTGCACATAGTAAGCGCTTAACAAATACCAACATTATTATATAGCCCAAAGTGTGAACAGGATATACACAGTATGTGCATATGCATGGACAAGTGACATAATCTAGTGGAAAGAGCATGGACCTGGGAGTCAGAGGTTTCGGCTGCTAATCTCAGCTTCCTTCACTGCTTACCTGCTGTGTGACTTTGAGAAGCAGCATGACCTAGTGTCAAGAGCACGGGCTTGGGATTCAGAGGACGTGGGTTCTAATCCCATCTCTACCACTTGTCTGCTCTGTGACCTTGGGGAAGCCACTTAACTTCTCTTTGCCTTACTTACCTTGACTGTAAAATGGGGATTAAGACTGTGAGCCTCACATGGGACAACCCGAAATATCTTGTATGTATCTCAGCAATTAGAACAGTGCGTGGCACGTAGTAAGTGCTTAACAAATACCATAATTATTATTATAATTTCCTTGAGCAAGTCACTTAACTCCTCTAGGCCTCAGTTTCCTCATCTGTAAAATGTGGATTGAATCCTCCTCCCTCTGATTTAGACTGTGATTCCCATGTGGTTCAGGGTTTGTAGACTCTAGATTATGCCCACACTGTATAGTGGGCAGGTAATGTGTCTGTTTATTATTGCACTGTATTCTCCCAAGTGCTTAGTACAAGGCTCTGCAAACAGTAAACACTCAGTTTGATTGACCGAATGTATCCAACCTGATTATCTTGTATCTATTCTACCACTAATACCACTGCCTGGCACATAAGAAGCACTTGACAAATAGCATTAAAAAATGAATTTTTCTATAGCAATAGAAAGTCTCCCACCCAGATAATTTCTTCCTTCTTTAGTTCAATTTCAGTAAATACCCAGAAACCAAATAGGGAGATCCATTTAATACAAATCTCACAACCATTCTGTATTACTTGTACTAAATGTATCTCCCTACTTGGTTCCTGGGTTTTTCACAACAGAATGGTTGTGAGTACACTTAAAATGTAGGGGGGAAAAAGATGCTTTTCATCACTGTCATACAAGTTCTTTTTCCCTGGTGTCAGTTCTGTAAACCAAGTGCGAGAATGAAATTTGATAAAGAATTTGAGTTAATGCATGACATGTTGAGCTAGTACTATAAAAATGTGCAGTATGCATGATGCATGTATACATTTCTGCACATACTATATATTTATAGGGAGGCGGCAGAGGCAATATTTTCCTGTTGTGAAATGTTCCCATCAGTAAGAAAAACCATTCAAGTTATTTATAGTACATTGGGATGAGACAGCTGTCTGAGCAAGTGCAATATGCTACTTTTCTTGCTATTCTTGAAATCGATATCTCCCAGTGAGTTAGGAAATTGGGTGTTTCTTTTGACCTTTTAAGCTCTACCTTTAACAAGTTTATACACCCTACCATGCTCCTGAAAACTCAGCTTTTCAGAGTGTTGTACTCTTGATTACTTTCCCTTGCAGGAAGCTTAGTTTGCAATGAGAAACTATCCTGTGAATGAGAGCTGTGTTGCTCAACTGTTGGGTACCGCACTAGACAATTTCACCCCGAGCTCAAGCCTTTTTTGGCAGAAAAATGCCCCCCAAGATATTACTTACTATGATGAAATCCTCACCATAGCGTTCTTGTTGCTCCTGTTCCATCTTCATTATTTATGTGCCCTCGAGTTGAAAATCTCACTCATTCATTCATTCAGTCATATTTATTGAGCACTTACTGTGTGCTGTTCACTGTTCTAAGTGGTTGGGAGAGTACAATAAACAATAAAGACACATTCCCTGCCCACAGCGTGCTTAAGTGAAAAGCAGCATGGCCTAGTGAAAAGAGCACAAGCCTGAGAGTCAAAGAACCTGGGTTCTAATCATGACTCTTCCAATTTTGCTGTGTGACCTTAGGAAAGGCATGTAACATCTCTGTGCTTCAGGTTTCCTAATGTGTAAAATTTGGTTTAAATACCTGTTCTCCCTCTTACTTGCAGTGTGAGCCCCATGTGGGAGAGGGACTGTGTCCAACTTGATTAACTTGTATCTACTCCAGCACTGAAAACAGGGCTTGACACATAGCAAGCATTTAACAAATACAATACTGATAATTCTACTACAACTGATGATGATGATAATCAGTAGGAGACAACTTGATAGGGAAAGAATTGTTAGACTAGTTGACAATAATGTCAGGTGTGAATTGTTAATAATAATAATGATAATAATTGTGGTATTTGTTAAGTGCTTACTATGTGCCAGACCTCCTCTCAGGGAGTTTCCGGTAGTCTACCAGACTCAGCTATGGGAAGGAGAGTCAGCCAGAGGCATACCCATTCCATTTCTAGCTTGGGGAGTGGCTAATGAATGGAAGGTAATCTGCTACAAGTCAAAACTCATCTGTGCTGGGCAGCAGCGGCATGGGAGAGAGCCGCGGGTGGAGACTCAAGTTTACTGCACAGAAGGCAGCAATGGTAAATCATTTCTGTATTTTTACCAAGAAAATTATATAGATATGAACGATTGCAGATGGAGAGCAGAGTGCTCTGGGAGAGATGTATTCATGGTGTCTCTATAGGTCAGAAACAGCTTGTCGGCATAAGACGTGGCAAGATGTGCCAGACACTCTTCTAAGTCCTTGTCCATAAGGGGCTCAAAATCTTAATCCCCATTTTGCAAATGAGGTCACAAACCCAGGGACGTTAAGTGACTTGCCCAAGATCAAACAGCAGACCACTGGAGGAGCTGGTATTCGAAACCAGGTCTTTCTGACTCCCAGGTTGAAGCTCAGTCCACTGACTTCTTAGAGAAATAATTGTTGGACACATTAACCATATTTAATATCAGATGTGAATAATGAGCATGCGCCCAAAGGCTAAAAGTGTGAAAGGAATTATGAACAATCTGCAACAACTAAAACTGTGCAGATGTGAGGATTTTTGATCTTGCAAGCACATCTCATCCACCCCCTCGTGGCATTTACTAAGTACTTACTATGTGCTTAGTGCTGGGGTTGATGAAAGCTATGAGATAGGGGAATCATATTCTATATTATTCCCATTTAAAGATGAAGTAATTAAGGCCTAAAGAGATGTAGTGACTTACCTACCCTACCTACTGTACCTCAGTAGTACAGGCATAGGAGTGATAAGGACCTGGCTTTTAATTCCAGCTCTATTACTTGTCTACTGTGTGACCTTGGACAAGTCACTTAACTTCTCTGTGCCTTGGTTACCTCATCTTTAAAATTAGTATTAAAATTGTGAATACCTTGTGGGATATGGATATGCTCAACCTGATTAGCTTTTATCTACCCCAGTGCTTAGTATAGTGCCTGGTACATAGTGAGCACTTAACCAATGCCACTAAACACACACACACACACACACACACACACACACACACACACACCAAGTTCATTACTGTCATCATCACATCACATTAATAGTCATCTAACAGTGTTAATGATCTAATGAAGACTCAGCTGTGAATAATCATAGCCAGAGTTTTGTTAAAATTCTATGACAAATAACCCTGGCTGTTTTAGCCAAGAAACACAGTATAGTAGCCACGTAGAGTCAGCTCTGTGACTTTGGGCAAGTCACTTAACTTCTCGGTACCTCAGTTACCTCATCTATAAAATGGGGATTAAGACTATGAGTCTCATGTGGGACAACCTGATTACCCTGTATCTACCCCAGCGCTTATAACAGTGCTCGGCACATAGTAAGCGCTTAACAAATGCCAACATTATTATTATTATTATTATATAGTTTAAATCTTTTAGAATTACCCTAAGGTTTAGGGGTTTATTTTTTGCATGTTTACAAGTTGCATTTTCTCTTATAAAGTTAAACCAGAAGGATATGTGTGGGAGAACTCTCATATCTCTATTGCCAGAAACAAAGAGGGATCAACATTATTATGCTCACAATTATAGACTAAAACTCCCCAACCATAGCATAACCTTCAAACCCAGAAAGCGTATGTCTAGCTCTTTCTTCCTCTATATGCAAACAGAGTCTAAAGTATAAACTCCTCGATGAAGGGTATTCTTATTCTGTTGTACATTCTCAAGCGTCTAATATTGTGCATTGCATACAGTCCTCTGCACAAAGTAAGCGCTCAATATATGCCATTGATTTATGAAGGGTGTTGATGGAGAATATAGCCAGTCATTTGTATTTATTAAAGCACTTGCTGTGTGCAGAGCACTGTACTAAGTGCTTGGGAGAGTATAATGAGCAGTAGCGTGGCTTGTGGGACAAGAATGGGCTTGGGAGTCAGAGGTCATGGGTTCTAATCCTGGCTCCACCATTAATCAGCTGTGTGACTTTGGGCAAGTCACTTAACTTCTCCATGCCTCAGTTACCTCATCTGTAAAATGGTGATTAAAACTTTGATCCCCACGTGGGACAACCTGATTACCTTCTATGTACCCCAGTGCTTAGAGTATTGCTTGGTACATAGTACATGCTTAACAAATACCATCATTATTATCATCATTATTATTATTATTGCAATGCAACAATAGACAGACACAGTCCCTGCCCACAGTGAGCTTACAATCTAGATGGCATACAATAGATTACCAATTGTATAATTGCTAAATTGATCAATTTAGGTATTTTTCATGGAAGATTCCAAATTTTATATTCTATGAGGATTGATCTATTTTCTAACAGTTCATTCAGCTCTTATAAATATAATCATCTATATTATAAAACCAAGGAGTTTATGGGTGTTGAGGGGACCTTGAACTGTGTGATTTAAAAAGAAAAAAAAACCTGTAATTGCAGTTGACTAATACATGATAGAAATAGATGTTACATCTGTGTTCTATAAAAGTAATAACTCTCCATAACTCTGCATACATTTTCATAACAAAACTGTGTTATGCTACAGTGAATGCTCGTGTAGCTCAAAAATATTTCTTAAAGGTCTTCTGAAGTTTTCCTGGATCCCAGTTATTTTCTGGGATTTATGAAAATACTAGCGAAGAGCAGATCAATTAAGTAGTATGACCATTAGCTGAAAACTTTCTATTTCACTTCAGTTTTGACTTCCAAAATCCACTGGGGACCTTCAGAAGTTTCAGGTAATCCCATCATTTTTTGAATTCAGACAGTCTGAAAGGTAACTTTTTATATTAGAATGGGAAAAGTACCATTGTTTTGCATCACAATTGTATTACATTACGCTGTACTGTTGCATTTTGTCATTGCCTCCAGACTGTGAGCCCGTGGACAGGGATTCTCACTATTGTTGTATTATACTTGCTCAAGTCTTTAGTACAGTGCTCTGCACACAGCAAGTGCTTACGAGAAGCAGCGTGACTCAGTGGAAAGAGCAAGGGCTTGGGAGTCAGAGGACATGGGTTTGAATCCTGACTCTGCCACTTGTCTGCTGTGTGATGGTGGGCAAGTCACTTAACTTCTCTGTGCCTCAGTTACCTCCTTTGTAAAATGGGGATTAATACTGTGAGTCTCACGTGGGGCAACCTGATTACCCTGTATCTACCCCAGAGCTTAGAACCATGCTCTGCACATAGTAGGCACTTAACAAATACCAATATTATTATTATTAATAATAATAATGAATATGATTGAATGAATAAATGAATAAGTTACTGAATCAAGTCACAGGTCCCTATAGAGTTCATAAAGTTGTGTGGGTTATGTAGTTAGGGATTTTGTCTCTTTATATTGTCTGTACCATCCACTAGACAGTAAACTTTTTATTGGCAGGGAACTTGTCTGCCAACTCTGTTGTATTGTACACTACTTGACAACAGCTAAGTAGAGAAGCAGCAGTAGAGAAGCAGCGTGGCTCAGTGGAAAGAGCACGGGCTTGGGAGTCAGAGAACATGGGTTCTAATCCTGGCTCCACCACTTTTCAGCTGTATGACCTTGGGCAAGCCACTTAGCCTCTCTGTGCCTCATTTACCTCATCTGTAAAATGGGGATTAAGACTGTGAGTCCCATGTGGGACAACCTGATTACCTCGTCTCTACCCCAGCGCTTAGAACAGTGTTTGGCACATAGTAAGTGCTTAACAAATACCATAACTTTTTTTTACTACTATTTTTACTACTACTGCTACTATTCCTACTACCAGTATTAATATCAATAACAATGATAATATCACTAAGGGTAATTGTTGTATTTCTTAGACTTTTAATATATGCTGAGCTCTGGACTAAATGCTGGGATAATTAAAAATATTCAGATCCCACTCGGGGCTCACAGTCTCAATAGGAGGGAGAAGAGGTATTAAAAGCATTGAATCACCTTTTGCTCCCTCCTCGTTTATCTCGCTGTTCTACTATTATAACCCAGCCCACACCCTGTGGTTCCCTAATGCCAATCAACTCGTTGTATCTAAATCTCTTCTATCTCACAGCTGATCTCTCTCCAGAAATGTCCTCCTTCTCACCACCTGCAAGGCCTTATTGAAGGCACATCTCCAAAAGGCCTTCCCTGATTAAGCCCTCATTTCCTCTCATCCCACTCCCTTCTTCATCACTCTTGCATTTGGATTTGCTCCCGGGATTCACCCCTCCCTCAGCTCCACAGTCCCTAAGCATTTATCCATAATATATTTATTTATATTAATGTTTATCTCCCCCTCTGTACTGTCAGCTCAGTGTGGAAAGGGAACAAGATTATAATAATAACAATAATAATAATGTTTGTATTTGTTAAGCACTTACTACGTGCAGAGCACTGTTTTTAGTGCTGGGGTAGATACAGGGGAATGAGGTTGTCCCACGTGAGGTTCACAGTCTTACCCCCATTTTACAGATGAGGGAACTGAGGCACAGAGAAGTGAAGTGACTTGCCCACAGTCACACAGCCGACAAGGGGCAGAGTCGGGGTATCAACTCAGATTATCAACTCTGTTATATTGCTACATTGTACTCTTCCAAGTGTTTAGTACAGGGGTCTTCCTACAGTAGGCCTTCAAATGTGATTGATTGAATCCTCATTTTACAGATGAGAGAACTGAGGCACAAAGATGTTAAGTGATATGCCCAAGGTCACAGCAGGTGACAGAACAGGGATTAGAACCCAGAGTCTCCCAATCCCAGCATGGTGATCTTTCCACAAGGCCACACTGCATCCCTCAGTAGTTAGTAGTAATACCTCTATTACTCAACCTTTACTTTCCAGTTGAGGGAAGTATAACATTTAGTGTAAGGACAACTTCATTGTATCTTTACCATTTCCACCTTAAGCTCATGCGGGCAGAGAATGTGTCTGTTTATTGATATATTGTACTCTCCCATGTGTTTAGTACAGTACTTTGCATGCAGAAAGCTCCCAGTAAATATAACTGAATGAATGAAGTAATAACTAAGGTGAAGGTATTTGCTCAATCAGTCAGTGGTTTTCATTTTGGACTTCCTTTGTGCAGAACACTGTACCGAGTGTTTAGAAGAGTGCAGTGCAGTTGGTCAATGTGGTGAGCCCGCAACAAGCTGCCTTACCAGTGATTGTTTGTGATCTCACTAGCAAGAACAACAAGAAACAGACTTGCAAAGCCACTTATGTGTTCATTCATTCATTCAATCGTTTTTATTGAGCGCTTACTATGTGCAGAGCACTGTACTAAGCACTTGAGGCAGGTGATTAAGGGCCTGTCGGGGGCAGAGCTTGGAGGGAGGCAAAGCCTTCTCTCCCTGCTCTACAGGGTAACTGGTCTGGACCAATCAATGACTGCTTTGCAGAGCCACAGCTGTGACACCTAAGGCATATAAAAGCCCTTCGTTTTGAATCACCAGGGGCAGAAGCATGCAGAGAAGTAAGTGCTCTGAGAGCAGCAGGAGAGCAGGCCTTGAAAGCAGAAAGAAGCATTGGCAGAATGGGCTCCTTTGACTACAGACTGGTATTGGACCCTTGGGGGAGTGGAGTGAGTGAGTATGTCTCACCCTCGGCACACTGGTAAAACTAAATAAAAACTTTCCACAGTAACCTTGGGGATCAGAGGTGTGGTTTGAGCTCTACTACATGTCACTAAGGACCCCTACCCCCCCCCCCCCCCCCCCCCCCCCCCCGCCCCGGTCCAGGAAAGTCCTGGATGGTACAAACTGGGGGCTCATGACAGATATGAACCCTGCCTAATAAATATGTACATGTATGTACAGATATTCATATATAGATATTAGGCATTTACACCTAGATATATCTATCTCTATATCTATATATATCTATATCTATCTATCTATCTACATATATACATCTCTCTCTATGAAAAATGTATATGAAAATATACATATAAGATGTATATAAATATATTTATCTATATGTGCTCTGAGGGAGGGGATTGGGTCAGTACTCAGGCGCTTAGGGGGAGAGACTAATTGTGTCTGGATGAGACAATAAGGATGAAAATTGGGTGGAGGGATGAGTTAAGTAAAGGTAGACATCCTGGAGGATCCATTCCTGTGTCACCCCCCTAGCCTGAAACTTCATCCCCAACCATATACACCAGAAGACTACTCTCCCCACCTTCAAAACTTTATTAAGGTCACATCACCAAGAGGCCTTCCCTGATTAAACCTTCTTTTCCACAGCTCACTCTCCCTTCTGTGTCATCTAAGCATCCCACTCTGTGACCAATGGATACTTGATATGCTCCCCACCCCCAAGCCCACAGCACTTATGTACATGTCACATTATGTGTCTGTCTATCTATCTATCTATCTATCTATGTGTGTATATATGCATATGTCAGATTACTTATTTATTCATATTAATGTCTGTTTCCCCTCTAGACATATTCTATGAGCAATTGGGCAGGAACATTTCTACTTATTCTGTGTACTATCCCAATTGCTTAGTATAGTGGTCTGCACATGATAAGTGCTCAATAAATGTCAGTGATTAAGATATGATTTTAGAAGGACTCTGTAAATGGGGAGAATGCTCATCTGTCAGATATATGGGAGAGGGAGTTCTAGGTAGGAAAGAGGATATGAGAAGAATTGATGGCAGATGAGGCGAGAGTAAGAGATAGTGAGTAGGTTAGAATGAGAAGACAGAAGTGTGTGGGCTGTGGTTGAGTGGGAGAGGAGCAAGGATAAGTAAGTGCGGGAGGAGCTGATTGAGTGCCTTGAATTTAATAGTGAGGAATTTCTGCTTGATATAGAGATAGATGGACAACAAATGGTAATACTTGATGAGTGGGAAGATGCAGAATGACTTATTTCAGATATGTGATCCAGGTGGCAGAATAAAGTTTGGATGAGATGGGAGAGGTTGGAGGGTGTTTAGTGAGGAGACTGACACAGCAGTCTAGGCAGTACTTGACAGTGCTTGAACCACTCTTGTAGCAGTTTAGGTCAGGAGAAGGGAGAAAATTCTGGTGATGTTGTGGAGGTGGAATCAACAGGATTTTGTGCCTGATCAAATGTGGGGGTTCTCTATTTCTAATGGCATTTGATGAGTGATTACTATATGCCAGGCACTGTACTAAGCGCTGGAGTAAATACAAGCTAATCAGGTTGAATACAGTCCTCTACCCAAATGGTCTTCTGGCTTAATCCACATTTTACAGACAAGATAAGCTCAGAGAAGTGAAGTGACTTTCCCAAGGTCACACAACAGACAAGTGGCAGATCCGGAATTAGAATCCAGGTCCTTTGGATTCCCAGGCTTGTGCTCTATCCACGAGGCCATGTTTCTTCTCCTTCACCCTGGGTTGAAGAAGAGCAATGAGTCAACAATAATGCCAAGGTGGCAGACTTGTGAGATGGGAAGGATGGCCATGGCAACAGCATTGATTAAAAACTGGAGGAGGAGAGACTGTGGGAGGGAAGATTGGTGAGATTGGTTTGGGGCATGTGGAGACTGAGGTGATGGGAAATTCAGGATGTTTTGAAGGCAGGAGGAAATGTGAGACTGTGGAGATGGGTAAATGCCAGGGCTGGTGATAGATTTTTTGGAGTTATCGGATGGATATGGCAGCTGAACCCATGGGAACCCTGCACGCTCCGCTCCTCTGCTGCCCACCTCCTCACTGTCCCTTGGTCTCGCCTATCCCGCCGTCGACCTCTGGGCCACGTCCTCCCGTAGTCCTGGAACACCCTCCCTCCTCACCTCCGCCAAACTGATTCTCTTCCCCTCTTCAAAACCTTACTTAAAACTCACCTCCTCTAAGAGGCCTTCCCAGACTGAGCTCCCCTTCTCCCTCTACTCCCTCTACCACCCCCCCCCCACCTCTCCGCAGCTTAACCCTCTTTTTCCCCCATTTCCCTCTGCTCCTCCCCATCTCCCTTCCCATCCCCTCAGCACTGTACTCGTCTGCTCAACTGTATATATTTTCATTACCCTATTTATTTTGTTAATGAAATGTACATCGCCTTGATTCTATTTAGTTGCCATTGTTTTTACGAGATGTTCTTCCCCTTGACTCTATTTATTGCCATTGTTCTTGTCTGTCTGTCTCCACCGATTGGACTGAAAGCCCGTCAAATGGCAGGGACTGTCTCTAACTGTTGCTGACTTGTTCATTCCAAGCGCTTAGTATAGTGCTCTGCACATAGTAAGCGCTCAATAAATACTATTTAATGATGGGAAAGAATGCATTCTCCAAAGGAGTGGGTGCACATGGAGAACAGAAGGGACTCAGAACTGAGCCTTAAGGATTCCCTACTCTGAGTAGTAAAGTGCTCTGCACACAGTAGGCGCTCAATAAACATGATTGAATGAATCAATGAGGTAGAGTTGGAGCCAACAAAGAGACCTAAAAGGAGAGGGTAGAGAAATAGGAAGCAAACCAGGAGAGGAGTGTGTCACTGAAACCAAGATTTGATAGTATTTGTCAGAGAAAGGGATGGCGCACTGTATTAAAGGCAACTGAGAGGTCAAAGAGAATGAGGAGGGAGTAGAGTTCTTTAGATTTGTCAAGACCAGAGGTCCCTGGTGATTTTAGGAAGGACAGTTTGAGTGGAGCGGGCAGAAAGGTTGAAAATAGAGTTGGAGGAGAGGAAGTAGAAGTAGCAAGAGTTAAAAAAAAAAAAAGTCCTTCAAGAAGTTGTAGAATTGAATGATAAGAGGGACATAAGGAGATTGTTGGAAGAGACAGAAGGGGTCACGGGAGGGTTATTTTAGGAGAGAAGAGTTACTTGGGCATGTTTAAAAGCAGATGGGAAAGGGAGAGTGGGCAGTTAAAGATAGCAGTTAGGAATGGAAGAATAGTGGGTTAAAGTGATTTAATAAGGTGTAAAAGAATGGGATTGAATGGAAGGGGTAACTTTTGAAAGTCGATGGGTCATCTCCTCTTGGGATGAAAACTTTATCAGGATCGCATCCTCAAGTCAGCCAGCAATCCAGAATAAAAATGTTGACCTCTGTAGTTTTACAACCTGCATGTCCGTTGCTCCTTTATTGTTTCATCTCCAGTAAGCAAATCATGACTCATGAATTGTCTCCACATAGTTTAAATAACACAACAAATATGAGGCAAAGAGAAAATCTCTCATTGTTCTGGATGGCTCCAATATGTGCTTTCACTATGCATTGTTGCTACACTATGACAACAGAATTAAGGAACATTTTTATGACAACCTGACATCTAAATGATGACATATCTGAATATCTGGTATTGGAAGAAATGGGTATGCCCAATCAAGAGAAGCAACGTGGCTCAGTGGAAAGAGCCCGGGCTTAGGAGTCAGGGGTCATGGGTTCTAATCCTGGCTCTGCCACTTGTCAGATGTGTGACTTTGGGCAAGTCACTTAACTTCTCTATGCCTCAGTTACTTCATCTGGAAAATGGGGATTAAGAATGTGAGCCCCGCATGGGACCTGATTACCCTGTATCTACCCCAGCGCTTAGAACAGTGCTCAGCACATAGTAAGCACCTCGGCACATAGTAAGCGCTTAACAAATACCAACATTATTATTATTATTAAATACCAACATTATTATTATTATACATGGGCAGTATTTATGGAACCTGTTATGTGCAGAGTTCTATACTAAGAAGTTGGGAGAGTAATAATAATTGAGGTATTTGCCAAGTGTTTATTATGTGCCCAGCACTGTTCTAACCACTGGGCTAAATGCAAGGTTATATGTTGGACACAGAAGCTGCCCCACTTGGGGCTCACAGTATGAGTAAGAGGGAGAACAAGGATCAGAGCTCCATTTTTCATAAGAGGAAACCAAGGAACAGAGAAATTAGGTGACTTGGCCAAGGTCACACAGCTGGCAAGTTCATTCAGTCACATTTATTGAGCACTTACTTTTTGCATAGCATTTTACTGTTTGGGAGAGTATAATACAACAATAAACAGATTCCCTGCCCACAATGAGATTACAGTCTAGAGGGGGGAATAGACAGTGGTATAAATAAATTACAGATATTTACATAAGTGCTATAGGGATCAGAGAGGGAATGAATAAAAGGAATAAGTCAGGGCGATGAAGGGAGCAGAAGAGAAAAGGACGGTTTAGTCAGGGCCTCTGGGAGGAGAAGTTATGGAGCTGGGATTTTAACCCACGTCCTCTGGCTCTGAAGGCTGTTTTCTTTCCACTAGACCACACTGCTCCTCAAGAGAATACAATAGAGTTGTAACAAGCATATGAAGGACAAAGTATTTTCTGAATCTAAACTAAAGGTTATCAAGGGCCCAGAGAAAGGCATTATCATTAGTAAAAAAGCAGATGATGTTGCTTTTCTAGATTCTAATCATTTATTCTATTGTTCTGGACATTTGGATAGGTATATTCACTTATCAGTTGTGTGACTTTGGGCCAGTGACTTAACTTCTCTGGGCCTCAGTTGCCTCATCTGTAAAATGGGGCTTAGGACTATGAGCCCCATGTAGGACAACCTGATTACCTTTGTATCTACCCAGGCACTTAGAACGGTGCTTGCCACTTAGTAAGTGCCTAACAAATATCATCATCATTATTATTATTGTATTCCATAATAATAGCTCACCCCAAATGCAGGTGACACTGAATGTACATGCCCAGGACAGTTCATTTTTAAAGTCTACAGTGAAGTCGTTATGCAGAGAAATCCTATATTAAACATTTGATTTATGACTGTGACTAATGGAAATGGGTTTTGGATATATCATTATGATGAGATGAAATGATCTGCCCAGGACCACATGATAGGCCAGTGGCATAATTGAGATTAGAACCCAGCTCTTCTGACTCCCATACTTGTGCTCTGTCTACTGGGTCATGCCATTTCGGAGCACTTAAACATACTAGTGAAAGATCTCTGCCCTCCAGGAACTAACTGCTTGCTGAATAACCCCAGGCCCAAGCCCCATCCATTGTTCTCCAAAGGAAATTCCTCCATTTTAGGGCATCTCCATTATCTTTGGCAGAATGTGTCTGTTATATAGTTATACTGTACTCTCCCAAGCACTTATTACAGTGCTCTGCACACAGTAAATGCTCAATAAATACAATTGAATGAATGAATAAATCTTCCTCCCTGTACATACTCCTTCTAACTTTCCCATCTCTGGCAATAATTATATCACGATTCTATCCCCAACACCCAAACCCTCAGCTCTGGTGTCATCACTGACTCCTCACTGTCCTCCAGTTCTCACATTCATTCATTCAAGTGCTAAATCACCAGTTCTTCAAATTTCTCGGAGCTGAAAAGCAGTGTGACCTGTGAGTCGGAGAACCTGAGTTCTAGTCTCAGCACTGCTAGTTTTCTGCTGTAGGACCATGGACAAGTCACTTACCTTTTCTCTGCCTCAGGATCCTCACCTGTAAAATGTGTCAGGTTGTCATAAGCGTTGTTCAGTGGAAAGAGCACGGGCTTGAGAGGCAGAGGTCATGGGTTTGATTCTCGGCTCTGCCACTTGGCAGCTGTGTGACTGTGGGCAAGTCACTTCACTTCTCTGGGCTTCAGTTCCCTCATCTGTAAAATGGGGATTAAGACTGTGAGCCCCACGTGGGACAACCTGATTCCCCTGTGTCTACCCCAGCGCTTAGAACAGTGCTCTGCACATAGTAAGCGCTTAACAAATAACATTATTATAAAAACAGGATTAAATACCAGATTTTCCCCTCACCTCTAGTCTGTGAGGCCTTTATGGGACAGGGACTCTATCCAACCTGATTACCTTGTTTGCATCACCCCCAGCACTTATTTGAGAACTTGGCACATAAATAAATGCTTAGGAAAATACCATTATTATTATTAGTAGTACTAGTAGAATTGTTATTATTTTTAAATTCTGAGGTAGGAGTCAGGGGGAGATGAGAAAAAAAGGGTAATCAGGAAAGGCCCCTTGGAGAAGATGACACTTTGGAAGGACTCTGAAAATGGGGAGACTGTAGGTTTGGTGGACTTAAAGGCAGAGAGGGTACCAGGCATAAGGAAGGGCATTGGCAAGGGATCAGGGTGGATAGAGCAAAGGACGAAGAATCAGAAGGACCTGGTTCTAATCCTGACTCTGCTGCTTTTCTGCTGCGTGACCTTGGGCAAGTCACTTCACTTGTCCATGCCTCAGTTCCCTCATCTGTAAAGTGGGGATGAAGACTGGGATCCCTACGTGGGTCATGGACTGTGTCCAACCTGATTAGCTTGTACTTATCCCAATGCTTAGTACAGTGCTTGGAGTACAATAAGCACGTAACAAAATACCATTTAATAAAAGAGGGAGCTAAGAATGAGGTACAATCCATAACTGTTCTTTTGTACTCTACTCTTGCAAGGACTCAGTACAGTGCTCTACACACAATAAGCACTCACTAAATTCCATTGATGGTTGGATTATATGGTCAGCAGGGGGAGAAAGCAACAACCAAAAGAAAATATTTTGTTTTTCCCAAAAGTCTCTGCTGTCCATATTCTCAGAGGAGAATTGAGATGCATATCCTTAGGTGAAAGAATTTAGATTAAGATACTAAGTAGAGAAGACCTTGAAGTCACACTCTGAAAAAACTCCCCCCTTCTGCATCAGGTGAATGATGTTGACCCAGACGAAGTGATGGCATTAGGGGAGAAGATCCCATGATTCAACATTTGCTGATAGAAAATAAGAATAACGAGAAAGTGGGGATTTTAGTTAGAACCATTTCAAGCATACTGAGGAAGATGTCAAAGCACAGGCATTAAACAAATAACACAAATTACTTTCCAAGATAGGAGCAAGTTTTAGAGAACGAGGGAGAAAATTGAAGGATACAGAGATAAAGCAGGTAGGTATTAGGTTGGGAAATAAACCTTCCTATGTCAGGAATATAAAGTGGCCTCTCTCCTCTCGCAATTTTGGAAGGGTTGTCCTTAAATCGATTCACAATGGGCTGCATCCTATGAGAGGAGAAGCAGATTCTAACAACTATGAAAAACTCAGGGCAGTTTTGGAACACTTTGGTCCTACATGATTGCTAATAATCAGAAGAAATAAATAGTACCTTCATTTCCTTCGTTATGCTGCTGGATTCTAATTTATGGTCCCAACAGCTTTCTGACACTTTAGCTATTGAAAAGCAACTTCATAAAGCTGAACTTAAATCCCAAACTGGTTCTTTCACCAAATGATCTGGGTCGTTGAGAACATGTAGCTTAGACCTGTGTTTACTGTTGAGGAAGGATTGGATAAGGATGAGTGCAGAAATTTTGTTCTGTGATGTAAAGGTTTAACATGATTTAAAGGAAAAAATACACACACTGCAGGTAGTTGCTCTACTCAAGTCTCAAAGCACCCTACTTTCCCATCTCAGTGTGCAGGGCTGTTTGGGTCTGAGATGCACGGGACATCCTGAAAAGGGTTTTCTATTGAGCTGGTTGGTGTGTTCTGTCAATCTTTGCCCAGGATGGTCACAAGAACAGTGATAGTTGAAGAGGACTCTGATTCCACACTCAGACAGTAGTGCCCCCAAATGGGGGAAGGGGGCTGTGCCAGACCAGATCTAACCATGGTTGCCCATGGCTTAGTTTGGCCCCTCTGAAGTGACACTGTGGAGCCTGGGCATGAGGGTTGTTTGGATATGGCATAGAGAGTCTCATTCCAGATCACTGGTTCCTGCTGGCCTTGTGGAAAAAGCACAGACCTGGGAGTCAGAGGACTTGGGTTCCTATCCTGGCTCTGCCACTGATCTGCTGTGTGACCTTGGGCAAGTCCCTTCACCTCTCCCTTCATCTTCACATGGTTTCTTCATCTGTAAAATGGGGATTTAATAACTGTTCTCCCTCCCTCTTAGAATGAGCCCCAAATGGGTTGGAGCCATTTAAATCGCATTATATTGTATCTACACCAGACCTTAGTTACACTGCTTGGTAGGTAATCTGGGACCAAGAAGGAGCTGAATAAATGTTGTGGGACACTGTGTCTATGAAGAGTGCCTAGGCATATCACAAAGGCAGGGGTGGTCATTCCTGCAGGGTGCATTCCCTGGAGTTTCACTCTCTAATCCCCAACCCAGGAAACAGTTCACTGAATAGGATCCAATAACTTGTGACTCTGTAATGTACCATCTTTCAGCTTCAGTTCAGCCCTTTTCCCTGTATCACTCTGGGAGTTTTTCAAAGCCATCGACATTTCCTTGTTCTCTGGGACCATTAACAACAGCCAAAATCAATAGAGAGGATTTGTAATCAACTTTCATGTAAATCCTTCTTCAGGAAGAAGCTAAGGCAGTAATCCTCAGGAGGCGAGGCGCTAGCAGATTTCACTTTGTAACGGTTGCATCCATTGTGGATACTTTAGACTCACATCTTGCTGTAGAGTTAACAGCCTGCTGTTCCATTTTAGCTGCCACGAGTTATTCCAGGAAAGTGGGTGCCAGTTCTATAAGATGGATAAACGTGAGTCATGCTGTCAATGTGGCCCATTTGTTTCAACAGCATTCTTCCAAACCAGAATTTAGGTGTTATTTCAAAACCATGCCTCCTTCTTCCCCGCATTACGGTTTTAGACTTAAGCACTAAATAGAAGCGTAATCTGCTTGTAGAATTTGGGCATTCCTAATTGAAAATACCTCCAGTAATAGCACAGACATAGCAAAGTTGATACCATAAAGGATATACTATTAATGAAACACATGTTTACTAATAAGATCACCACCCCAAATTATAGGAAAGGATAAATAACTTGGAATGTTTTGTCAGGCTAGCAGTAGGAAATATATTTAGCTAAGGGTGCTGCTAAAACAATTAAGTAAAAATCCAGTCTGTATTCTGCCTGTGAGTTCTAGGGTACAATGACTGACATATCTATTATGTGAACTACCACCGATAAACTATCTTTTTAATTCAGTTCTTCCACAAATCTGCTTTGATAGAATTGAACATGCTTACAAGGCATATAATTCCTTCTTTACACAGAGTGTAATTACTAAAGGAATTACTGATCTAAATCTACATAATCATTAATTGAAAAAGCTCATCTTTCAACAGAGAACATTCTAATAACCTTCAAACACAGATGGCAAACTTCCTTTTAACAGTTTCTTATTTACAACACTTTGTCAGTTCCCTTCTCTTGGATATATTAGCTGAAGTTGCCATGCCTTTATTTTATGAGCAAACTTTTATCTCTCTCTGGGGTTGCGCATAGGGGTTTCAGAAAAAAATGTTTTATTCATTTTTCAAAGTCCAAAGCTGCCTAATAAATCTGTGAGGTTTTTTTTTACTTTTGTTCCAGAAACTAGAGACAGTGAAACATGGTTCTCCCCGGGGATGGACAGGCAGAGCCCTTTGGATATGGGTGTAAGGCCTAGGGGTGATGGTTGGGGGAGAGAGAGAGAGAGAGAAAGAAAGAGAGAGTGAGTTTTATATTATGTATATGTATCTTACTGGCAGATCCATGCGATTGTTTCCTGAGGAAGTGCTTGCCCTTAGTAACCTCTTAAGGGAGGTGATTTTTTGACTTAAAAGTGCCAAGTCATTTTAACCCCTTATTTTTCAAATAGCAAATGTGAGAGGTTATCACTGAACATTGATTAAGCCCTCATATCCCATTATTCCACTCCCTTCTGCATCACCCTTTCACTTGGGTTTGCACACTTTATTCACCCCACACTCAGGCCCACAGCATTATATTAATATCTATAATTTATGTATTTTTTTCTCCCCCTCTGGACTGCAAACTCACTGTGAATAGGGATCGTGTCTATTGACTCCATTGTATTGTACTCTTCCATGTGCTTAGTACAGGGTACCTAACAAGAGAGAGCTCAGTAAATAAGACTGAATCATTGATTGACTGAAGTATCAAGCAACATGGTAGTGTGTCTGATGTTTGAAGGAATTCTTCCATCCATTTTTCTTGCAAATTGTAATTTAATAAAGAAATTATAGCTATCCCGTGTTTTTGGAAATTATGCTATTGATAGGGATACATGCTGTTGAGGGTGGTGGGGCTGAAAAGATGCATGTGGACATTTTTTCCATTCTACACAGTATGGACATAAAGGAAGTGCTCTGCTGTGCTGCTGCACTGAATGTTGCTATTGTCTAGCCTATCTGCTGGTTTCCTGATCATCTCAAAGTCTTAGTGTCACAAACTGGTCCAGGATTTGTCTACCGTTACACCTTCATGAATAATAGAGGAATCTCACATCTCTCACAACCAGGTTTTGAGGAAACCTGAGTTAGGCAGGAAGAAATACTTCAACCAAACTGCCATGTCTGCTTGAATTCTGCCATTCCAAACTTATCGATCAATCAATGACATTTATTGAGTGATTACTGTATATGGCGCACTGAACTAAGAACTTAGGAGAGTACCATACCATGGAGTGGGTAAACCCATTCCCTGCCCACAGCGAATTTACAGTCTAGTGGGGGAGAGAGTAATATAAATAAATAATTTATGCATATAAACCCTGGGGGCCGAGCTTAGAATGAATCCCAAGTGTCTAAAGGGTACAGATCCAAATGCACAGGTGACACAGAAGGGAGAGGGAGTCAGGGGAAAGAGGGCCTTACTAGGTGTTGGGTTTTCTAAGAAGTATTGTGATAAATATTAATCAGCTTGGACATGGTCTCTATGCCACCTGGATCTCAGAGTCCCTATTCCCTCTCCCTTCTGTGTCACTCTTGCCCTTATATTTGTACCCATTATTCACCCCACACTCAGCTCCATGGCATACACATATCCACAGTTTATTTTAATGTCTGTCTCCACCTCTGGACTCTAAAGTCTTTGAGGGCAGGGAACAGGTTTACCAAATCTGTTATATTGTAGTCTCCCAAGCACTAAGTACAGTGGTTTGCACACAGTAAGCACTGAATAATCAATTCATCACATTTATTGATAACTTATGAGTAACTGAAAAAGAACTGAGAAAACAGGTGTTTAATTCTCATTTTACAGATGAGAGAACTGAGACACAGAGAAGCGAAGTGACTTGACCAAGGTCACACATAAGAATAATAAATAATTATGGTTTTTGTTAAGTGCTTACTATGTGACAGGCACTGTACTGAGTGCTGGAGTGCATATAAGTGAATTGGGTTGGACACAGTCCCTGTCCCACATAGGGCTCACAGTCTTCATCCCCATTTTCCAGATGAGGTAACTGAGGCCCAGAGAAGTGAAGTGATTTGCCCAAGGTCATTCATCATGCAAGTGGCAGAGCAGGGATTACAACCCACTATACCTGGGTCTGGGAGTCAGGAAGCTGGAATTTTAGCTCTGGCTCTGTCATTTGCCTGCTGTATGACCTTGCACAGTGTCAGTGCCTTAGTTTCCTCCTCTGAAAAATGCAGATGACACCCTATGAGACTCTGAGTCTAGTGTGAGGCAGCTACTATGTCCATTCTGATTATTTTGTGTCTTCCCCAGTGCTTAGTAGAGTGCTTGACACATAGTAAGTACTTAATTCAGAACAATTATCATCATTGTTATTGTGTTTGTTTATGGTATTTGTTAAATGCTTACTCTGTATCAAGCACAGAATCTGGTTGGACACAGTCCCTGTCCACAGTCTAAATTGGAGGGAGGAGGTTTGATACCCATTTTAAAGATGAGATAACTAAGTCAGAGAAAAATTAAATGACTTTCCTAAGGTCACACAGCAAATTCATGACAGAGCCAACATTAGAACCCAGGTCCTCTGACTGCCAGCATGCTGCTTTTCATTATTATTAACAGGGTGACACAAAGTAATAATAATAATGGTATTTGTTGATTACACATTATGTGCTAAACTGGACTAAATGCTGGGTTGGATACAAGCAAATAGGGTTAGACAAAGTCCCTATCCCACATGGAGTTCACAGTTTCAATTCCTATTTCACAGTTGAGGTAACTGAGCCACAGAGAACTGAAGTGACTATCCAAAGTCACACAACAAAGTGCTAGAGGAAAGATTACAATAACTCCCAGGCATGTGCTCTATACACTACAACATGCTGCTTCACATCAACCTCTTACTAATTTTGCTCAGCATCCTAGAAGGCTTGGCTCTTGATTTCTGCCCATCTCTTGAAGGGACACGCAACTAGGTTTAGGAAATACCAGAGGGAGAAGTTATATTCCCTAATCTCCTTTCCCAGGAAGAGATGTAAACTGGGAAAGGCTGTTATTTTTTTCTGTGGAGATTTGTAGTGCATTATGAAAAGCTTCCTTTGATTAGGCAAATCCAATGAAAGCTTGGGGTTCCAAGCCAAAGTGAGTTGATGTAAAAAAAAAAACAAAAAACAAACAAACAAGCAAATGTTCTTTTGCCTTCAATAATTTTTAAAACTTGGGGAAAAAAGGCAGGCTCCAAATTACAGTAAGCAGACATATATCCAGGGCTCTATATCTCTTTTTCCCTTGCAGATGAGAACACAGAATATGTCTCCTCAGCAAAACAGTGAGCGAGGGCATTATTCTACTAATCTAGACTAAAATACATATGTTATTGTTGATAAAACATTTTGGGAACTTCACTAACTGTACTACCTATCTCCATTACTTAACTCTCTACTTTGCTTGAAGAGGTTCCGCCTAAAGGTTTGAACAGTTATACCAACAACTTTGATTTTCTTATGGCAGAACAGGGAGTTCTTTTTCATTTGCTCCCAAGACGGTCTATTGCCTCAGGTATCATAGAGCTAGCCTTATGGGGTGAAGATCTCCCATGCCTGGGGATGTCTTAATGTCGGTCCCATTTTGGTATAATAAAAGGCAAGATTCACAAGACAAGCATTGTTATCTTCTAGAATATTAGGGGGAGATTCGTATTTTATTGAATCCTTTTTTTCCACCATCTGTAACTTTAAATTTACAAGAATATTGATTGTGCCAAGCATATCTTCTGCTGAAGAAACTTCCTGTTATCCTCCCATTGTTTGTGTTCAAAAGCTTGCCACCCATAACTTCTTCACATGTGCATGTGAAACAATATCTTTTCATTAAATGTATTTACAACATCTGAAGGAGATTTGCTCATGGTTACATTTTTTAAATTAGGGAGTTTGATCACATTAAAATGGAAATAAAGCACTTTTTAAGAGTTGGAAAAATGTTACCAATAATAATAATAATAATAATGTTGGTATTTGTTAAGCGCTTACTATGTGCCGAGCACTGTTCTAAGCGCTGGGGTAGACATAGGGGAATCAGGTTGTCCCAAGTGGGGCTCACAGTCTTAATCCCCATTTTACAGATGAGGGAACTGAGGCACAGAGAAGTTAAGTGACTTGCCCACAGTCACACAGCCGACAAGTGGCAGAGCTGGGATTCGAACTCATGAGCCCTGACTCCAAAGCCCGTGCTCTTTCCACTGAGGCACGCAGCTTCTCTAAGCTTCTCACGCTGCTTCTACCAGATCAGCTTGTCGACTAACGGAAGTGATAATTATGATATAAACAAAGATTTAGAAGCCTACAGTGTTGAATATTATTCTGCACAAAGGAACAAATGCATCAGAATAGATATTATTTCTTTTTATCAGATAAATAGGCTATGTGATGCAGGGTGTTTTTACCCCAATAACCTGAAGTGTCTTATGGAAAAATTATAGGTACAAGAGCCACACTTTGGCCAGTAGCAGGAGGAAAATTGCTCACTTTTGCTTCTTAAACTGTCACAACATAGTCTGCATTAGCAAACATTGCTTCCAGTATAGATCCAAGTCCTTAAGATAGTGCCAAAGTAAATGGGTGATCCATTTCATCTACTGATACATTGAGCCAATCTAGTTTTCCTCTTGGGAAAGTAAGTTCTCCCAGAGAAAAGGCTCTTTTGGAAACCTCTCCCCACCCCCCTACCCCCACCACTAATGCTTTCAAGACTTTATCAAGACTTTTTCAATGCTTTAACAAGAAGGTTTTGATTCAGTGAGCTCATTTACTCAGTGCCACATTCCTGGTTTAGGCTTAAAATGAGATATAACCCTAAAGGCTTAGTTTATGAAGAAAGTGATTCTTAAAATTAACCAAAATAAACCATTTTTACCTTAACTCTGTTCTCTGGAAACTTGGAAAATACTGGCTGCAGTCTTGTCATTGTGACAATCAGAATTTTTTTTAAAATCTTCTGAGAGAAATACAGCCAACTGTTCTGGTGCAGACCTGTGGAAACTATTTGAATAAAAAAGAATACATATTATTAACCCTCACTCCAGTAGTGCTGTCAGAGGGTTCTTTTTAGTTGTCTACTCCTCACCAACCTCTTAGAGAAGTTATTTATAACCCCTTCCTCCTTCTACATATGGGATTTTTGAACCTTCCTTCAATCACTTATATTTCCAGTTTTGATTTCACTGGACAACCCACCTCAAAACATGCAATTTTGTTTTAGTCATACATCTATTGCACAAGATTCAGATTTACCATATGTTTGCCACATTTTTCTTCTTAGACTGTGTTTTAGTCTTCTCAATCTGACAGCACCCTGTCTTCTCCTGTTTTTTTCTATGTCATCTGCTTTCTTACTTGTTACTTTACCTATTTAAAGCAATATACAAGGGTTTGAGACACTTTTTGATCTTTCATCTATTAAAAGGTCATGCGTTTTGTTGTTCTCTTTTAACAAAAAGCTTATAATTATAAGAATGAAATGCACTAAAAAAAATCTAGCAAGCAATTTGCACGGAGGCTTTTGTTTTAATCTGGTTTCCTGGACTTGTCCTGTACAAGAGCTTCAAGAGATACTGTGGGGAATTCTTCCATGCACTCACACAAGTCTGATGTGTGATCTTGGGCAAATAGTTAAGATCTCTGGGCCTCGATTATTTCATCCATAAAATGTGGATAAAGACTGTGAGCCCCATGTGGAACATGAACTTTGTCCAAGCTGATTATCTTGCATCTACTCCAGGACTTAGTAAAGTGCCTGGCACAGAGTAAGCGGTTAATGAATTCTTTAAAAAACAACAAACAAAAAACCCTCAGATCTGCATACACTATATGCTCAACAGTATATAGCCTCTAGGTGGAACTACTAGTGATAGAATGCAGAGCTCTGCCCCAGACACCATTTCTGTCAATAGCAAGGAGGGTTGTATACTGTAGAATACTGTAGAATGGGGTATTTTGTCTTCATGATGGAAGCACCTCAGTTTGGTGGCATTTCATTCAGTGACAAGTAAGAGATGTGGAATGAAATACTAACACCTTTCCTGGAATACTGAAATAGTGTAGCATCAAGAATCCAAGGAAGTAGAGCAAAGGATGAAGGCCTTCCAGTTTATAGGCTGAAGATTGGGGGGTGATGGGGAGGGGTGGGTAAAGGTGGGGGGAGATTTTCTTTTTGAAAAGTACATAGCCTGGTGGATGAAGCTGTTACGTGTTAGAAAAATGCAGTAATTATCTGAAGATTAGTGCATTTTTTTCTCAATTTAGAAGCAATGTTTGTGTCTTTCTCTTCTCCTTCTGTCTTGCAATTGCAAGACCCTCCTGATGTCTCAGAGAGAGAAAAAAAGCTAATTTTGGGTAGCAACAGCTGTGCTACTGAGTACACAACTCTATAGCACAACATTGCAGACTCCCTTTGACAGATATTCAGCAATGTGCTCCTTGGTTCATATAAGGATATCACTCTTCATTAGTTTATCTTAATTGCCTTTTATTATTTTCATACTCTTCTTAATGATTCATTCTATAAATTGTCAGATTTTTTGTCATGGAATGAATGGGCAATTTTTTAACAGCTTATGAGTCTGGTGAATTGAAAACATAAAATGGTTTCTGTATTATATTTATTCATTCATTCAATCATATTCATTGAGCGCTTACTGTGTGCAGAGCACTGTACTAAGCACTTGGAAAGTGCAATTCGGCAACAAATAGGGACAATTCCGATCCAGCATTGGGCTCACAGTCTACAAGGAAAAGGCCAAAGGGTTATAAGCCCAAAGAGTTTGTTCTAAACAAATGAAACTGATACTAGGGCTATATTACTGACATCGGCACACAAGACAAGCCTCATGTTCAGTGTATGAGAAGCGGCTTGGCTCAGTGGAAAGAGCCTGGGCTTGGGAGTCAGAGTTCATGGGTTAATAAGTAATAATGTTGGTATTTGCTAAGCGCTTACTATGTGCCAAGCACTGTTCTAAGCGCTGGGGTAGACATAGGGGAAGCAGGTTGTCCCACGTGGGGCTCACAGTCTTAATCCCCATTTTACAGATGAGGGAACTGAGGCACAGAGAAGTTAAGTGACTTGCCCACAGTCACACGGCCGACAAGTGGCAGAGCTGGGATTCGAACTCATGAGTCCTGATTCCAGGGCCCATGCTCTTTCCACTGAGCCGGTTCAAATCCTGGCTCCGCCACTTATCAGCTGTGTGGCTTTGAGCCAGTGTCTTAACTTCTCTGTGCCTCAGTTACCTCATCTGTAAAATGGGGATTAAGACGTGAGCCCCACGTGGGACAACCTGATTACCTTGTATCTACCCCAGCACTTAAAACAGTGCTTGGCACATAGTAAGCGCTTAACAAATACCATAATTATCATTATTATCATTATAATTTGAGGAAAATAATGTCTGCTACATAAATTATGTCTGCTACCTAAGTAATTCCCTTCCCAAACAAAACACCTATTCCATGAAGAAAAGAAGTCTTGTAATATCTGCACCCACTTGAGAAAATGATGAATCCTCACAAAATAATTTGAAGGTTTTGCTTTAAAATTGTATTTCAAAAATCCCAGAGTTAAATATACTTGTCTCTTTCTCTCTCTACTTATTTGACTAGCCAGTTACCCGTATCTATCTAGATATGTAGAGATACATCACATCTCTATCTCAGGCTGCTTGCAGACAGAACAAGGGGAGTGAAATTTTTCTTTAGGATTTTGGTTCACAAATTCCATTTCTAAGAGGCTTATGGTCTGTTGAGAGCTGTACACTTTCATTGAGATCACCACAGGTATTTTGTTTAATGGAGAAGCTTCACTGGCTCTCCCTGGGTAGGGTGAGATGCCAATCACTGGACTGATCTTTCCTAATTCCCAGATCTAGATGTTGATATATTTAATTGTCCTGATGTTTCAGATAAAATAAATGAGAAAACATTTGAGAATTTTTCTTTCCATATCAATAATATATGCTATTTATTATAGATTATTATTCAACATAATATAATTATTAGCACTGTAGTATGTTTATGATATAGATAATGATGATGATAATAATAACAATAATAATTATGGCATTTGTTAAGTGCTTACTATATGCCAGGCACTGTACTAAGTGCTGGGGTGGCTATAAGCAAATCGGGTTGGAAACAGTCCCTGTCCCATGTGGGGTTCTTAGTCTCAATCCCTATTTCACAGATGAAGGAACTGAGGCCCAGAGAAGTGAAGTGACAGACAAGTGGCAGAGCTGGAATTAGAACAAATGAACTGACTACCAGGACCATGCTCTACCCACCATATTAGTCCATTATGTACTATAAAATCAGGTCACACCCATATATAAGGCTCTAAAGTTCTGTAAAACTTAATGCAGATACTTTGCTTTCTAGTGGGTTTGAAGATTAACATTTGGCATTTTCCAGAAGTATTAACTTTTAAAACTCCTGAATGAGAAGCAGCTTCACTAATTATGAACAGTAAGGGAAATAAAATCTAATAGGAAATAAAGGTTTTAGCCTTATAACTGTAGCACTGGGAGATAAGAAAAGACATGGAATGAACAGAGCAGAGAAATGTCATGTTTCTGTGAAAAACAGAGGAAGATCCATTTTTATCACACTGGGTAAATCTGCCAACTTTAGCACTGAAGGCCCAGTTTGGTCTCAGCCACAACAACATGCCAGTCAGAGGATCAGCAATTAGGGCATTAGGAATAACTCCTTTATGAGACCATTTATTTTCAGGATCTCTCACAGAACCAGAGAGGTATCAATCAATCTATCAGTGGTATTTATCAAAAGCTTCCTGTGTGCAGAGCACTGTACTAAGAGCTCTGGAGAAGTACAAAACAACCGGGTTGGTAGACATGTTCCCTGCCCACAGTGAATTTACAGTCTATAGAGGAGATGGACATTTATAATCTTCTAGACTGTAAACTCATTGTGGGCAGGGAATGTGTCTGTTGTTATTGTTACAAGGATAGTGTTATTCTCCAAAACGCTTGGTACAGTGCTCTGCACACAGTAAGTGTTCAATAAATATGATTGACTAAATATATTGAATTACACATAGATATGCTTGCTCCTGAGGCCCCAAACATTTTCTGTTCTTCCAACTGTACCGCTTTTCCCTGTCAGCATTTCCTGGTAAGATCTGTTGGTCACAAGGGAACCAGGCAATGCCTCCCACTAGAAAACCAACCAAAGGGCATAATAATTGTGGTGTTTATTAAACACTTACTATGTGCCAGCCACTGTATCCACTGGGGTGGATACCAGCAAATTGTGTTGAACACAGTCCCTGTCCCATGTGGGGTTCACAGTCTCAATCCCCATTTTACAGAGGACATAACCGAGGCACAGAGAAGTGAAGCAACTTGCCCAAGTCACAGACAAGTGGCAAAACCAAGATTAGAGCCCATGACCTTCTGACTCCCAGGCCCCTGCTCTATCCACTCTCTCCCTCCTCCCCATCGACCCTGGCTGTGTCAGTCGGCAGCCTAAAATTGTTCTCAGAGGCTGATGAAGTAGCAGTGGCTTTTGGCATCTGCACTGTCCTATTTATGAACACACGACTCAACCCAGTTGGGTACGGGGCTAAAAATAATCTCCTTTCTTCAAAATATCTAGCACGGAAGAATTTTTTTTTTTTTTTAACACACACTCACAGCTCCTCCCTGCCACCTCCTTAAAGCAAGTAGCCTAGATTAGCCGATTCCTGTTTGTTCAAGAGAATGAAGGCGGCACATGTGTCTGGCCAGTGGGAATGGCTCATTAGGCTCAGCCCTACTTTGGCCCCCTGATCCATTAGGCTATTATCACCCTGGAGGAAAGCACCACTGGTTTGGGGATAATGGGCAGGAAAGAAGGCAATGCAGTGAACTATCAATTTTCTTACTTGATAGTCATCTGTGTTTGTCACCTTTGCTATCCTCCATTTCAGTCAATTGGTGGTATTTATTGAGCAGTTACTGTGTGCAGAACACTGTACTAATCAATCGATCAATGGACTTCAGTGCTTGGGAGAGTTGGAAGTTATTATCCCTGCCCTCAAGAAGCTTACAACCCAGTGAGGGAGATGGTCACTAGAATACATTATTCATTCATTCATTCAATAGTATTTATTGAGCGCTTACTATGTGCAGAGCACTGTACTAAGCGCTTGGAATGAATAAGTCGGCAACATTAGAGTGGCAAAAAATAAGGATATGTATATAAGGGCTGTGGAACTGAGGTGGGGTGAGCCCGTTGTTAGGCAGGGATTGTCTCTATCTGTTGCTGAATTGGACATTCCAAGCATTTAGTACAGTGCTTTGCACATAGTAAGAGCTCAATAAATACAATTGAATGACAATAAATCAATCTGTTTAAGATCAGCTGTGTGACTTTGGGCAAGTCACTTCACTTCTCTGTGCCTCATTTACCTCATCTGTAAAATGGGGATAAAGACTGTGAGTCCCACGTGGGGCAACCTGATCACCTTGTATCCTCCCCGTGCTTAGAACAGTGTTTTGCACATAGTAAGCGCTTAACAAATGCCATTAGTCTTATTATTATTATTAAGAGGTGCAGACCCAATGGCATAAGCGATACAGAATGGAGGGCAAATAGGGTGAGGAAATGAGAGGCTCTTGGAGGAGAAGCAACGTGGCCCAAAGGGTAGATCACGGACCTGGGAGTCATAAGGCTGTGGGTTCTAATCTTAGCTCTGTCACTCAACTTTTGTGTGACCTAGGGCAAGTCACTTAACTTCTCCGTGCCTGTTACCTTATCTGTATAATGGAGATTAAGACTGTGAGTTCTATATGGGACGTGGATTGTGTTCACCCCGGTTACCTTCCATCAGACGTCTTTACCTGATGTCTGCCCACGACTTAAAATTCAACATGACCAAAACTGAGCTCCTCATCTTCCCTTCCAAGCCCGGTCCTCTCCCTGACCTCCCTATCACCGTGGATGGTACCACCATCCTCCCGTCTCTCAGGCCCGCAACCTCAGTGTCATCTTTGACTCAGCTCTCTCATTCACCCCACACATCCCATCTGTCACAAAAACCTGCCGGTCTCACCTTTATAATATAGCCAAAATCCACCCTTTCCTCTCCACCCAAATGGCTATCTTACTGTTAACGGGCTCTCGTAATATCCCGGCTAGATTACTGTGTCAGCCTGCTCTCTGATCTCCCTTCCTCCTCTCTCGCCCCACTCCAATCTATTCTTCACTCGACTGCCCGGCTCATCTTCCTGCAGAAATGCTCTGGGCATGTCACTCCCCTCCTTAAAAACCTCCAGTGGTTGCCTAACAACCCTCCGCATGAAACAAAAACTTCTCACTCTAGGCTTCAAGGCTCTCCATCACCTTGCCCCCTCCTACCTCTCCTCCCTTCTCTCTTTCCACTGCCCACCCTGCACGCTCCGCTCCTCTGTCGCCCACCTCCTCACCGTCCCCCGTTCTCACCTATCTCGCCGTCGACCCCTGGGCCACGTCCTCCCACGGTCCTGGAATGTTCTCTCTCCTCACCTCCGCCAAACTAATTCTCTTCCCCTCTTCAAAACTCTACTTAAAGTTCACCTCCTCCAAGAGGCCTTCCCAGACTGAGCTCCCCTTTTCCCTCTGCTCCCTCTACCCCCCCTTCACCTCTCCGCAGCTCTTCTCCCCCCTTTCCCTCTGGTCCTCCCCCCTTCCCCCATCCCATCCCCTCAGCACTGTACTGGTCCACTCAACTGTATATATCTTCATTACCCTATTTATTTTGTTAATGAGATGTACATCACCTTGATTATATTTATTTGCTATTGTTTTAATGAGATGTTCTTCCCCTTGATTTTATTTACTGCCATTGTTCTTGTTTGTCTGTCTCCCCCAATTAGACTGCAAGCCCATCAAAGGGCAGGGACTGTCTCTATCTGTTACCGATTTGTACATGCGAAGTGCTTAGTGCAGTGCTCTGCACATAGTAAGCGCTCAATAAATACTATTGAATAAATGAATGACTCAGCCATCTCGTGGCTTTGGTGGCACAATTTTCACAATTTTGGGTGGCAAGGAGTATAAAGGAGAATAAATGATTCCAGTCCTTTATCAGATCATTTAGTTATATTCTATAGGAGTTAAGTCCCACAGCTAAATGACAACCCTTCTGAAAGTATTCCTCTGCCAGTAGACTACTCCAGCTAGTTTCTGCCATCCAAGGTGGGTCAGCCCAATAGTCCCCACTAGCACTTGATGTATTTACCACTACCTTTAGCATGTCTTCCTTCCTTCTCTCCTTCCCTTCCTTCCCTTTACTCCCTTCCTTTCCCTTCCTTCACTTCATTCCCTTCCCTTCCTTCTCTTCCCTCCCTTCCCTTCTTTCCCTCCCTCCCTCCTTCCCGTCCTCTTTTCCTCTCTCCCTTCCTCCCTTTCCATTTTCTATATTGTTGCTGTTACTGTAGCACCTACATATTTCCTTTATCTGTCTGTCTCCCCCATTCAACTGTAAACACCTTGAGAGCAGAGACCTTGTCCTTTCTTCTTCCAAACACCTGATGCAGATCTTTGCAGACTGTAGACACCCAATATTTAGGATATCCTGTTTTTCAGGGGTATTTCATGACATATGAAATTTCATGATATATGAAGCATTTGCATGATATATAGGTTGCATATTGCAGAACCCCCATTAAGGAAAATGCATGTTGAAGTAGTCCCTTCTTATCTGTCCCGACCCGGGCACAACCATTTCATTTTGCAGAGGATCTCACTATATCCAGACAGATGTAGATTTTTGCAAATATGTTCCCTAATTCCATCTTTGCATTCTGTCCAAAATGCTAAAACAGCAACATGTGTTCTGGCAGAAATGAGTTCACTCAGTACTAAAAAATTGAAAGGAAGTATGAAATCATCTTCCCAAGCAAACAGGGTGTTATTATTGCAGTGCTTAAGCTGTGCTTTGGTCCTCTGAATGAGTTCATGTGTCTCTCCAGTGTTCAAATTTACAGACAGAAATTTGGGCACTGGGGAAAGGAGAGTCCAAAAGCCCTAGTAATGTGGATCACCAGTTTGCGGGCCCACCTGTTACTTTCCATTTCTTGAGGGTTTTTTTTTTTCAAGGGAGAACATGAATATGCCTATTTGAATGTTTTATTTCTTGCTGATGAAATAACTTAAGCCATCATTCTCTGTCCTAAATTTCTACATTATTTGTATTTTCTTCCCCTACGGTGATTGGATTTAAACATTTCCTTAAGTAAATTTCACTTTTTCTGACATGAGAAATGTTGTTTAACTCAAATATGTAAATTTATCTGACGCCATTTGGTAAATGACTACTCCTTTGGAGATGTGAATGGTACCCCAATGGCAGAAAGAGGCATGACGTGCTTAACATACTTTCTGGTGAGTCGGGCAGGAGTGCATGAATCTGGCACAAGAGACATGAAATATCACTTCCATAAAATTGGATCCAAATTGCAACTTGACTTGCTATTTCTCATAACATCAAAAACACAGATTATTTTGTCTTCAGGGCAATTTTTCTTCCATTTTTTTTTTTTTTTAGCTTTTTGGTTTTTCACTTAGTCTGGGTTTCCTGCATACATTAATGGCTTTCCTCATAACTTATAATATCCAGTAGGATTAGAGAATGATAAAAGCCAGCCACAAATAGGACCAACTTTAAAGCTGTACATTGTGAAATAACAGGGCTTCCCCACAATGCTTGTATGCCATGAAAAATATTCCAGGACTAAATTGGGCATTATAACATGCTTGAGGTTCTAAGAGCTTATGTCATAAGTAGGTTCTATTCCAGCTAAGAAAACTCAGAACCCTCAGAAGAAGGCAGAATGATACTTTTCCTTCTCACCTATCCAAACCTCTCATGCATGTAAAATTGCCATGAGACTTTCAGGATAAAATGCAAGGTTTACTGGAGGATTTACTCTTCTTGCCTGCAGTTAGTCCTAAAATACCACAACAACAGCTGTTCTCCTGGAATTATAGTATTTTCACTTTTGGTCTCAGCTGGTACTCTGAAGTGCAAGACATGAAAGCATGGGGAAGCTCATTTAACAATGTCAACTAGAAGCTATCTCTGGTCCCAGGAAAGACTGGAAATCAGGGAGTCATTTCACCCTTCTAACCAGGATGGGTCCTCTTGAATCAGTGTTGTTTTGTATGCACCTCTTGGGAACAGGAGCATGAGCTAAACCCGGGAAAAATCATCTTTTGCTTTCACATTTATGGCAGCATGCACTCTTCTGATGTGTCCGGTTGGAGGCAGTCTGCCCCAGGATGTGTTTCGTGTTGGATTGGCAGAGTTTCCAGAGAGTAACGTTATCTCTGCTCATTAGTGATTGTGCATTTTAATCCAAATGCTTCAGGCCCCACTTAGCTCTTCTGTAAACAAGGAGGTGTGATGACAGAGCCAGGTTGGGGACAATCAACAAATCAGCTGAAGGGGAGGGAACTGGGCCATCGAGAATCTCTGATTTATTCACCCCCACTGCTTCTGGCCCAGGAGTGGCACATACAGTTGAGCAGAAGCTTTTTCCCCTTAGACAATCCATCTTCAGCTGAAGTAGGTTGCAATTTTCTCCTTTTTCTTTTTTTACGATATTTGTCCAACATTTACTACGTGCCGGGTACCACATTCAGCACTGGGTTCCATAGAAGTTAATCAGGTTGGCACACAGTCCATGTCCCACCTGGGGCTCAGAGTTTTAATCCTTATTTTACAGATGAGGAAACTGAGACACAGAAAAGTGAAGTGATTTACCCCAGGTCACATAGCAGACAAGATGTGGATCTGGGATTCGAACCCAGGCTTGTATGTTGTTTGTTTGTATGCATACAACCAGGTTTGTTGTTTTTGTTGTTTTATTGTACTCCCCCAAGCACTTTGTACAGTGCTTTGCACATGATGAGCACTCAATAAATGAGTGAGTGAAAGGTCCTTCTGTCTCCCAGACCCATGATCTAACACATGCTACTTCTCGCTGGGCCCAGGCTTGAGGAGGGTCCTCATGAGCATATGATCTATTGAGGCAGATAGACATTAGTATAGTAATGATAATAATAATGATAATGGTATTTGTTAAGCACTTAGTATATGCCAGACACTGTTCTAAGCACTGGGGTAGATAAAAGATAGGTTGGACATAGTCCCTGCCTGAAATATCTCATAATCTTAATTCCCAGATGAGGGAACTGAGGCCCAGAGAAGTTAAGTGATTAAGTCACACAGCAGACAAATGGCAGAGACGGGATTAGAACCCATGACCTTCTGACTCCCAGGCCTGTGCTCTATCCACTAGGCCACACATTCACAAATGACCTGCCCTCTCCAGATATTCACTAGAATGGGGAGAGTCGTGAAAGAGAATTTGACAGTCTCTATAAGTCTTGGATAGAATAATAGAATTGCAAATCTGGAAACAGAGCAAATGCAATTTTACCCATCATTGGCACCTTCATCTGAGCACGCAGGCGCCTATCACTTTTCTCTCTTCCCACACCTCTGAGGAGATGGCTCCTCTTTTCCGCAGCAACCATCTGAGTTTCCTCACTCTGACAGCTCTCTTCTGCCTGTGGGGAGGTGAGGTAGGAGGAATTGCTGAGCATTCTGAGTGGTGTGTCCAGATACAGCAGAGACATTGGAAACAGAATCAGCGACTGTCATCCGAAACCAGGGCAGCATCTGCAACAGAAGGGAGAACAACAGAAATCTCAGCATGAGGCAGTGCTCGAGGTCAGACCTCCCTGTTGGAGGTCATTCTGAGGAAAGATTTGTTTTTGAAACGTTGATGATGTTAATGAATAAGATCAGTTCTTTTTCACCTTTGGCTGGATTCTCCTGTATTCACTGTAATGAGATGCAAGAGATTGTTTGAAAATCTAGTGTCACTGTATTATGAAACAGTATAGATGTGCTTATGCACTTATACATTGTGAATGTTTTGGGTCCTAAATATTTCCAGATGTCAGTATATAAGTCCATTTTGGGGAGGTCCAACCCCTAGTGAAGTCATAGCTTAACACAGTGCTTAGGACAGTGATCTGCGCAGAGTAAGCATTCAGTTATTTCCATTGCTTGACTGACTGTAAGCTCCCCTCTAGTCTATAAGCTCACTGTGGTCGGGAAGCATGTCTACCAACTCTGTCGTACTCTTCCAAGAGATTAGTGCAGCGTCCTACACACCGTAAGCACTCAAATACCACTGATTGATGGATTGATAGCTGAGACCAGGTACCAGCTTCAGGTGCATGATGGAAATTATTGCCCCTATTGGAATTGCCACACCAGTGTTTTTTTTTAAGCAGGGAAAGCAGGAATGGTGGATGTGCTGCACCTCCTGCAGTAAGATAGGCCAACGAGAAGGTGGATCTGTGCTGCTTGACTCTGCTAGGTCCTTCTATCCTGGCCCCTATGAGAATTGGCACCCTGTTGAGCCCCAAGCACCAACTAATTAATAAATCAATCAGAGGTGTTTTTTGACTACTTACTGGGTGTTGAACAATGAACTAAACACTTGAGAAAGTATAATGTGATAGAGTTGGTAGACACACTCCCTGCCCACAAGGACCTTACAGTCTAGAGGGGCAGGGGATAGAATAAATTATGAAAAGGGAGAAAGGCAGAGTGTAAGGAGATGTAATTAGTTCTATAGGGTTTGGAGTGAGGTGTAGTGCTTAAGGGGTACAAATATGAGTGCATAGGTGACACAGGTAGGAAGAAAAGGAGGTCAAATGATGGTTTAAATCCACTTACCTTTTAAGTAGATCTGAGCTTCCCCTTTTCTCGGTCCACTGTCTACATCTCTCATTTCTTCTCAACCCCATATATGGGAGTCATCCATAGGAGCCCCAGATTTGCTCCCAAGTCAAAAGGAATCCTCCTCCTTCTTTCCCCCACCCCATTACTTTGGCGTGTTACTAGTAGACCAGCCCATCCTCTTAGAAAGCCACCCAGCTTTGGATTTACAGACATAGTTATTTCCTGGCTTTCATCCTTCCTCTCTTATGGCTGTTTCTCCTTTTCATTAATTAATTCATTCATTCACTCATTCAATCTTATTTATTGAGCACTTACTGTGTGCAGAGCACTGTACTAAGTACTTGGAAAGTACTATACAGCCAATAGAGAGACCATCCCTGCCCACAACAGGCTCACAGTCTAGAGAGTGGAAGACAAACATCAATGTAAGTAAAGAAGCATCAATGTAAATAAATAGAATTGTAGATATATACATATTTAATAATTATAATAATGTTGGTATTTAAGTGCTTACTATGTGCAGAGCACTGTTCTAAGTGCTGGGGTAGCTACAGGGTAATCAGGTTGTCCCACGTGAGACTCACAGTCTTAATCTCCATTTTACAGATGAGGGAACTGAGGCACAGAGAAGTTAAGTGACTTGCCCACAGTCACACAGCTGACAAGTGGTGGAGCCGGGATTCGAACCCGTGACCTCTGACTCCCAAGCCTGTGCTTGTTCCACTGTGCCATGCTGCATGTGCTGTCGGGTGGGAAGAGGGAGGAAAAGAAAATGGCGTGAGTCAGGGTCATTTGGAAGGGAGGGGAGCAGAGGACAAGTGGGGCCTAGTCTGGGGAGGCCTTCTGAAGGAGGTGCACCTTCAGTATGGCTTTGAACGGGGGGAGAGTGATGGGTGGATTTGAGGAGGGAGGGCAATCCAGGACAGAGGTAGGACATGGGTCAGGGCTCAGCAGGGAGATAGGTCAGATAGAGGCACAGCCTTTACTGGTTCCTGGTACTCTCTTCATCGTTTAACTGTAGCTGTTCCTCAGAGTTCTGATCTAAACCCTCTATTCCCCTCATCTTCCACTCCCCCTCTCAGAGAGTTGTTTCATTCATGTGCTTCTAACTCTATACAGATGATTCTCTGTATTGAGAAGACAGTGCCATCTCAAAGGTCACAAATGATCTTCTTGCAAAATCCAATGGCCTCTACTCCATCTTCCTCAACCACTCAGCTGCCTTCAAAACTGGCGATGCCCTCTAGTTCTGGAAACGTTATTCATTCATTCATTCAATAGTATTTATTGAGTGCTTACTATATGCAGAGTACTGTACTAAGCACTTGGAGTGTAAAATTTAGGCAACAGATAGAGACAATACCTGCCCACTGATGGGCTTACAGTCAAATCGGGGAGACAGACAGACAAAAACAATAGCAGTAAATAAAATCTAGGGGGTGTACATCTCATTAACAAAATAACTAAGGTAATAAAAATATATACCAATGAGCAGATGAGCACAGTACTGAGGGGAGGGGAATGGAGAGGGGGAGGAGCAGAGGAAAAGAGGGGGAAAGGGAGCTTAGGTGGGGGGGCAGAGAGACAGCAGAGGGAGCAGAGGGAAAAGGGGATGCTTAGTCTGAGAAGGCCTCTTGGAGGAGGTGAGCTTTGAAGAGGGGAAGAGAGTTAGTTTGGAGGAGGTGAAGAGGGAGGGCATTCCAGGACTGTGGGAGGACATGGGTCAGGCGTCGATGGCGGGATAGGCGAGAACAGGGGACGGTGAGGAGGTGAGAGGCAGAGGAGCAGAGCATGTGGGGTGGGCAGTAGAAAGAGAGAAGGGAAGAGAGGTAGGAGAGGGTAAGGGGATGGAGAACCTTGAAGCCTAGAGTGAGAAGTTTTTGTTTCGTGCGGAGGTTGATAGGCAACCACTGGAGGTTTTTAAGAAGGGGAGTGACATGCCCAGAGCATTTCTGCAGGAAGATGAGCCGGGCAGTCGAGTGAAGAATAGATTGGAGTGGGGCGAGAGAGGAGGAAGGGAGATCAGAGAGCAGGCTGACACAGTAATCTAGCTGGGATATTACAAGAGCCCGTAACAGTAAGATAGCCATTCGGGTGGAGAGGAAAGGGTGGATTTTGGCTATATTATAAAGGTGAGACCAGCAGGTTTTTGTGACGGATCGGATGTGTGGGTTGAATGAGAGCCTAGTCAAGGATGAGACCAAGGTTGCGGGCTTGAGAGAGCGGAAGGATGGTGGTACCATCCACAGTGATAGGGAAGTCAGGAAGAGGACAGGGCTTGGGAAGGAAAATAAGGAGCTCAGTTTTGGCCATGTTGAGTTTTAGGTGGTGGGCAGACATCCGGGTAGAGATGTCCTGGAGGCAGGAGGAGATACGAGCCTGAAGGGAGGGGGAGAGAACAGGAGTGGAGAGGTAGATTTGTGTGTCATCTGCATAGAGATGATAGTTGAAGCCGTGGGAGGGAATGAGTTCACCAAGGGAGTGAGTGTAGATGGAGAACAGAAGACGGCCATAAACTGACCCTTGAGGAACCCCTACAGTTAGAGGATGGGAGGGGAAGGAGGAGCCTGCGAAGGAGACTGAGAATGAATGACCAGAAAGACAAGAGGAGAACCAGGAGAGGACAGAGTCTGTGAAGCCAAGGTGAGATAAGGTGTGGAGGAGAAGGGGATGGTCAACAGATTGGAGGGTGTCCAGGAGAGAGTTGGAGTTAAGGAATTCTAGGCAGCAAATGTAGACGACTCGTTCTAGGATTTTGGAAAGGAAGGGTAGTAGGGAGATAGGGCAATAACTGGAAGGGGAAGTGGGGTGGAGAGAGGGTTTTTTTAGGATGGGGGAGACATGGACATGTTTGAAGGCAGAGGGGAAGAAGCCACTGGAGAGTGAATGGTTAAAGATAGAAGTTAAGGAGGGGAGGAGGGAAGGGGAGATAGTTTTTATAAGGTGAGTGGGAATGGGGTCCGAGGCACAGGTGGAGGGGATGGCACTTACGAGGAGGGAGGAGATCTCCTCTGAGGATACTGCAGGGAAAGATGGGAAAGTAGGGGAGAGGGTTGGGGGGCGGGGAGGCAAAAGGCGGAAGGGTGACTTCGGAGACCTCAGTCCTGATTGTGTTAATTTTTGTGATGAAGTAGGTGGCCAGATCGTTGGGGGTGAGGGGTGGGGGAGGGGGAGGAACAGGGGGCCTAAGGAGAGAGTTAAAGGTCCGGAACAATTTTGCGGGGGTGACGGGCATGGGTGTTAATGAGGGAAGAAAAGTAGTTTTGCCTGGCAGAGGAGAGGACAGAGTTAAGGCAGGAAAGGATAAAGTTGAAATGGATAAGGTTGGCTTGGTGCTTGGACCTTCGCCAGCAGCGCTCAGCAGCTCGAGCATAGGAGGCTGACGGAGGCAGTGACCTAGGGCTGTGGGTTAGTGGAGCGAGAGCGGCGGAGGGAGAGGGGGGCGAGAGAGTTGAGATGAGTAGAGAGGGTGGAGTTGAGAGTGGTAACCTGATCATCGAGAATGGGGAGAGAGGATAGGGAGGCAAGGTGGGGAGAGATGCTTTTGGAGAGATGGATGGGATCAAGAGAGCGGAGGTCTCTGTGGGGGAGTAATACAGATTTGCAGGGGGAGAGAGTGTGAGAGAGAGGCAGGTGAGAAGGTTATGGTCTGAGAGAGGGATTTCAGAGTTGGTGAGGGAGGAGATAGTGTAGTGGTAGGAGATGACGAGATTGAGGGTGTGATCAAATTGGTGAGTGGGCGAGGTGTGGTGGAGCAGAAGGTTGGCAGAGTCGAGGAGCAATAGCAGGCGGGCGGCAGAGGAGTCACCAGGTACATCCATGTGGATGTTGAAGTCTCTGAGGATCAGAGTGGTCAGAGAGAAGGAGAGAAGGAAGGTGAGAAAGGGGTCAAGCTGGTTGAAAAAGTCAGTGGTGGGACCAGGAGGGCGGGAGTTGACAGCTACAAGTATCTGGAGGGGATGGTAAAGGCAAATGATATGGGCTTCACAGGAGGGGAAGGAGAGGGAAGGAGGGGAGGGATAGTGTGGAAGTGGCATCGGGGTGAGAGAAGGAAGCTGATGCCTCCTCCTTTCTGGTGAGTGTGGGGGAGTGGGAGAAGGAGAGGCCTCCACTGGAGAGAGCAGCGGTGGAGACCTTGTCTTCAGGAATGAGCCAGGTCTCTGTAAGAGCGAGGAGGAGGAGGAGGAGAGAGCGGGAAAGGAAAAGGTCAAGGATGAAAGGTAGTTTACCTGTAATAGAGCAGGGATTCAGAGGCCACACTTGAAAGTAGCTGTGGGTGCAGGGAGGGGAGGCATTATCCAACTGCAGCTTCACTGACGGTGTCCTCTCATGGTTCTTCTATTTCTCTGGCCTCTCATTTTCAATCTCCTTCACGGGCTCCTCCTCTGCCTCCCACTCCCTAACTGTGGTGGTCCCAAAGGTTCAGTTCTGGGTCCTTTCTATTCTCCATCGACACTCACTCCGTTGTAGAACTCATTCACTCACATGGCTTTGTGACTACTACCTCTATATGGATGATTCCCAGATCTTCAACTCCAGCCCCAATCTCTCACCCTCTTTACTCTTGCACATCCTCCTGCCTTCAAGACATCTCTACTTGAATGTCCTGCCATCACCTCAAACTTAACATGTTAAGTTTGTTAAGTTTGTTAACATGTCCAAAATTGAACTCCTTATCTTCCCACCCAAACCCTATCCTTCCCCTGATTGACCCCTCACTGTAGGCTGCACCACCATCCTTCCTGTCTCACAGTCCCGTAATCTGGCATTATCCCTGACACCTCTCTCTCATTAAACCCACATATTTAATTTATCACTAAATTTTGTCAGTTCCACCTTCAAAACATCACTAAAATCCACCCTTTCCTCTCCATCCAAACTTCTACCGCATTAATCCAAGCATTTATCCTATCTAGCCTTGATAACTGTATTAGCCTCCTTGCTGATCTCCCTGCCTCCCTTACACCTCACTCCATTCCATAATTCACTATGCTGCCTGGATCATTTTTCTACAAAAACGTTCAGTCTATAATAATGATGATATTTGTTAAGCGCTTACTATGTGCCAAGCACTAAGGGCTGGGCACTGTTCTAAGCACTGGAATAATAATGGTATTTAAGTACTTACTATGTGCCAAGCACTGTTCTAAACACTGGAGTAGATACAAGGTAAACAGATTGTCCCACGTGGGGTTCATAGTCTCAATCCCTATTTTATGTCTCTCTTCTCCTCAAGAACCTTCAGCGGTTGCCCATCCACCTCCACTTCAAACAGAAACTGCTTATCGTCAGCTTTAAATCACTCAATCACCTCATCCCCTCCAAATTCACCTCGCTACACTCCTACTACCTCCCAGCCTGCAAACCTCTCTCTTCTAATGCCAATTTATTTATTGTACTTCAATCGCAACCTTCTCGCCACCAACCTCTCGCCACATCCTGTGTGTGGGCTGGAATGTCCTCCCTTTTCATATCCAACTGACAGTTACTCTCCCCCCAATCAAAGCCCTTATTGAAGGCCCATCTCCTCCAAGAGGTCTTCCCTGACTAGCCCTCTAATTCCTTTTCTTCCACTCTCTTCTGCATTGCTCTGACTTATTCCCTTTATTCATCCCCTGTCCCAGCCTCACAGCATTTATGTACACATCCATAATTTAGTTATTCACATTAATTTCTGTCTCCCTTTCTTGACTGTAAACTCACTGTGGGTAGGAAATGTCTGTTACATTATTACACTGTACTCTCCCAAACACTTTGTACAGTGTTTTTCACACAGTAAGTGCTCAATAAATGCAATTGATGGATTGAATGATGCCTTGAAATTTCCCTTCCAATCTGAACTCCTCAAGGGAGTCCAGAAGCTTTAGGGGCTACAGCTCTGGCCCCTTGGATACTATGGAAGAGGGGGAGATGTTAGGAGTCCAGCCAGCCCCAAATATGCACAGCTCAAGCTGCTGCTTTTATAGGAAGCCCCATATCTCCTGACTTTACATGGAAGTTGCGTGGGAATAGACCTTCCCCAAATGACCTCCACACACGTTAAACATAGAAGGGTGTGGTGGCCCTTCATTCATTCATTCGTATTTATTGAGTGCTTACTTTGTGCAGAGCACTGTACTAAGTTCTTGGAAAGTACAATTCAGCAACAAAAAGAGATAATCCCTGCCACTCTGGGTTTACAGCCCTGGCACCGGTCTCCAGTCCCTACTATCCAGTTACTCTCCCTTCAATGCTCTCTGGTGCTGTGCATGTGGTGTGGCCATTTTTAATTTCTCCAATACTTGAAGTTGAGGGTGATGAAGAAGGAGCATGGGAAAGGATATGTGATAGTCACTTGCTTGAAGTTGAGCTCTGGGTCTCAAGCAGCATATTTTTTTAAGGTATTTGCTAAGCACTTATTATGTGCCAGGCACTGTTCTAAGCACTGGGTTAGAAATAATCAGGATGGACACAGTCCATGTTTCACATGGGGCTCGCCTTAATCTCCATTTTACAGATTAGGTACTGAGGCACAGAGAAGTGAAGTGACTTGCCCAAGGTCCTACAGCAAATCAGACAGACAGACAGAGCTAGGATTAGAACCCAGGTCCTTCTGACTCTCAGGTCCATGCTCTGTTCACCTAGCCACACTGTTTCTCTATATGACTCAGTTATCTGACTCAATCTGACCAGTTAAGTCCATTACTACTTGGGAGTCTGATATTGTTTGTGGCCAATAGGCACAGGAGCCCGTCTATACCCTTTATAGTTCAGATAAACCTTGCAGCCTAGTGGAAAAATGGAAAAAAGTATAGGTCTGGGATAAAGAAGACCTAAATTTTAATCCCAGCTCTTCCATTTTCCTGCTATGTGACCTTGGACAAGTCACTTTACTTTTCTGTGCTTCAGTTTTCCTGTATACAAAATTGGGATTCAAAACTCACTCTTACCTTACCAGTGAGCCAGCCCCACGAGGGACAGGGACTGTGTCCAACCTGATTATCTTGTATCTACCCCAGTGTTCAGTTCAGTGCTTGGTACATAGTAGGAGTCTAAAAATGCCATTAAAAAAATGGGAAAGAAAGGGAAGGTACCAGAGGTAAAATGGAGAATAAGCACCATGATAGCTGAATAGAAAAGAATGGGTAATTACCATTCTCCATTCTAATGTTGAGAGAATTATGCACACCAAGGGCCCTCAGAGAGGCAGGATTTTTTTGTGTTCTGTGAAGATGACTCACAGTCAGAACATAGCTTGTCTTTTCTCGTGGCTGAAAGAAACAATACGGTAGTGAGGGGAACTCAGTAGGAGCTGATACTTATTCGGCCTTGAGAATGATGCCTTTATTATTTCATTCCTTCTCCATCCAGTATGATATATTTATGTGCACCTCTGTTTGTGTGTGTGCATGAAGAAGAGTTATTCAAATCCTCTTTGCTTTTTCCAGAAGCTTAAACATTACAGCTGTCTGCAGCTGATGAAAGAAAACAGTCAGGAATATCATTGAGGTAAAGGGGTCTTGTATTTTTTTATTGTCATTTAAAAACAAAAGTTTGAATAGAGAAAATAAATGTCTTTACCACTCCTAGTTTCTGAAGTCGAGGTGTTTGAATTCATACTTTGTTCTGCCCTGTACCTTATATCACAGATAACTCACATTTCATTCTGAGCCTTGGGTATTGGAGCTGGAGGAAATTTTTAATTAATTTCATTTAGTAATTTATAAAGTGATTACTATGTGCTCAGGAAGATGCAGTACAATCAGATCATACACTTAGGTTAAGAACTGCAGTAGACATAACATAATCAGATCAGACACAGTCTCTGCCCCACACAAAGCTTACAGTCCAAGAATAGAAAAAGAAATATCATTGCTTTCTCACTTTTCCCATAGCAAAACATGAGGCTCTGATGATTCCTTGTCAATTTGAAAGACTGCTCTGGGGTAAACAGTTTTTTCACGAGGTAGAAATGGCTGCTAAGGGCAAGAAACTGGTTTATCTGGAAATACCAAGTTTACAGTGAGCACAGTTGTTATCAGAGTGTTGGAAGATATAATGTTAGAAAGGGAAACCGACTTGGCATTCTGGCATATCTCAGGGTCGGTCTATCACTGGACTCAGAGATTCTGGCTGCCTTGTGAAGCCAGTTAGAATGCCCTTTTCCTCAAGCAAGCCTAGTCCACAGACAGGCAACAGTTCAAGCATTTAAGGTGGAGGAGGAAGATAAACCTGGTCCGTTTATGTCTATCTTCCATGAAAGAACAAAACAAAATGATCTATCCTGGACACAATTTTTTTTCTCTGAAAAATATTGCAGGCTTCTTTTTTTTTTCCCCCTCTACATCTTCTCCCAGAGACATCTTGGGGTAATAATAATAATAATGTTCGCATTTGTTAAGCGCTTACTATGTGCCGAGCACTGTTCTAAGCGCTGGGGTAGACACAGGAATCAGGTTGTCCCACTGGGGGCTCACAATCTTAATCCCCATTTTACAGATGAGGTAACTGAGGCACCGAGAAGTTAAGTGACTTGCCCAAAGTCACACAGCTGACAAGTGGCCGAGCAGGGATTCGAACCCATGACCTCTGACTCCAAAGCCCATGCTCTTTCCACTGAGCCGGGGGTGAATTGTCAGTTTCAGAAGCAAGGATTTTGTCACCTCATTTTCCTTTTCATTAATGTGAACCAAAGCGTGAGGCTGTTACCTAGTCATTCTCCTAAAAATGTGCCTCTCCGGAAGTGATCTCACACCTTGCAGGTGTGACTGACACCATTGACACTGCTGATGCTATTCTTATCCTCTGGCTCATGGGTGAGTGAAGGAAAAGTTTAACTCACTTTCACCAACCTGCAGAGTCCAAAGAAATATTTCGTTTCCAGTGGTTTCCCTGAAGAAGAAAAACGGACAGCTCACCACTGCTGCAAATTGCTAAGTAATTTTTGTGATGGTTGTTGGGACCCCGGGATTGTGTGAAATGAGGGACTGGTCTTGTTGTAGAGGGTAAAATAGGATTCTGTAGTCATTTTCACTACCTCTACCTTTATGGAAAACATCATGAGACACAATTGAATGGAAAAAGAACCGAAGGAAATAAAATTCCATTATCTATTTATTTTCTCCTCTATATAAGTTATATGTTTGTTGGAGCACTATGCGTATGTGGATCCAGAAAAAGAAATCCAGCTGACATTGCCAGGGCAGCAAAATTCCCCTCCTCCTCTAGGTCCCCGTCCAGTCTTTCTTTTCTACTAGAAAATGATCAGCTACTTGGATGTTGTAAATAGCAGTTCATTTTGCCACAATTTTGAGTGTGCAGAAATATGAATGTGTATTTTCAACCAAAGTAAGGTATCTTAGAATCACATTGCTGGAGAGAATATCTGAGCCATCATGACATCTCTCCTATACTATTGTTGCTGGGCCGCTTTATTTTAATATCTTTGCAATTTGGATAAATTACTCAGGGTAGGTTTCACACCCATTCTGATTTAATCATTTTCTGAATGCCATGGGCTGAACTTGGTTCTAAGAAAATGGGATATAAAGCAGAAGAGCAAATGGGGAATGAGGGGGTAATAATGAAAGAGAGGGTAAGGGAGAGATGATTAAAATGTGAGTTCAGAGCAACATGTTTTACCAAACAGTTTCCTTTCATTAAATTGTAGGGTGCATAATCCTTTAATTTCATAGAGTGCCCTTGTTCTTCTGATAGAACAAGGTGAAATAGATAATCAGTTTTCTTCATACCCTTTAATAACATTGAATGCCTCAATCAAGATGCCCCCTAACTTTTCCAGGATAAATAATCCTAGATTTCCAATCTATCTGCAGGAGGGATTGAGTATAGAGAAAGCACATTATTTCAACAACGTCAATTATTTAATGACCCATTTGCATTTTAATACATATTTTCACTGTAGCACCTGCGACTTGCAATAAGGCTAGGGTTTCAATTTTAAGGTAATTATGGACTGTGAAGATTGTGGGATTTCCCTTTGATCTGTTTAATAAACTTGTTTACTGTCATCTCATAAGTGTTACAGGTGACTCCAAATTATCCCATGCTGGTAAGAAAATGGGAGGGAGCGGTGGTTCTTTATCCATTACTTATCAGGGGGTGGGGGGAAAGGATCTGCCCTGATAATACACATAACCTTTTAGGGAATTGCCCATGTAATGATCAAATGACTTGTTGATGACACAACTGGGAAATTAATTAGGAGAAAAATTACACAAACATTAGGATCAACCCCAAATTCTGCCCCCTGATGCTCCCCATTGAGGTTCTTCATGGTCTTGGGAATGGGGAATTGGGAAAACAGAATAAAAAAAAAAAGACACCATGATGATTTTTTTTTCAGTCTGGGGCCCCATGTTGCCTCTTTGTAGGCATCAAAGTAAACATAGTCTTTGATTGGATTGTCATTTGTCTGCTTATCTCAATCACCACTGCTGTCCTGTATAAGCTTGTAGAGAAGCAGCGTGGCTCAGTGGAAAGAGCATGGGCTTTGGAGTCAGGGCTCATGAGTTCGAATCCCAGCTCTGCCACTTGTCGGCTATGTGACTGTGGGCAAGTCACTTAACTTCTCTGTGCCTCAGTTCCCTCATCTGTAAAATGGGGATTAAGACTGTGAGCCCCACGTGGGACAACCTGATTCCCCTATGTCTACCCCAGCGCTTAGAACAGTGCTCGGCACATAGTAAGCGCTTAAATACCAACATTATTATTATTATTATTAATCAGAGCAGTAAATGTATATCCTGAGGCTACCTTCCAATTCCATCATTCTCTCTGGGAATTCAGTAAATATGGATTTGATCCTAGACTTTTGTGTAAGAGTTGGTTTTTTGTGTTTTTTTTGGTCATGCCACTGGCATCCACTAGGAAATTGCTCAGTGTATGAATTTGGTTTTGGATCCATCCCAGGATTCTGGACCAGAGTGAGTTGTTTTTAGTATCTGCAGAGGTGACCCTTTTGTTGAAATCTGAAGACAAATCAATTTGGCTTTCCATGAAGATGCAACTATTCCATAGAGACCTTGTTTCAGGGATTCATTTTGCACTTGTGTGCAAAGCCTCAGGAAAGGGGTCCCAGGTGCTCTGGCCTCACGTTGGCTGGGGTCCTCTTCATGATCGAAAGAGTCAGCATTAACACCACCTGAGGCTCGTATTTACCAAGGAAGACCAGGTTTAGCTGAGCTCTGTAATTCCATTTTTTAAAAGCCAAAAATGGATTAGAAATGTTTATACAGTTCTGCCGACAAAATCCTAATTTCCAGATATGAGAGAGAAGGTAGCATGTTTCAGTGGACTAAGCTGAAGTCAAAGTGAGAAACGTAGAGTTCTAAGCCTGAATGAATCAACTGATATTAGCCCAATTATTCCTGTCACATCTGAACAGACATAAAGTCCACATCTTTCTGGAGCTCAGGGGAGAGAATCCACATTCTCTCTCAAGATCCTTCTTCCAGCCAGTGTATGGAGGCTAATAGTAGTGCGGTATTTCCCCTGTGATGTTTCCAAAGTGGAAGAGAGAAAGTGTTATTTATGAGTGGGAAAGACAAGGTGAATAGAGGTCTTCAGTGCCAATTGGCAGCATTATTGGATGTGCCTAGGTGCTGAGAACAAGTGCCAAAGGAATGATTTTCTCTATCCAGAGCACAGTACCAAACTGGCTGTTCCAGAAGCAGAAATCCATTCTACTGGGACTCAGTGGGAGAATAGAGTGTAATTACTTTGAAAACATAAGTGAAATTTGTGACAACTGAGAAAGAGAAGGAAGCAAATTCTCAAATTTACAAACTTCCACAAACCGAGTAATGCCAGGATATTCTTGTAATTCTCTTACTGTTTGCATAAGGCTCCAACTAGGAGATTGGTTTAATCTGCATTTCATAATCCAGCACATCTGTTCCAATTATCATCAAATTTCTCTTAGGCCCAGAAATTTACACTAATATTTTCAGAACTATCTTGTAATGGGCTCAAAGTCACAGTACTTCCTTTTTTTATCTTTTGTTTTTCTGTTTCACATCACACGGCGTATATCTCCATCTGTCAAATATGTAGCAAGGCTAGGAATGATAGTCACTATTCCAAATACGATATCTAAGGCTCAGTAAAGATTCCTGGAACTCTTCTTGCCTGCAGTTTTATGATGAGGTACATGAGGCAGATAACTGCAGGTAGATTATCTCTCTCTGACTTTCAGAGTTTTCCTGGTGCATTGTTACAGGCCAGAAGGATGATCAAAATCCAAGAAGGACTCCAGAAATAATCCCAACAGTTTCCATTAATCATTATGCTTTTTAATGAGTGTTAGTATTTGCCATGTGCATCTAAGTGTAGCCACGTTTTCCCAATCAAAAGTGACCCATGGAAAGTCGAATTTAGTGAAGATGTGAGAACTGATACACCTAACTGATTTTTCTCTACTGAAATAAATGATCTCACTATACACCTATTAGTTAATTATCGTATTAAGCCCTATAATGTGTCAAGGACTGTGCAAAGCTTATATTAACAAACTGAATATTGTGATAGATTCACTAACTCATGCATTTACCTGTCAATCAATGAATCATATTTATTGAGCTCTTACTCTGTGCAGATACTGTGCTTAAGTGCTTGGGAGAGTACACTGAAACAGAGTTACTTGACATGTTCCTTGTCCAGAAGGAGCTCACAGTCTAGAGGACAAGACAGCCCTTAATACAAATAAATAAACTACAAATATGTGTACATAAATGCTGTGGGGCTAAGGATGGGGGTGAATAAAGGGTACTAATCCAATCCCCTCCCTGCCGCTTGCCAGCTGTGTATCTGTGGGCAAGTCACTTCACTTCTCTGGGCCTCAGTTCCCTCATCTGTAAAATGTGGGCTAAGACTGTGGGCCCCACATGGGACAACCTGATCACCTTGTATCCCCCCCAGCACTTAGAACAGTGCTTTGCACAGAGTAAGTGCTTAACAAATACCACATTATTATTATAAATGCAAGGGTGAGACAAAAGGGAGTGGGAGAAGAGGAAATGAGGGCTTAGTTGGGGAAGGCCGCTTGGAGGAGATGTGCTTTTAATAGGACTTTAAGGTGGGAAGAATGATCATCTGTCAGATACGAAGAGGGTGAGAGTTCCAGGTCAGAGGCAGGATGTGGGTAAAGGGTCAAATCCAAGATACACAGTATTGAGGCATAGTGAGTAGGTTGGTATTAGAGGAGTGAAATATTCCTCTTGGAGTGTAGTCTATCAGCAGAGTGTGTGCAGTATATCACTTGTATCAGCAGAGTCAGAATAAGCCACCGGGGGCAAGTGCTTCTTTGCTAGGACTCCTCCTATGCTGGCCTTTTTTTCCGCTTGGTCCCCAGGACTATTTGATTAAAAGTCCTAGATTTGGACTAATTACTCCTTGAACATTTCAATATTCTGAGGACAATGAGAAAATGCAATGAGAGGAAAGAGTCACCTAAGATCTGCCGATGGAATTTTTGCTGTCATATTTACTTCACCAAAAATTCCAGTTCTGTTATCTAACCATTGTTTCGGCTGTCAGAAGGCAAGTACGCTTAATGGCAGGTTGCCCAACCATCTGTAAAAACGAAAATACTGGTTCATACACAGCTCTGGTACATTTTATCCAAACTTTGTTTTTGTAGATTCTTCTAGAAAAAAAATAGGACACATCAAGTTCTATTTTCTACAGTTTTATCAAGAGCAGCTCCTTGGGCTACATAAGAAAACCAATACCATATTGTGGCATAGACTGTACATGCATTTTTAGACCCAAATCCTAGATTATCCTGAAATAGCTGGGCATAATAATGATGGCATTTGTTAAGCACTTACTATGTGCCAAGCACTGTTCTAAGGCTGAGGTAGATACAAGGTAATCGGGTTGCCCCATGTGGGGCTCACAGTCTTAATCCCCATTTTTGAGATGAAATAACTAAGGCACAGAGAAGTTAAGTGACTTGCCCAAAGTCACTCAGCTGATAAGTGACAGATCCGGGATTAGAACCCACGTCCTCTGACTCCCAAGCCACCGAACCACACTGTTTCTCTAACCACACTGCTTCTGGATCCGCATTTGGGTCTGTAGTAATTATTTGGTCTCCCTTATCCAGATAATTTGTTAATGTACATCTAAATGTACTCTATAATTACCATTGATTTCCTAACCAGTGTTCAGATGAGCAGAATTTCACCGGGCGAAGATGATGACAGTATCTTCCTTCCAGATCTATGTCAGCATGTGTGGTTCTCTGTGCTGCAGTACTCCATGGAGAAGGTACAGGGAGTTCTGACAGTAAGTAACTGAGAACATGAATAATAGAAGCTTCAGGTACAATATTTCCAGTTCCTGGAAGGTAGTCATCATATCTGTAATGGAGTGATTGGTTATTCTTCTACTTTAAAATGGAATGAATACCTTGTTTGAGCTAATATTTTATGTGGCTGATTTTTTTTTTCCTCCATTGCTTAGCTTCCTTGCCCTTGGGGATTGGGAGTCAGCCATGGGACAATCCATGCCAACCCCAGAATATATTTTCAACATGGCAGTTGTCAGAACATTAGGGAACAAGGGGTTGAAGTCAGTGACAAAAGACAATACAGATGTAATACTCTGTCATCATTCCTTTTAGAAGTAATGCTGGCACTGATGTCGTAAAAAAAGACTCCAAGATTCAAACACTTGGCTGGTAGAACTAAGGCCTTTGATGATTCCTATTTGGAGAGGCTGATCTCCTGAATTGTGAACCATGGCCTCTGTTGGGGTGGTTGAAGTAAAATTGGGTAAGTCTGAGGTGACTGCTGATTTAAAGTTTGAGGCAATTTGATCGTCCATCCCCAGACCCTGCTTTAAAAGTCCTTCATCTCTATTTGTTCAAGACTTCCACAAATCCTGGATAAGTGAATATATTCATTATTGCCCTAATTTGAGCTTTTACTATGCATTGTCCTTAGAACATGGCAGCAGAATTAGGAAACATTTTGACAATAACTTTAACCTGTTTGGATACAGAGGGATGTGGTGTTGGAAGAAATCATTGTGCCCAATCAGTAGCATTCAAGGAGTGCCTTTTATATGCTGTGCTGAGTGCTTTGAAGAATATGATAGAGTAGGCAGACACTATCCCTGACCTCAAGGAATTTCTACTCTAGCAGGGCAGATAGACACAAACATAATTTACAGATTGGAGGAGGTGAAGGCAAAGGGATATGGGTTATTCTGTGCTCTTGAGCTCCAGGGCCCAAGATAGAAAGAAAGCTTTCTATTCTGCAACCCTGTGAAGAGTGCCCTCTGTAGAGTTATGGATTTTTCATCCAACCAGATCATAGGGAGAAGAGAGTGCTCACTGGATCTCTCTCCCCTCATGTTTCTCCCTTTCTCCAGGCTCACATCTCCTCCTGCTTTCAAAACATCTCTACTTGGATGTCCTCCCATCACCTCAAATTTAACATGTCCAAAACTGAGCTCCTTATCTTTCCACCCAAACCCTGTCCTCTCCCAGACTTTCCCACAGTTGTAGACTCCACCACCACATCCTACCTGTCTCACAAGCCTGTAACCTTGGCGTTATCTCTGATTCATATATCTCATTTAACCTACATATTCAATTAATCATCAAATCCTGTTGGTCCCACCTTCACAACATAACTAAAATCCACCCTTTCCTCTCCAACCAAATTGCTACCACATTAATACAATCACTTACCCTATTCTACCTAGATTACTACAACAGCCTCCTTGCTGACTTCCCAACTCCCTGCTTCTCTCCACTCCAGTTCATATTTCTCTGCTGCCTGGATCATCTTTCTACAGAAACCTTCAGGACATGTCACCCCCCTCCTCAAAAATGTCAAGTGGTTGCCTAACCACCTCCATATCAAACAAAAACTCCTCAACATCGGCTTTAAAGCAGTCCCTCACCTTGCCCCTTCCTACCTCACCTCACTTCTTTTTTTCTCCTATACAGCCCATACACTTCGCTCCTCTGGTGCTAACCTTCTCACTGTGCCTTGATCTCACCTGGCCCACTGCTGATCCCTGGCTGAGGGGATGGGAAGGGAGAGGGGGAGGAGCAGAGGGAAAGGGGGGATAAGAGGGTTTAGCTGTGGAGAGGTGAAGGGGGGGTGGTAGAGGGAGTAGAGGGAGAAGAAGAGCTCAGTCTGGGAAGGCCTCTTGGAGGAGGTGAGTTTTAAGTAGGGTTTTGAAGAGGGGAAGAGAATCAGTTTGGCGGAGGTGAGGAGGGAGGGTGTTCCAGGACCGCGGGAGGACGTGGCCCAGGGGTCGACGGCGGGATAGGCGAGACCGAAGGACGGTGAGGAGGTGGGCGGCAGAGGAGCGGAGCGTGCGGGGTGGGCGATAGAAAAAGAGAAGGGAGGAGAGGTAGGAAGGGGCAAGGTGATGTAGAGCCTTGAAGTCTAGAGTGAGGAGGTTTTGTTTGGAGCGGAGGTTGATAGGTAACCACTGGAGTTGTTTAAGAAGGTGAGTGACATGCCCAGATCGTTTCTGCAGGAAGATGAGCTGGACAGCGGAGTGAAGAATAGACTGGAGTGGGGCGAGAGAGGAGGAAGGGAGGTCAGAGAGAAGGCTGACACAGTAGTCTAGCCTGGATATAACGAGAGCCCATAGCAGTAAGGTAGCCGTCTGGGTGGAGAGGAAAGGGCGGATCTTGGCGATATTGTAGAGGTGAAACAGGCAGGTCTCGGTAACGGATAGGATGTGTGGGGTGAACGAGAGAGACGAGTCAAGGATGACACCGAGATTGCGGGCCTGAGAGACGGGAAGAATGGTCGTGCCATCCACGGTGATAGAGAAGTCTGGGAGAGGATCGGGTTTGGGAGGGAAGATGAGGAGCTCAGTCTTGCTCATGTTGAGTTTTAGGTGGTGGGTCGACATCCAGGTAGAGACATCCCGGAGGCGGGAGGAGATGCGAGCCTGAAGGGAGGGGGAGAGGACAGGGGCGGAGATGTAGATCTGCGTGTCATCTGCATAGAGATGGTAGTCAAAGCCGTGAGGGCGAATGAGTTCACCGAGCGAGTGAGTGCAAATGGAGAACAGAAGAGGGCCAAGAACTGACCCTTGAGGAACTCCAACAGTTAAAGGATGGGAGGGGAAGGAGGTGCCAGCGAAGGAGACCGAGAATGACCGGCCAGAGAGGTAAGAGGAGAACCAGGAGAGGATGGAGTCCGTGAAGCCAAGGTGAGATAAGGTATGGAAGAGGAGGGGATGGTCGACAGTGTCAAAGGCAGCAGAGAGGTCAAGGAGGATCAGAATGGAGTAGGAGCCATTGGATTTGGCAAGAAGGAGGTCATGGGTGACCTTAGAGAGAGCAGTCTCGGTAGAGTGGAGGGGACAGAAGCCAGATTGGAGGGGGTCTAGGAGAGAATGGGAGTTAAGAGAGCCAGGATGACTGATAACAAAATTAATAATCAGGAATGGCTACAGGTGGTTGGATGGACAGGCGAGAAATGTGCAATTTAAAATCCTCCACAAATTCTCTAATGCCCCTATAGTTTTGAAGTTATATAAAGCAGAAAGAGCAACCTATTCACCAAAAAAGATTGAACTAAAGCTAGTTAGAGAGAATCTCAAATTTGGACTTGTCTTATCTAGATGGTATTGTACTGACAGAACTCACCTGTATTAGAAACCTATTTTTTTGCAACAAGTCTTCCCACTGCATGGAGGACACATCCAGGTATCTGGTGGTGATCATAATTCTGGTTTAAATCCCCTGCCCTGGAGTCACCTATTTGTCCTGCTCATCATGAGTTCTAAAGCATTAAGTGCTTACAGTGTGCTAACTACAAGAAAATAAATCAAAATCCAGACTCTGACCCATATGAGGCTCACAGTCTAAGTGAAAGAAGATATAAACAGAACCAATGACAATGAATTGGGAAAAATAATTCCCACCCCAAGAATGCATCTTGCATTTGAACAATCAAATTTAAGAACAGTAAAATAAGTAACAAAAACATATCATGGAGAGGGTAGACCTCAGCACCCTCATTTTTTCCCACAAAATGGTCTCTAGTTAAGAAATGTTGTTTTTCTAGCATTATTACAGTGAAAAAAATAATAATTGTCATATTTATTAGGCACTTACTATGTGCAAAACTCTGCATTACAGGTTTAGATACAGCATGGTGGAGTGGATAGAGGATCAACCTGGGAATCAAAAGGTCATGTGTTCTAAACCCAGATCCACCACTTGTCTGCTCTTTGGCCTTGGGCAAGCCACTTTACTTCCCTGTGCCTCAGTTGCCTCATCTGTACAATAGGGATTAAGACTGTGAGCTCCATGCAGGATAGGGACTATGTCCAACCCGATTTCCTTGTATCCATTCCAGTGCTTAGTACAGTGCCTGAGTACAGTGCCTTAAGTAAACACTTAACAAATACCACAATTATTATTATTATTATACAAGTTAATCAGGCAAGGCACAGTCCCTGTTCCAAATAAGGCTCAGTCTGTAGGGGATGGTGAATAGATATTTCACCTACATTTCAAAGATGAGGAAACTGAGGCCTAGGAAAGTTAAGTGACTTACCTAAGATCACACAACAGGTAGGTTGAAAAGCTTAGAGGTCCAGGCATCCATCAAGAAGCCCCTCAAAAACCCTGTAGAAAGAAAATGGGCAGTCTCAATCTTAGTTTCTGCCCACATCCCATTCCTATTAGGGGTGTGGTTTCACTCCCATGATGTCAGACAGGTGGCAGAATGCTGGGCCTGTTATTGAAGGATTCCCCATCATTGTACCCTCAATGGAAGTTTTACTTAACCTGCATCTGACATACCCACTAAATCAATGACTAAATCTGTTAGGGCATAGTATGACTCCTATTAGAACTCAACTCAAATTGTCATGACATCTTTTCTTTCACATATCATCAATTCATCCAGCTATGTTCTTAGTCCGATGATCCATATTTAAGTTCCCCCATTCAGATACTGGTAACCCTGCTTCTGTAATAAAGAGAAATTCCTCTATTAATGAAGTCGACCATATGTCTAAGAAGCAGAGTCACCAGCAACTTCCATCTCTTTGGAGTAATATTCTGGTTGTGAAATGTGACTTCATTTTTCAAGCGATCTGCTGAATAACATCACCCATATTCTCTGAACTGTCTTGCTTTTGCTCATGAAGGAGTCTAGTTGTAAATTTCATCCCCTATGCCTTTTTTAGCTTCTTTGATTATCATGTTCTCATTCGTAAGGATCAATGCACACCACAGTACTGTATCAAAGATGAATTTCCTTTCATCCTCTTTCAGGGATAGAGTCTCAGTCAAAGTATTTGCTGTCCATTATGCTAAGGACAGCAGAAACATATTGCCCCTCCTATTCAAGGATGATTTCAACATAAGTGGAAAGAGTCTTTTATCAGAGAATGGGATTGTGACAACCAGGCACTTTGGGGAGTTTCTTTGGTGTGAGAAAAAATGGAGCTCAAAAGAAATGATAATTGGTAAGTAGTTAAACTATCAAATATTAGAAGGACTGTGCTCTAATATTTCGGGAGGTTGGAGATTAAAAAAAAAAAAGTATTTATTCCCTGACAACTTCCATTGTTCAGGCTGTCAATTCCCGAATCAGCAATTTCATCACTTCATAGCACCTGCATCAAAGAGAAAAGGCAGTGTGCTAGGATGAACTGGAAAACACAAGAGAAGGTTCTGCCAGAAAACTGGTTCTTTGTTCACATGTAGGATTGTGGTCACCTTTCCCAAGGAGAGTAATCATTTTGTTGTTGTTGGTGTCATGTGGAGGCACAAAGTCATTTTAAGTCATTGGTTCATCTCAAAAGAAATCAGTTTTACCAAAATCATGTGTAATTGCTAGTATCTCATATATTTACCCTAAATCTGAATGCTTAAAAAATTCAAATTTCGCACTCATGGAGAGGAACAAGGAACCTCCCCTAAAATCCAAAGAGAACATAATGTTTCTCTGAATTGCAGCAATCATCTGGAAGTAAGGAGTGGGAGAGAGGTCTGAAATAAGGCAGAGGAGCCCTCACTTTAATAGCAATGGTATTTATTAAGCACTTACTATGTGCCAAACACTGTGCTAGTTGCTGGGGCAGATAGAAGATAATCAGATTGGAAGTACATGACACTTCCAGTTTGAGAAGGAGAGGGAGAAGGTATTGCAGTCCCATTTTAGACAAGAGGAAGTTGAGGCATCGAAAAGTTAACTGACTTGCCCAAGACCACAGAGTAGGCAAATGGTGGAGCCAAGACTATTTTGGTCTCCCAACTCTCAACCCCATGCTCTTTCCTTAGGCTTCCCATATGCCTTCCCATATGAAATTTTTCAGCATAGGTTATTTGCTTCTTTACCTTCCTGAAAATCATACATAGGAAACAATTCGCATTCTTAATGACAGCCACACGGCTAGGCTAGAGATTGTTCAATAGAGTGACCAGAATGGCTTTGGGGCTAATTGGCTATGGTGGGTGTGCCACTGAGTTCTTTGACAAATCATTTGCCAGTCCAGTTGCTTGCCTGTACTATGGAGAAGAAGATTAGTTCCAATCCATTGAGCCTATATAATATGTGATAGGTGGAAAATACTTCCTGTGTTTTTCATGGTCTTAGTATCTAGCTGTCTGAAATCTCAGTTAACTCAAATTGGCAAAGACAATATAAATTTGGTGTACACTTAGTCTAATTAAACTGTATTGATGAAATAGCTGCCCTGTACTGATGGAGCTTGGATTATTTGTATTATAATAACATCTATATTGCAAAGTAACAGAAAGTGAGAACAGTTTCAGTTTACTTTTTATCGTTGTTTAAGAGATTAAACATCTGTATAATTTGAGTAATCCGTTCTGGACGAAGAAGTACAGATTAGTTTCCAATATACAAGGAATTAGTTTTGTTGCTGTGCCGATGACTTTCATATGCTTCATTGGATAAAGTTTGTAATGTCTGCTCAAGGACAATGACCCTTCTTTAAATTGCAGCTCCCCAGTTTGGGCTGCTGCTGTAATGGACTTCTAACAGTTCACTGCTCTATTGCCCCTTTTGAAAATACACTTTGCTGTGTCTTTAAATTCTTAATTCTGCCTTCCTTGCTTGCTCAGTGTCTCCTTTAAGTTCAATCAATCAACCAATCATATTTATTGAGTGCTTACTGTGTGTAGAGTACGGTACTAAGCATTTGGGAAAGTACAATATGACAAAGTCAGTAGATATATTATTCTCTGCCCACTTAAGGGAGGCAGATTTTAGAGAAGAAGCGTGGCTCAGTGGAAAGAGCATGGGCTTGGGAGTCAGAGGTCATGGGCCACTTGTAAACTGTGTGACTGGGGGCAGGTCACTTAACTTCTCTATGCCTCAGTTACCTCATTTGTAAAATGGGGATTAAGACTGCGAGCTTCATGTGGGACAACCTGATTACCCTGCATCTACCCCAGCACTTAGAACAGTGCTCTGCACATAGTAAGCGCTTAACAAATATCAACATTATTATTACTAAAACTAATTATGGATATGTACAGAAGTGTTGTGGTACTGTGGTTGACTACTATTAAGTCACTTCATTGTCAATGGATCACTATAAGAGAAGCAGCGTGGCTCAGTGGAAAGAGCATGGGCTTTGGAGTCAGAGGTCATGGGTTCGAATCCCAGCTTGGCCTCTTGTCAGCTGTGTGACTGTGGGCAAGTCACTTAACTTCTCTACGCCTCAGTTACCTCATCTGTAAAATGGGGATTAAGACTGTGAGCCCCACGTGGGACAACCTGATTCCCCTGTTTCTACCCCAGCGCTTAGAACAGTGCTCTGCACATAGTAAGCGCTGAACAAATACCAACATTATTATTATAAGTCATTTGAATGTCATTTGATCAATCAGATATACTTACTGAGCACTTGCTGTGTGCAGAGCACTGTATTAATCACTTGGGAAAGTACAAAACAACAATTTAACAGAAACATTCCCTGCCCACAATGGTCTTTCAGTCCAGAGGGGGAGACAGACATTAGTATAAGTAAATAAATTATGACATATACATATCCTTTGGACATTTCATATTCTCCCTATTCTCAACATGCATTCATTCATTCAATTGTATTTATTGAGCTCTTACTGTGTGCAGAGCACTGTACTAAGTGCTTGGAAAGTACAATACAGGAATAAAGAGAGATAATCCTTTCCCACAATGGACTCACAGTCTAAAAGGAGGAAATTACCACAGCACTTATGTACATATCTTTGAGTCCTCTGTGGCCAGGGATTGCCTCTCTTTGTGGCTGAATTGTACTTTCCAAACGTTTAGTACAGTGCTCTGCACACAGTAATCACTCAGTAAATGCAAGTGAATGAATTAATATCTTTATATTTTTAATTACAAATTACTTATTCACATTTATGTCCATCTCCCCCTCTAGGCAGTAAGCCCAATTTGGGCAGGGAACATGTCTCCTAATTCTGCTATATTGTACTCTCCCAAGCACTTAGAACAGTGCTTTGCACATAGTAAATGCTCAATAAATATCACTGATTGATTGATGCATAAGTGCTGTGAGGCTCGGGGGAGGAGAGTAAAAGGAATAAGTCAGGGCTATGTAGAGGAGAGTGGGAAAATTCCTCAAATGTGGAGGCAAGGAATTGATTACAATATAGTGGACCTCCTACCCGGCCCTGCTTTCTCTGATTCTAAAGAAAAATAAGTCAGGGGAGTCTCATACAACCTGGACTTTGTTGAGCTTTCTGTTCTAGAGTAGAGACTTGGTGAACTTGTCAGGGAATTAGAGCTTGCTAAGCAGTTTCCAGATCCTCTGGCTGATGAGAGTGGCAGTGGATAATCAACTGTTGCAGCACCCTGTTAAAAGGCATTGAGTCCATTAGGCCCAGAGAGGCTTGAGAATCCTTCACTAGGGTCCTTGGGTTTGCACTCTTTATTCACCCTACCCTCAGCTCCACAACACTTATGCACATATCTGTGTTCTATTCATTTATATTAATGTCTGCCTCCCCCTCTAGTCTGTAAGTTCCTTGTGGGCAGGACTCTGTTATACTGTACTATCTGACTACTTACTAAGTATATTGTACTCTCTGAAGCATACAGTAAGGGCTCAATGAATACGACTGTTTGGTTAATCGACTGATTCGCAGAGCTCCAGATTACTTTTACTCAGACCTTGGATGTCACAGGAGAATTTGCTGCCTCTTCTTCTACCATATGATACATCATTTTTCCGAAGTTCTTCTTTTCTACCCCCTGCCCTGTTCTCTCAGGAGAGCATCTCTCCTTGCCTCCCTCCCTCCCTCCCTCCCTCCCTCCCCTGGTTGCCTTTTCACTCCTTCTTTCAGCTTCTCCTCCTCTTTTGACTGCCTCCCTCTTGCCCCACTTTCCCACTCTCTCCCCTTGATACTACCATTTTTTTCCTCCTTATCTCTTCAAAGTCCCTTCGCTTGTACCCAAAATAACAATCTAGCATCCCGATGAAGACAATACTGAGAAACAGCATGGTGTAGTGGATAGAGGACAGACCTTGGAGTCAGAAGGTCATGGGTTCTAATCCTGGCTCCACCACTTGTCTCCGTGTGGCCTTAAGTAAGTCACTTCACTTCTCTGTGCCTCAGTTACCTCATCTATAAAATGGGGATTGAGGGACTGTGTCCAACCCATTTGCTTGCATCTACCTAGTGCTTAGTACAGGGCCTGGCACATAGTAAGAGCTTAACAAATACTACAGTTATTATTATCATCATTATGACAATATCGATGATGTTGAAGTTGATAATGAAGATGATGTGAAGATGATACTTACATTTAATTTTAAAGGTAGTATTAAATGCATCATTCTGAGGAAAAAAATGATAATTTTGGGAAATTTCAAAGATATTAGCCACTATTAGATCTGTTCAGTTTACTTTCAGAAGCTATTTTTAAATGCTGATTACATTCTGAATTTAACATGCTACAAATTGGATTTTACTGATTTCACGGAAAGGATCATTTTTATTATTATAGCACTGAGGTTATTAAATAAAGTTGCCTCTCTCTGGAAAAAAAAAAAGCTTTCCATCTTAATTAATGAGTACTCTCTAATACGAGTTTATGGATCTGAAGTTTTGTTGTTCTTCCAAATGCTTTACTGCTTGCTTTTAAAACACATTTATTTTTTAAACTTCTTGTGTCAGTTTCTTAAATTATTTTATTAACTTTTCTACATCTTTGTTAGCTTGTCTCCTTTTGCTTTTTCCTTTCTAGCTAGTGATTGCCAATTTTACTCTTGGCTTGTGTTCACATTCACTCGAGGATCACATATCTATCTGTTTGCAGCTTGTAACGAATGCTGCATTTTTACACCTTTCCAATTAGTATTGGCAAGTCCTACAAGGTGAATCCTAGATGCACAAATCTCTGAAACACTATATTGTATTTCAGTAGGGAGCCAAATGACATTTGGACTGTGATAGGGAATGGGGAGAGCTTAATCTTCCATCTTTGCCTGACACCCTCGAAGAAGAGGCCAAATGCGGGAAAAAGAATTAGAAAACTGCCTTAACAGCTCTTAACAAGTGCAATTTCTTCTGACGTTATTAATTTTTCTTATTCCCAGGTAATATCACCCCACCTTCCACCTCAGTACTCCTGTACCAACTATGTACTTTTGTACTTATATCTACTTAGCATTTCTACACCTATCACTGTAAATATTCTGCTACCCAATCTCCTATCCATATACACTTGTTCTTCCTATTTACACCACTATTTGGCTACCCCCCACCAAATTACTAGCTCTCTGAAGTTAAGGATCATTTCTACTAGCTTTATTAAATTTTCCCAATGCTTAGTACTCTGTACCCAGTAGAAGCTCACTAAATACTGTTGATTCACTGGCTCAACTAATCTTACAAAACAATCACTAATGGGACACCAGAGAAGAAGCATGGCTTAGTGGAAAGACCAGGGGTTTGGGAGTCAGAGGACATGGGTTCTAATCCCGGCTCTGCCACTTATCTGCTCTGTGACCTTGGGAAAGACACTTAACCTCTCTGTGCCTCAGTTACCTCATCTGTAAAATGAGGATTAAGACTGTAGGCCCCACATAGTTCAATCTGGTTACCTTGCATCTATCCCAGCACTTAGAACAGTGCTTGGCACATAGTAAGTGCTTAACAAATACCATCATTATTATTATTATTATTATGTCTATAACAAATCCTTAAGGAATGGTAACTGTGCTTCAATGATTTCCTTAAAACACCTTCCACTATAGAGGTGGTGCTTGTTGAAGAATCACTAACCTGACAATGTGTAAAAATATGGCTTCTGTCCCAACATTCAGTTAAGTTAGACTGTGAAGAATGGTGCAATTCCTGGATCTGATAGTCCACCTATTGAGATTAACAAGAAGAGAAGAGCTGTTCCATTTAGCCACCTGCACAGGTTTTCCCTCAGCATAGGGAATACTGAAAAAGTGCTCCAGGAGTGCAAAGAAGCCACCTTATTGAATGTAATAAATGGTTTCCTCCCTATTTATATTTTGCTGCGGTACATTGTTGTCAACATTGAGTTTAGAGCAATTCTTTTTTCCTCACTTCTCTTTGAAAAATAGCTATAGAGTAAGTAAAATGTCTAAAGGCTGAATTTTTGTCCTTTTTTTTTCCAGGATCATAATGGGCTAAAAAAGAAGTGATGTACTTGTATATGAAAGTGTGATCGGGACAGCAAATGTACATAGCAAACAGCCTTTGGTTCAGAGGCCAAGAATGCAATTAGGAAAGATGATGGGGGAAGTGACTTGAAATGTGCCCATAGTGAAATGACCATCTTAGGAAAATTAACTACCCCTTTGGAGGTCTGAAAAGAGGCAGCTAAATGCTAGGCAGGCTAATTTCATTCACATTTTAGAAACACCAATTTCAGAAAAGGAAGGTCATGTAGTCTAGTTTGCTTTCAAATCAAATATAGTTTCTCATATACCTTCCCAACAGCTTATCATTTTTTGGTTCAAAATTATAGTCATAAAGAAACACATCAAAAATATCTATTTGCATCGATTTTCTACCAACTTTGAGTTTAGTGCATATTTTTGAAACAGTTCTGTTTTGATAAAATGGGAAATGCAACATCCAAAATCTTACAGATCTGCAAGCATTTAAACATATCCCTCCAGTTGATATATTCAATACACCACCCCTCCTTTGATCAGGTGTTGTAGAGCCTATCTTAATAAAAGAAATCTATATAGAATCAAAGCAACTGCAATGTCATGCTCTGCCCATAGGCAACCATTTGCCTCATGCTAGGAAGTCAGCCTGGACTAGTCCACTAATCTGTGCCCTAGTGGAAAGAACATGGTCCTGGTAGTCTAGAGATATCCCTTGGTCTAATCCTGGCTTTGGCCCTGGCTTGCAGTGTAGCCTTAGGCGAGTTGCAAAAACTTTCTGGGCCACATTATCTTTCTCTGAAAAATGGGGCTAAAGTAGCTGGCATTTCTACTGACCTCACAAGGATGTTATGAGAATGAAATTCATTCATTCAATAGTATTTGTTGAGTGCTTACTATGTGCAGAACACTGTACTAAGTGCTTGGAATGTACAATTCGGCAACAGACAGAGAAACTCCCTGCCCATTGACGGGCTTACAGTCTAATCGGGGCAATGAAATGAGATAACTGGGAAGAATACAGTTATCTGTATCTGATGAGGAAACATTTCAGAATAGTGAAAGTGTGGTACAAGTAAGAGGGCACAATTATTATGTAGGAGTACATGGAAATATGTTTCCTCGGTATTCTCTGACCTATTCAGAAATGTCATGGAGAATCTTGCCTGGAGGTATGTGACACCCAGCATCCCAGATTCAGTCAATGTGTAAAAATATGGCTTCTGCCCCAACATTCAGTCAAGTTAGATTCAATGAATCAATCATATTTATTGAACCTTACTGTTTGCAGCCCACTGTACTAAGCGCTTGGGAGCGTACAACACAATATAACAGACACATTCCATGCCCACAGTGAGCGATACAGTTAATCGTGTTCATTGAATGCTTACTGCATGTAGAGCACTGTACTAGGCACTTGAGAGAGTGCCGAATAACATCTTCCCTGTCCACAGTCTACAGAGAAAGAGAGAGTCTAGGAAATCCCTCCACACAAAAGGCCCTAGCTTCATTTTTTGGCTCTTTCACTGTCCTGGGTGTCTACTCTGAATCTGGGATTTACCCGAGGCCTGGTGAGTTTAGCCCATGAGGGCAGCTCCAGGCCTGAGCCCTGCTGCTGAGGATCTTCCTGTTCCATCAGAGATTGAATATGGCCCTCGAGGATGGCTCTGCCTTTCCCCAACCTAGCCCAGAAGCCATAAATGTAGCCCAGAAGCCATAAATGTAGAAGCCATATCTACCAGAAAGTACAAAGGCAGGACCTAAGGTCTTGTCTTATGCTGTTGCGTCGCCTCTGACCGGCAGGGACTGTCTCTATCTGTTGCCGACTTGCTCATCCCAAGCGCTTAGTACAGTGCTCTGCACATAGTAAGAGCTCAATAAATACTATTGAATGAATGAATGAGCTACATCACGGACACATCTCTCCCGGAAAACCCCACCTCTATCTGCAATCATTCTGGTAGTGTATCCATAGAGTTTTCTTGGTAAAAATACAGATGTGATTTACCATTATCTCCTTTAGAGCAGTAAAACTGTGTCTCCACCCTTGAGTCTCTTCCATGCCGCTGCTGCCCAGCACAAGTAAGCTTTGACTTGTAGTAGATTGCCTTCCACTGGCTAGCTACTGCCCAAGCTAGGAATGGAATGGATATGCCTCTGCTTGACTCTCCCTTCCATAGCCGAGACAGGTAGAGTACTGGAAACTCTCCAGGTACAAGCCTGAGAGGGGGGATCTAGGGTGCCCCCCCAAAATGTTCAAATTTTTTTTATTCCAACATTTCGTGGAGAGGAATTTTCTTTTTTTTCTCCCTCTGGTTCTAGTGAGACTATATTCAAAGTTCTTATTAAGGACTCTATTGGCACCTGACATTGATTCTTTCAATAAGAGTTCATGTTGGGCTCTATTTTTCAGTAGTCGCTTATGCCAAAATCATTTAGGAATCTGTAACAAGCCACACTGAAGGGTCTAGACTCTAAGCTTGTTACAGGCAGGGAACGGGCATGCTAATTCTGATGCACTCTCTCAAGTTCTTAGTATAGTGCTGGATATAGTAAGTGCTTGATAAGTATAATTTATTATCTCATATGAAGTAACTGTCATCCTTTGCTTCTCTCTTCCATACCTCCCCATCTACATTTGTCAGGTGAGAAAGAAGTAGTCTCCATGGGGATGGAAAAAGGGATAGATTGGTAATAATTTATCATACTTTTAGTGGTACCTCTACAACATAAAAAAACATGAAAATCCATTAACCAGCAATGTTTATTGGTTGGATTGTTAGGGTAGAATTAAAATAGTGAGGATATCATTAATAACCGTGTGTTTTTTTGTTATGTGCTTAGTATTAGTCAATCAGTCATACTTACTGGGTGTTAACAGTGTGCAGAACACTATTTCAAGCTCTTGGGAGAGCACAATTTAGCAGAGGTCGTAGACATGCTCCCTGCCTAAAAGGTGCTTAGCATGTGGCAGGCACTGTACCGAGTGCTGAGGTAATTTCAACACAGTCAGATTAGATAGCCCCTTTCCCACATGGAGTTCAAAATCTTAGGAAGAGTGAGAATATGGAATGAGAACAGATATTTAATCCCCATTTTACAGATGAGGAAACTGAGGTATGGAGAAAGTAAGTGACTTTCCCACGGTTACAGTGAAAATAAATGGTGGGCCTGGGCTTAAAGCCTATGTTTCTTACTCTCAGCCCTGTGTTCTATCTACAAAAAAACATGGTATCCTGTAAAACAGCATTTTGGAACTTAAAAATGGTTAAGTACTTTTGAATCGTAAGAACACAATGTGAGTGGCTGGAACTGATGTTGATTTAAGAACTGATGTTGATTTTAAAGAGTGAATGGTGTTGCTTTTAAAGATAATCTTTAAAAGATGCTCAGCACTATGAACATAAACTGAATCCAAATGAATCAGGTGCTTTATGAGATGAGTAATCTAGGCAGGAGATTTGTGGAGTGTGTCTCAGTTATACATTTAACAATAGTAATGGAATCACAACTCAGCTGTGTTGAAGAAAGCATCACAATTTCCATTGCAAGAGTAGAAACATAAAAATATTGTCTTATAAAGAAAAAAAATGCTAAAGAAATTTTACAAATAGATGAACCATCACACGAACTTGATGCTAATATACAGATATCTAAAACGAAAGATTGATATAGCTTATCTATTTTGTTTTGTAACTTACTGATCGCTGAAATGGAAAAGTCTGCACAGTATTACTCTTTGGAGATTTCCATTAATATTAAGACATTATCACTGTGGAAAGAACTTAGCAACATTCATAAAGAGCTTAAAAGATGTACCCCACACAATCATGCCACATTTGACAAGATTTCTACTGGGCAGCGTCCAAGAGATGATTAAAGTAATGGAGTGGCTGTTGCATCATCAACATTTGGATGATATGTGGATGTGAAACGAAAAGACAAATAATGAGAAAACTCTCAAAAACACCAACGTGTCCAAATGGGCAGTATGATCAACCTATATGGGATATTCTAAAGTGACTTCTGAGGGAGTGGAATTAAACAGAAATTGTGACTGAAAGGAGTTCACCTCCAGCAGACTCTAACCACCTCAAAGATGCCCCTCTATTTGGTTTCATTCAGCAGTGCAAAATGGTCAGAAATTTATAAGAGATTAGTACAAGGCACTTCAAAATCCACTTTACAACCATGCTATTTTGACCTTTCCCCCTGTACCCCCTTTTATGAAGTTACAGTAATTTATACCTGCTATATACTATTAAATAATAATAATAGTGGTATTTGTTAAGGTCTTACTATTTGCAAAGCACTGTTCTAAGCACTGAGCGGATACAAGGTGATCAGCTTGTCCCAAGTGGGGCTCACAGATTGAATCCCCATTTTACAGATGAGGTAACTGAGGCACAAAGAAGTTAAGTGACTTCCCCAAAGTCACACACCAGACAAGTGGCAGAGGAGGGATTAGAACTCAGGTCCTCTGACTCACAAGCCCCTGCTCTTTCCACTAAGTCAGGCTGCTAAGTACTTAGAACCATGTGCTGCATCCAGTAAGGGTTCAATAAATGCCATTGATTGATATTTTTATTTTCTCATGGGAACACATGTGCTCCAGAACATGAGATTGTTGTCCACTTTCAGAAAGACACACTAATATTTTGGATGCTTACGATGTACCATTGATGGATAGCCTGATTGCCTTCTGCATTAGGCACTCCTTTTCCTTTCCTCTAGCTTCCTCTTACATGCATCTTGTTATTCTGGCTGTCTGGCTTATTTCCACCCAGAAGAGAATTGGGGAGTTTTGTTGGTCTGTTAATTGGTAGTGTAAAGGGAAATTTAATAATAACACAACCTTCTTTAATTGTTTGCTTAAGCTCTGCACATAATAAGTGCTCATTAAATACCATTGATTGATGTAAAGGGTCTTGGGCAACCACATGGAACATAATGTAAGAGGGCCATTCTACAGTGTGGTCAAAATGTCCTTGGGAAACATGATACTTTTCTTAGGACTCTGTTTCTAAAGGAATAAAGGGTTTCCTGAGACAGCCAGGAGCCAGGCCTAGACAAAGAAGTCCAGGCATTCCAGCCCTGGATAGAAGCAGTGTTAAAACAATAAGCCCCAAGTATGCAGATTCAGGAAGAGCCTGTATATAAGAGGCACAATTTCAGTCTGCCTTGAAAATCATTAAACTATTTCTGAAATTGGGCTAACTGGCAATGATTTGATAATATACCTTACAATTATATTTATTGAACTTTGTTAACAAATGTTAAAGGACAAATGAATATAACTTGTCTTTGGCTTAGTGCAAAACTTTTTTTATGAGCCATAAGTGGTATTTATTGAGTGCATATCATGTGCAGAGTACTGTATTCACTGTACAATTCCACTGAGTTAGTAAACTTGATCCCTGCCCACAAGGAGTTTACAGTCTACAGGTTCCACCTATTTCAATGCATGTTTGCCCTATGTAAACAAACAGTCAGAAGAGTCAATCAGTCAACCAGTGAAGTTTACTGAGCACTCACTTTGTGCAGCACAGTAATAATTTTCTGAGAGAATACAATACCACAGAGTTGGAAGACATACCCCATATCCACAAGGAGCTTACAGTCTAGAAGAGGAGAAGGATTTTGAAATTGACAGGATAATAAATCAATCAACCAATCATATAATTATTAAGCATGTCCTCTGTGCAGAGCACTGGGCTAAGCACTTGGGAGAGTACAGTATCCCATTCCCTGTCCACAAGTAGTTTGCAGGCCAGAGAGGGGAGCAAATATTAACATAAATTATGAATACATAAGTGCTGTGGGGCCGAGGGTGGGGTGGAAAAAGAGTACAAATCCAAATGCAAGAGCGATGCAGAAGGGAGAGGGAGTAGGAAAAATTAGGTCTTAGTCATGAAAAGCCTCTTCGATGAGATGTGATTTTAATGAGGCTTTGAAGGTTAGGAGAGTGATGGTTGTCAGATATGAAGGGGGGTGGAGTTCCAGGCAAGAGGCAGGATGTGAGCTAAGGGTCGGTAGTAAAATAGAAGGGATTTGGGAACAGAATCCTGTTGGGTAAAGGTTCAGACACTGTGAGCCGAGCGATTTTTTTCTGAAAATCAGGTGATCAGTATCATTTTATGGTGTAATTTGGAGAATATATAATATACTAAATTCTTAGTAAACCATAACAGGTTGGGAAATGAAACTAATCCCTCTGATGTTTAGGTACTTAATGGAAAGGCTCAAATTCTGTCTTTTTAAATTTGTTTCAGCAGTGTCTCCACAGCAGGGGTGTAGCAGACAGGATTTTGCTGTGTGTCACATGCAGAAAAAATTCAGGAATCAGTACAAAGATGCCTACAATTTTTATTACACCTTATGAAATAATCTGATAACTTCAGTAATAATAATAATTGTGGTATTTATTAAGTGCTTACCAAATGCCAAGCACTATACTAAGAGCTGGGGTAGATACAAGGTAATCATGTCCCACACTCATTCTTTCAACCTTATTTATTGAGTGTTTACTGGGTGTAGAGCACTGTACTAAGCCCTTGGGAGAGTACAATACAACAATAAACAGAAATACTCTGCCCACAAGGAGCTCACAGTCCAGAGGGGGGAGACAGATATCAGTACAAATAAAGAAAGTGCAGATATGTACATAAGTGCTGTGGGGCTGGGAAGGAGGAAGACAAAGGGAGAAAATCAGGGTGCCACAGAAGAGAGTGGGAGAAGAGGAAAGGGGGACCCTAGTCAGGGAAGGCCTCTTGGAGGAGATGTGCCTTCAACAAGGCTTTGAAGGGGGAAGAGTAATTGTCTGTTGAATTGAAGAGGGAGGGTGATCCAGGCCAGAGGCAGGATGTGGGCCAGGGACCTGTGTCGAGATGGGGCTCACAGTGCTTATCACATTTAGCTGTCCTGAAAAGTGCATCAAGGTTCTGGACTGGTTCATGATAACGTGGCTGACCAGGTCAGATCCGAGCATGCCCTATCCGATATCATTCCCAACACCAATGGAGATGCACAGTCATCCCAGTTCTGTTCAATGCATTTTATGCAGCGAGGCTGGAAATGGCAATAAGAGGCTCAGGTTATGTGTTAGAGTACACTTCTACACCTTTGGGATTCTCTTCCAACAGACTTCTAGTATCATCCAAAGACTTAGAGATAGTCATTCAAGAATTGCTGTATGCAGATGATGGCACCCTAGGGGCACACATATATAAGAAGATGTGCAAGTGATTGTAAACTGCTTCACTGAATCAGCCAGAGTTTAAAGGCTGACTATAAGTAACCTTATAAAAAGAGGCAAAGGAAAAACAATTCCAGGCCCTGCAAACATCACACCTGCCAACACAAAAAAGGACAACCTTTTTGTACACATAATATAATAATGATGGTATCTGTTCATTCATTCAGTAGTATTTATTGAGCACTTACTATGTGCAGAACACTGTACTAAGCTCTTGGAATGTACAAATCGGTAACAGATAGAGACAGTCCCTGCCCTTTGATGGGCTTACAGTCTAATTGACTGTAATTAGTCTAATTACAGTCTGTAAGGTCTAATTAGATTGTACAGTCTAATCTGTTAAGCACTTACTATGTGCCAAGCACTCTTCTAAGTGCTGGGAGAGACACAAAGTAATCAGGTTGTCCCACGTGGGGCTCACAGTCTTAATCCCCATTTTACAGATGAGGTAACTGAGACCCAGAATAGTTAAGTAACTTGCCTGAAGTCACACAGCTGACAAGTGATGGAGCTGGGATCAGAACCCACAAACTCGGACTCCCAAGCCCAGGCTCTTTCCACTAAGCCACGCTGCTTCTAACATAATATGGCTGGGATGGTATTGTTACTCATTAAGCTTTTTAGTCATACACACACTCCTTGGTGCATCTTCTTGGATACTATAGGCAACCTTTTACATTTCCTTTTACCAAAGTAAAGAAAAAAAAAGAACCTAAGTCTAGATCTAGCCAAAATATGCAGAAATGACTTGGTGCAATTATCCTCTTGATTTTGATCAAATGGCATTGAGGAAAAAGTGAGTATTCAATAATAGTAATAATAATTGTGTACTTGTTAAGTGCTTACTGTTTGCTTGGCACTGTACTAAGCACTAGGGTGGAGACAAGCAAATCGTGTTGGACACAGTCCCTGTCCCATGTGGGGCTCACAGTCTCAGTCTCCATTTTAAATATGAGGTAACTGAGACACAGAGAAATGTAGGGACTTGCCCAAGGTCCCACATCAGACAAGTAGCAGAGGTGGGATTAATACCCATGACCTTCTGACTCCCCAACCTGTACTCTATTCACTATAACATGCTGCTTCTCGTAGATCCAGTTCATCTAGATTGTTGTTCTACTTCAATTATATGGGTAATTACTCAATTGTCCACTTGCCTACAAACATAGGTATAAACTGTTTTAATCTAGTGTTTCCAATAATAATGGTTATTTCAACTGCAATTATTCCTTACAATTGTTACCACCAATTCAATTTTACCAACCAATTCACACTGTTCAGTTGTGTTTTGCTAATAGCATATTTGAGCAGGATATTATTTGTTGGTATTTAGCCCTGATGTTATGCCGGTGGAAAGAGTGCCACTTTGGGAATTTGGAGAACTGATTTCTAGTCTTCATCCTGTTTGGTGGGGCTACATCATCAGTGGTGAAGTTTTCTGACTGAAGAACCGCTCGGGAGGTGGCTAGATCCAGCAGCAGTCATGTAAAGTAGTAATAGTAGTGATAGAGAATAGATGATGACTATTTATCATATTTGTGTATTTATCTGTAATTCTATTTATTTCGATGCTATTGATGCCTCTCTACTTGTTTTGTTATCTGTCTCCCCCTTCGGACGGTGAGCTCATTGTTGGGTAGGGATTGTCTCTACCTGTTGCCGAATTGTACTTCCCAAGCACTTAGTACAGTGCACTGCACACAATAAGCGCTCAATAAATACGATTGAATGAATGAATAACAGTAGTAATAATAGTAATAGTATTTATTGAACACTTACTCTCTGCAGAGCACTGCAATGAAGCACTGGGAGACCATACACAGTTGGGAATTGTACACAGTTCCTGGCCCTTAGAAGACTTATAATCTAAGACTATGAGGTTGGGGAAGGAACATGTGACATATGTAAAGGGTGGTGAAGCAATAAAACATTAAAGCCATCCATCAGTCAATCAATCATATTTACTGAATGCTTGACTGTGTGTAGGGTATTGAACTAAGAGCTTAGGAGTACAAAATAACAGTTGGTAGGCACACAAAGGAACATAAAAACAAAACCAAATAAATAATAATAATGACAATAATAATAATAATAATGGTATTTGTGAAGAGCTTCCTCTGTGCCAAGAACCCTTCTAAGAGCTGGGATTGATACAAGGTAATCAGATTGGACACAGTCCCTGTTCTACATGGGGATCACAGTCTTAATCCCCATTTTGCAGATGAAGTAGCTGAAGTACAGAGAAGTTAAATTACTTGCCCAAGGTCATACCGCAGACAAGTGGAAGAGCTGGGATTAGAACCTGTGACCTTCTGACTCCCACCCTGTGTTCTATCCATTACACCATGCTGCTTCTCTAAATAAAAAACAAAACTGGGCGGGTGCTGTGGCTAGAGGAGGAGAATTTCAGGCTCTTTGTGGCTCAAAGTCCAAGCATAGCGATAGCCAAAGAAACCACTTTGGGAGCTACTTGTCTTCCTGAGGTTCTATGGAGGGCTCTAGACAGTAATCTTGTTGTAGGCAGGGAATGTGTCCGTTTAGTGTTATTTTGTACTCTCCCAAGCGCTTACTACAGGGGTCAGCACACAATAAGCATTAAGTAAATACACCTGAATTCAGTAAATCCTAGAACGAGTAGTCTACACTCGCTGCTTAGAATTGCTTAACTCCCATTCTCTCCTGGACCCCCTCCAATCTGGCTTCCATCCCCTCCACTCTACCGAGACTGCTCTCTCTAAGGTCACCCATGACCTCCTTCTTGCCAAATCCAATGGTTCCTACTCCATTCTAATCCTCCTTGACCTCTCAGCTACCTTTGACACAGTCGACCATCCCCTCCTTCTCCACACCTTATCTCACCTTGGCTTCACGGACTCCATCCTCTCCTGGCTCTCCTCTTATTTCTCTGGCCGGTCATTCTCGGTCTCCTTCGCAGGTGCCTCCTCCCCCTCCCATCCTTTAACTGTTGGAGTTCCTCAAGGGTCAGTTCTTGGTCCTCTTCTGTTCTCCATTTACACTCACTCCCTCGGTGAACTTATTCGCTCTCACGGCTTTGACTACCATCTCTACGCAGATGACATGCAGATCTACATCTCTGCCGCTATCCTCTCCCCTTCCCTTCAGGCTCGCATCTCCTCCTGCCTCCAGGATGTCTCCACCTGGATGTGGGCCCGCCACCTAAAGCTCAAAATGAGCAAGACTGAGCTCCTCATCTTTCCTCCCAAGCCCGGTCCTTTCCCAGACTTCCCTATCACCGTGGATGGTACGACCACTCCCCGTTTCTCAGGCCCGCAACCTCAGTGTCATCTTTGACTCGTCTCTCTCATTCACCCCACACATCCGATCCGTTACCAAGACTTACCGGTCTCACCTTTACAATATCGCCAAGATCCACCCTTTCCTCTCCACCCAAACAGCTACCTTACTGCTACAGGCTCTCGTTATATCTCGGCTAGACTACTGTGTCAGCCTTCTCTCCGATCTCCCTTCCTCCTCTCTTGCCCCACTCCAGTCTATTCTTCACTCCGCTGCCCGGCTCATCTTCCTGCAGAAATGATCTGGGCATGTCACTCCCCTTCTTAAACACCTCCAGTGGTTGCCTATCAACCTCCACTCCAAACAAAAACTCCTCGCTCTAGGCTTCAAGGCTCTACATCACCTTGCCCCTTCCTACCTCTCCTCCCTTCTCTCTTTCTACTGCCCACCCGGCATGCTCTGCTCCTCTGCCGCCCGCTTCCTCACCGTCCCTCGGTCTCGCCTATCCTGCTGTCGACCCCTGGGCCACATCCTCCCATGGTCCTGGAATACCCTCCCTCCTCACCTCAGACAATCTAATTCTCTTCCCCTCTTCAAATCCCTACTTAAAACTCACCTCCTCCAAGAGGCCGTCCCAGACTGAGCTCCCCTCTTTTTCCCTCTGCTCCCTCTACCCCCCCTTCACCTCTCTGCATCTACACCCTCTTCTCTCCCCTTTCCCTCTCCTCCTCCCCCGTCCCACCCCCTCAGCACTGTACTCGTCCGCTCAACTGTATATATCTTCACCACCCTATTTATTTTGTTTATTTTATTTAATGAGATGTACATCACCCTGATTCTATTTAGTTGCCATTGCTTTTATGAGATGTTCTTCCCCTTGACTCTATTTATTGCCATTGTTCTTGTCTCCCTGTCTCCCCCGATTAGACTGTAAGCCCGTCAAAGGGCAGGGACTGTCTCTATCTGTTGCTGACTTGTACATTCCAAGCACTTAGTACAGTGCTCTGCACATAGTAAGCTCTCAATATATACTGTTGAATGAATGAATGAACTGACTGACTGGCCTCATGCTGTGGCTGATTTTCTATTTCCTGCCAGGGTGGTGGCCATCAGAATGAGTTGTATTGTCTACAATCATGTGGATGAGAGTAGGTACGGATTCCCGGGGAGTCAGTGTGGCTGGTGGTCCAGTGGCAGGGGGTCAAAGACCACAGTGGTTACCATGGCAACTGTCCACTGCATCATGGTGCTAGAGCACAGCACTGACACAGTGCATGAGTCACTTCTGTTGTACATGGGTCCTGTGTGTAAAAAGTCTGAACTTTGCAGTATGTCTGCGTTCAAAAGTCATGCTTGCCTCCTTGTGCTGATCACTCTATGGCTGTGATAGAGTCTCTTCAGCCCTTTACTCAGCCAAAGTTTGCACCTGGAACCAACTCAGGAGGGCTCAGATGTCCAATAATATCCACAGGGTCCTAAAAGTCTTTGGCTTTCCCTTTCAGGAGTGGGCAACAATTGGAGGCCCCAGTAAGCAATCTTCAATTCATCTAACCCTTAGATCATCAACAGGGGCCCTTGGCTCTCAAAGGTTTATGAACAAATAGCAAGAACATCATTCAAAATTGTCAGCCAACCCCTCTCTAAAGATGGGCAGCAGGACGCTCAGAAGAATGTTATTTTCCTTCCCCTCCCATCACTTCTCCAGCAGACACATCTCTCCAGCACCCCTCAACTGTGTCCAGGGCAGACACAGAGGTTGGAGCATTACTGGGACTTTGAATAGATAAATTGAAAAGGTCAAAAGGAGACAAATACGAAAGAATACCAATTATCTTTTCTTCTGATGCATTTTCCTTCCCCAAGACCCTTTCTACTTTCCTGAAAGTGGCCTGGTGTCCTTGCTCTGTTGACTAATTCCTCTGTGTCTCTGAGGGATCACATATTTCAGATTCAATCCCTCCAGACTCTCCCATTCAGCTCTTTCCTTCCTACATTACCTTACTGATCTACTACAAACCAACCCACACACTTCGCTTTTCTACCACCTTCTGATTTTCTGTACCTCTATCTCATCTATTTCACCCCTGGCCCCTTGCCATACCCTTCCCCAGCCTGCAACACCCCCCTCCTTTCATATACAACAGACCCCCACTCTCCACACCTTTAACAGCCTCGTAAAATTTTATCTTCTACAAGAGGTCTTCTCTGACCTGGCCCTCATTTTCCCATCAGTCTTCCCCTCTGCATTACTGGTTCATTTGGTTGTGAATCCTTTAAGCATTTTGATATTCATCCCAGACCCACAGCACATAGGTACATATCGTACTGTATCTGTTTCCTCTCCATAATTTATTTTAATGTCTGTTTCTCCCTGTAGACTGAAACTTTCTAGGAGGCAGGATCATGCCTATGAACTCTATTGTATCATACATTCTCAAGCACTTAGTACAGTGCTCAGTCCACAGGTCTCCACTCCTCAAGTACCTCCAGTGGTTACCAATCCACCTCTGCATTAAAGAGAAACTCCTTACCATCTACTGTAAAATACTCAATCAGCTCTAGCCTCTTACCTTCTTTTGCTGATTTCCTCCTAAATTCCAGCCCATAATAATAATAATAATAATGTTGGTGTTTGTTAAGCGCTTACTATGTGCAGAGCACTGTTCTAAGCGCTGGGGTAGATACAGGATAATCATGTTGTCCCACGTGAGGCTCACAGTTATCCCCATCTTACAGATGAGGTAACTGAGGCACAGAGATGTTGCACAGAGAAGTTAAGTGACTTGCCCACAGTCACACAGCTGACAGGTGGCAGAGCTGGGATTAGAACCCATGACCTCTGACTCCCACATCTGGGCTCTTTCCACTGAGCCACGCTGCTTCTCAAGCCCATACACATCACTCTTCCAATTCCAAACTACTCACTGTATTTCGATCTCATTAAGCCCACTGCTGACCCCTTGGCCTTGTCCTCCCTGTGGCCTATGACTCCCTCACCCTTTATATCCAACAGACCACCACTAACCCCTCCTTCGAAGCCCTACTGAAATTACATCAGTCAATCAATCAATCATAGCTACTGAGCACTTATCATGTGCAAAACATTGTACTAAGTACTTGGGAGTGTACCATATAGCCGAGTGGGTAGAGGCATTCCCTGCCCATAATGAACTATGACTCTTCCAGGAAGCCTTCCATGACTAAACCCTCATTCCCCCTACTTCCTGCAATGACTAGGCATTTGGATCTGTACCCTTTAAGCACTTGATAGTCACCCCACCCTCAACCCCAAAGCACTTATATACATATCTGTAAATTATTTATTTATATTGATGCCCATCTACCCCTTTAGATTGTAAATTCGTTGTGGTTGGGAATGGGTCTACCAACTCTTCCAGTGCTTAGTACAGTGTTCTGCACACAATAAATGCTCAAAGAATATCATTGATTGATTGATATTATCCATGCATGCTAAACCAATTAGTGAATTGGTCAGATTTTATAGCTTGCTTAATGTGGAACTCCATCATTTCATTTTCCTTCTGCCTTTTTTCTCTCCCTTCCTCCTCCTCCCAAATAGTATATTTTATGGAGTAGTGGATAGAGCATGGCCCTGGGAGTCAGAAGGTCAGGGGTTCTAATCCTGACTCTGCCACGTGTCTGCTGTGTGGCCTTGGGCAAGTCACTTAGCCTCTGAAGTGCCTCAGTTACCTCAACTGTAAAATGGGAATTAAGGCTGTGACCTTCATGCAGGACAGGGACTGCATCCAACCTGAGTTGCTTGTCTCTACCCCAGTGCTTAGTACAGTGCCTGGCATATAGTAAGCACATAGTAAGCACTGAGCAAGCAGGGAGAGTAATTGCCAATCAGATTTGAGGAGCGACAGCATTCCAGGCCAGAGGCAGGATATGGGCAAGGGGTCGGAGGCAAGATAGACTGCGCCTCGATCTTATCTATATTGCCTCCAATTCCTTAACCACATCCTGCCTCCAGTCTGGAATTCCCTCCCTCCTCAAATCCCACAGAAAATACTCTCCCCACCATCAAAGCCTTACTGAAGGCATATCATCTCCAAGAGGCCTTAGCCCTCCCTTTCCTCTTCTTTCACTTCCTTCTGCGTCACTCTGACTTGCTCCCTTTGTTTTTCCCCTTTCCCAGTCCCACAGAACTTAAGTACATATCTGTAATTTATTTATTTATATTAATGTCTGTTTTCTGCCCTCTAGACTGTAAGCTCATTGTGGGCAAAAATGTGTCTGTTTATTGTTGTACTGTACTCTCTCAAGTGTTTAGTACAGGGTTCTGCAAACAGTAAGCACTCAATAAATACAATTGAATGAATGGATGAATGATTGAACAAATACTACACATTATTATTATCATTACAATATACTTATTCATTCAGTCACATTTATTGAGCGCTTAACGTGTGCAGAGCACTGTACTAAACTCAGAGCTTAGTGAATTAGATAAGATATTTTTGTTTGTTTTGTTTGTTTGGTTATTGTATCCTTTCAAAGCTCCTTATAGGCCAGAAAATCTTCCAATAATATCATAATAGAGACAGCCAAAATCAAAACAACCTGTGAAGGTAAGATAGATTTGGTCAACAGACCTGTGAAAAAAATAGTTATAATAACACAGATGTTATTGGAAAGAATATTTATAAGAAACACTTTTTACCTATGGATTGTATACGGAATTCAAAAATTTATCCCTTAGCAACTCAGTACACTTTGGAAAATACTAACCCAAAAGATTACACATTTAAGTTTATTATATTCAAAAGTAGCACATTTTTTGGGTTGCCAGAGGATTCAGGGGACAGAAAGGTAGGACATCAGGTCACCTCATTTCTACATTCCTACAGCAAAGACTACAACTTTTCCCAAGCCTTGATCAAGGTAGCACGTTAGTTCTCAATAAAGAAGAGTGCTCAGCTGGAGTTTGGTATCTATGGTTCTCAAATAGTTGCCATCCTGTTGAAGGTTGGCATGAATGAGGTAAGCTTCCAGATAGTAAATGTGATATCCAGCCGCCTGTAACTAAATTTTATTTGAGCAGCCATATTGTCAACCAAATGAGCTGCTACTTCCATACACCCACATGCAGCAGAGAATGTGATTAGATTTTATTTCCACTTAGGCTAGATAGATCTCTAAATTCAATGGCACAGGGAAGCAGGTTTATGCATTTGCTATGAAAGGCACCAATGTATCAGAGAATAACATGAAAATTGGAATAGCTCACAGTAAAATGTAGGCCATCCTCTTACTATTCCTAAACTATCCCTATATATGGGAATCTTTTTTTCCCCAGTACTTCCTGGCTTTAGTAAGAACCTCTAATTATAACAGAGCAAAAGTTCCCAGATATCCCTAGGTGACATTTAAGAATCACCTCAAAATACATCAAATACACTGGGCAAATCAATACAATTGTTAGGAGACTGGATATTTTAGGAGCTCTGCTCACGAATAGAGATTCTAGTTCATGTTTCAAGTCAATCTGCATTTATACCAGCCTAATTTTTTTTAGGATATTGATAAGATTTAGTCACTGATGACTGGGGTTATTTAACAGTTTGCATAAGACAAATAATTTTTGACAACACATTCCTTATTCTCCAGGGAGGCAAATGAACTATTCATAAAATGAAACTACCTATTATTATTATCATATATATTATTACTTTCAGCAGCAACAGCAACATCATTATTAGCAAGTGCTATAATATATCAATAAAAATATCATTAAAACAATTACAATTCATAATTCTAAATTTATTTATTAAGTACTTACTATGTGCCAGTGTTAAGTGCTGGGGTAATCAATCAATCATATTTATTGAGTGTGTTCAGTGTGCAGAACAATATTAAGTACTTGGGACATTACAACAATATGACAGAATTAGTAGATATGTTCCCTGTCCACAAGACATAGAGAAGGAGCACGGCTTAGTGGATAGAGCATGGACCTGTGTGTCAGAAGTACCTGGGTTCTAATCCTGGCTCCACCACATGCCTGCTGGGTGAACTTGGGTATCTCAATTAATGCCACTGGACCTCAGTTACCTCATCTGTAAAATGGGGATTAAGAGCATGAACCCCATGTGGGACAGAGACTGTAACCAACCTGATTGATTTGTATCTACCCCAGCACTTAGAACAGTGTTTTTCACATAGTAAGTGTTTAATAAGTACCGTGATTATCATATAGTACAATCAGATGAGACACAGACTTTGTCCCATTTAGGGCTCCTAGTCTAAGGGGAGAGAGAAATCAATCAATGAATCATATTTATTGAGCACTTACTGTGTACAGGGCACTGTACAAAGCACTGGGGAGAGGCAAAGCAGCACTAAATTCACTCACAAATGCATCAGGGACTTGGAAAAAGAAGCACAAATGGCTAGGAGAGGGATAATCAGAAGCAGAGCAATTGTTCTGGCCAAGTTGCAGCTGCTTTTAGTACATTTTGTTGTGACTGACAAAGCTTTTCACTGAAGCTTTATTAACTAGAATAGTTTATAAAGATTATAAGCTTGTTGTGGGCAAGGAATGTGTCATGTGGTTATATTGTTATAGTGTACTTTACTCTCCAAGCACTTAGTATAGGGTTCTGCTCTCAATAAATATGAATGATTGATTGATTGAATGAATGCCAGTAAACATCAGTTGGAGGAGTCATTCTCTTCAGAGTTTGTGCCGAGGCCTGTTCTAGTTTTCTTGGGTCAGACTGCATGCTAGCCTCCATCTGTGTGCCTTTCTGCTTTTAAAGGAAAATTCAGCCAACACCCGAGAGCCTACTGTTAGTGCAATTCTGTGTTGTCCAGTTGGTATATGCCACTCATCATTAAGAGAATACAGGTCGTTCAGTGTGAAAAGAAATGTTCCAGACTGACAATCTTCAAGATCACCAGACTGAAGTCTGAAGACAGGTAAAATCATGGGGGCCCATCAAAGACAGTTTTAGGAGCTACTTGCCAGGGATGTGTGATTCCAACTCATTACCTCACTGTCAAGGTAGTGTTGATAAACAAACAACCTAAAATTCTGATCGGGATGTTTACTCATTTACCCCATCATTTTGAACACCAGTTATAATTGAAGCAATCATAGAATGGCACTGAAAAGATGCCATGAATCATCAAATCAAATAGCAGTTAATGCAATTTTATGGCTAAATCTCCATGTTTTATTCCCAGTTAAATCATCTTTTTTGTAGCCCTCTTGGCTAAGCAACTCTGTTTCAGGTCTGGAACAGGGACAACACATGAATATTAATTTTTTAAAAAAATTAAACTTCCTAAATGCAATCTTAAGCAAAGAACAGGCCTTCCCCTTCATTGCATTTTCTCATTTTTAGACCTTTCCAGCAGTGTGTTTTTGAAATGACAAAAAAAAAAAATAAATCAAACTTTAACCAACGTGTGCAGTGAAGTAGAAGTCAGTTTTAATCTAGTTATTGTAAAAAAAAGTCAACCATAAATCAATGTGTACATGTTAAATGTCCCTAATATGTTATTTAGTAACTCAAGTTAGTCATGCCAAGAAAGTGAAATTCTGTATGAATACTTAGTTTGCATATAGAACTCTATTCACGCTTATTATACTGTCATTGTTTCAGAATAGAGACTTTAATATAATAATTATACAGATTAGTTTCTCATAATTAGACAGTCTAGTCTGTGGAAAATGAATGCTTAAATTACTAATTTTATATTGTAACTGGAACTGTGGATATTAATGCCTCTCTCTTATTTTCCTACAGTGTGTTAGTCAAATTTGTTTTAGCTGAGCTAATGTAAGTGGAACATTATAATATCAATCAATCTTATTTACTGAGCATTTACTCTGCACAGAACACTGTACTAAGCACTTGGGATAATACAATGTAATAGATTGGGTAGATATGCTCTCTGACCTCAAGGAGGTTACAGTCTAGAAGGAAAGACAGGCATTAAGATACAGTACAGACATATACAAAAGTTCTATGGGACTGAGGGTGGAGTAAATTAAGGGTATAAATCCAAGTGCTAGGGTGAGACAGAAAGTACAGGGAGTATGGGAAATGAAAGCTTAGTCAGGAGAGCACTCGTGGAGGAGATGTGATCTTAATAAGGCTTTGAAGGTGGAGAGAGTGGTGGTCTGTTGATTGGGGGGCAGGGGGGAGGCGGAATCCAGGCCAAAGGGAGGATGGGATAAGGGTTATCACTATTGTTATTATTATTATTAGTGCTATTATTCTGTTTTCCAATCATTTAAATTTGTGTCTTGTACCTATCCACTGCTAGTGGTGAACAGGAGCAGTAAGAGGTAGGTGAAGGAGGGATTGGAAGTGTGAATAAAATCTAAGAGAAGCAGCATGACTTGGTGGAAAGAACATGGCCTTGGGAGTCAGAAGATGTGGGTTCTGATCCCTGCTCCACCACTTGTCTGCTGTGTGGCTTTGGGCAATTCACTTCACTTCTCTGTGCCTCAGTTACCTCATCTGTAAAATGGGGATTAAAACTGTGAGCCCTATATGGGACGATCTGATTACCCTGATTCTACCCCAGTGCTTAGAACAGTAACTCTCACATAGTAAGTGCTTAAAAAATAACCTTATTATTATTATTATTATCTTCAATAATGCTGGCTCCAGAGACCATTCATTCATTCATTCAGTCATATTCACTGAGCACTTACCATGTGCAAAGCATTATTCTAAGCACTTGGAAAAGTACAATATAACAATACACACATTCCCTACCCACAGTGAGATTATAGTCTAGTGGGGGAGTCAGACATTAATATGAATGAATGAATAAATAAATTACAAATATGTATCTGAGTGCTGTTAGGCTGGGCCGGGGGGATGGATAAAAGGAGAAATCAGGGTGACACAGAAGAGAGGGAGAAAAGGAAAGGAGGGCTTAGTCAGGGAAGGTCTTTTGGAGAAGAGACCAAACCTCTTGGAGAAGCAGCATGGCACAGTAGATAGAGCACAGGCCGGAGAGTCAGAGGATCATGGGTTCTAATTCTGGATCCACCACTTGTCTATGTGACCTTGGACAAGTCACTTCACTTGTCTTAGTTACCTCATCTGTAAAATGGGAATCAAAATTGGGAGCCTTATGTAGGACAGGAACTGGTTTGCTTGTATCCACGTAGGTGCTTAGAACAGTGCCTCGCACAAAGTAAGCTCTTAACAAATACCACAATTATTATTATTACTGTTATTACTGGAGGAGAAAAGAAGTTTTTCTGGGGTAGGTTAATGCATAAAAAGCTGAGTAATTTCTGTGTGCTAACTGCCTTTCTCATTAATGAGGTTCCGGCAGAGCAAAGCCCAGAAATTAACTCAGGATACACTTGAGAGTAGATAGAAGATGTAGACCTAACAGTATTTATCAAATGCTTATTTTATGAAAAGCATTCAATCAATCGATCATATTTACTGATCACTTACTGTGTGCAGATCACTGTACTGAACACTTGGAAGAGTACAATATAGCAGAGTTGGTATACCTGTTGCTATTGTGCTAAGCATTGGAAAATTAGCAGGTTGGTGAAATATAGAAGTAATCTCAAGTCCCTAAAGAGCTCATGAGCTAAGGGTAAAGGGTGAGGAGGGGGTTGATGACAAACACTTGAGGAAACATGGAAATAAAAAATATGAACAACAAGGATGACAATAAATATAACAAGGACTGTCAGACACTAGAGTTTGGGAAGTGGGACCTTGGGTCCAGTTATCAAAATGTGAGAACCACAGTTGTGGCTTCCAAATATTCTAGAAGTTAAAAATGCAGGAGTGTGAGTCCTTCTGGGGTTGGAGAAGGGGGTGTTGAGAGTCTTGATGGCATGGGTGCAGAGAGGGGAGGAGATTGTTGTTGAGCTGAACCAGTTTGATAGGAGATCTGTTTTCCTTAAATAATAATTTTGGTATTTAAACAACAGTATCAGAGCTGCTGACACATTCAGATTTGAATCAGCTACATTCCAAATATTGTTATTTGCAGGGAGCTCACGTTAGTTTTCAACTCATTTTCTTTGGTGACCCAAACCCCTCTGACTTTGCACTCAGGACTCTAGAGATAAAAACCTTATGCACAGAACAACTATTCACTCCCATTTTTTCATTTCATCTGCCTGCATCTTTGCAAGATTCTGCGTGCCATCCAAAGCATAGACCCTTTTAATAGCTGGGAATCTCTAGAGACCCGAGTGCAGAATGGAATTATTTACAGCACGGTGACTTTTCATTAATGATGGATGCCTCAAACCAGAAAAGTAGACTTTCAACTCTTCCTGGGCAAGAATTTTTACTTTCTCTTCCCTGTATGATTCTGGGGAAATATAACAATAAGAGTTCCCCTTCATCTTCTTTTCACTTAAAGCTTCCAAAGGGAGTCCTGGTAAAATGAAAAATGTCTCAAGAATAGATTTATTCATTTATGGTTCAAATGTCAAAAAAGCAATCATCTGTAAACTATATTTTAGAGGAGTGTAAAACAAGGGATTGGGGAGGTGGAAAGGTAAACAAAGATCATCTTTCCAGACTTCTCCTCTTCAATTAGGAGGATGTATCTTTTTCCCAGATATCCAAGGGCTGAAATGGGAAAAATGATCATTTTCCCTGAAATGCCTAATTTTGAAATCTTCAATGAACTGAAAACAGTAATATCAAAGTCCTGAGAGAAAGATTAGATTAACAAGATTCATTCATTCAATAGTATTTATTGAGCGCTTACTATGTGCAGAGCACTGTACTAAGCGCTTGGAATGAACAAGTCAGCAACGGATAGAGACAGTCCCTGCCATTTGACGGGCTTGCAGTCTAATCGGGGGAGACGGACAGACAAGAACAATGGCAATAAATAGAGTCAAGGGGAAGAACATCTCGTAAAAACAATGGCAACTAAATAGAATCAAGGTGATGTACATTTCATTAACAAAATAAATAGGGTAATGTAAATATATACAGTTGAGCAGACGAGTACAGTGCCGAGGGGATGGGAAGGGAGAGGGGGAGGAGCAGAGGGAGATGAGGGGAAAAAAGGGTTAAACTGCGGAGAGGTGAAGGGGGGGCGGTAGAGGGAGTAGAGGGAGAAGGGGACCTCAGTCTGGGAAAGCCTCTTGGAGGAGGTGAGTTTTAAGTAGGGTTTTGAAGAGGGGAGGAGAATTAGTTTGGCGGAGGTGAGGAGGGAGGGCATTCCAGGACTGCAGGAGGACGTGGCCCAGGGGTCGACGGCGGGATAGGCGAGACCGAGGGACGGTGAGGAGGTGGGCGGCAGAGGAGCGGAGCGTGCGGGGTGGGCGGTAGAAAGAGAGAAGGGAGGAGAGGTAGGAAGGGTCAAGGTGATGTAGAGCCTTGAAGCCTAGAGTGAGGAGTTTTTGTTTGGAGCGGAGGTTGATAGGCAACCACTGGAGGTGTTTGAGAAGGGGAGTAACATGCCCAGGTCGTTTCTGCAGGAAGATGAGCCGTTCTGATCCCATTTTGTATTATCAGAAGGCATCTGTTTGGGGGTTCATGTTTTCAGCTGTTAACAGTGACCCTTTTTGTTCTAAACTCATTTTTGTCTTTTCCATCTGTTTGTCTACTGGTTTAAATATGTGTTTCTACAGTGAAAGATATTGACTCCGTGGGATTTCAAGAGATATAAGGAAATAGACCAGAGCAAAAATGCCAACTGAGGGCTAGCAGATTGAAGGTAGTATTTTTTCCTTCTTTGAGCCACTCAATTCGGGTGAACTAAATCATTAGGCCAGAGTAAAAGCACTTAAAGTCATGTTGTCTTCTAACACCTGGTTCCTATTTGGGAGGGGTGAAGGTGGAGGATAAGTCACAATGTGGTGGATGGAATCTGATAGCTAACTAACCGTGAACTTATTGCTTCCTCATTCTGAGCTGGATGGTGAATTCTGACAGAGTGTCTTGAGTTTGTGTTTGAACTTGTTTGAACTGAGGCTCATATGAGGGTGTGATGTGAGTCTGAGATCTAGAAGACCCCTGGTCCAAAGGTAGAAGGCCCCACAGGTGATTTTGAACCTCGGTTCCATGACCCTGATGTACTTTCAGGTCTTCAGGAGCATTTCAGGCTCAGCTGACCTAATGTAGACTCCCCCCTAGTCTCCTCAGTATCTCTAAGACTCATCACTCCACCTTGTCTGTGCTGTGATCCAGATCAAAGCAGACTGCTTTCTTCCCTGATACCTGATAGGAGCTCTGAGATTGTCAGGTTCAAATCCTGGCTCCCAGCAGGAAGGAAGTTCTTACTCTTTAATAGATCTTGCTCTCTACTCCAAACAGCCCACAGGGTACCACTCATTCATTCGATTATTCTTTCAATCATATCTATTGAGTGCTTACTGTGTGCAGAGCACTGAACTGTGAGCTTGGAAAATGCAATTCAGCAATAAAGAGAGATAATCCCTGCCCACACTGGGCTTACAGTCTAGAAGGGGGGAGGCAAACACCAAAACATGTAAATAGTTCTGTGGAGCAAGGAGAAGGGAAAGAGTAAAGGGAGGTCATCAGGGTGATGGATGGGGGAACAGAAGAAAAGGGGGGCTTAGTCTGGGAAGGTCTCTTAGAAGAGGTGAGCCTTCAGTAGGACTTTGAAGGGGTTCTCTCCTCCTCCCTCCAGGCTCGTGTCTCTTCCTGTCTCCAGGACATCTTCACTTGGATGTCTGCCCGCCACCCAAAACTCAAAATGTCCTCCTGTCTCTCCCCATTCCAGTCTATTCTTTATTCCGCTGCCCGGATCATCTTCCTACAGAAATGCTCTGGGCATGTCACTCTCCTTCTTAAAAACCTCTGCACGAAACAAAAACTCCTCATTCTTGGCTTCAAAGCTCTCCATCACCTTGCCCCCTCCTACCTCACCTCCCTTCTCTCTTTTTACTGCCCACCCCATACACTCCGCTCCTCTGCTGCTCACCTTCTCACTGCCCCCCACTCGGGCCTATCCCACCGTTGACCCCTGGCCCACGTCCTACCGCTGTCCTGGAATGTCCTTCCTCTTCACGTCTGCCAAACTAACTCTCTTACCCTCTTAAAAGCTCTACTGAGAGCTCACCTCCCCCAAGAGGCCTTCTCAGACTGAGTCCCCCTTTCCCTCTGCTCCTCCCACACCCTCTGCTTCTCCCCCTTCCCCCTTCCCCTCCCCTGAGCACTGTGCACATTTGTATAAATTATTTATTACCCTATTTATTTTGTTAATGAGGTGTAAATCCCCTTGATTCTATTTATCTTGATAATGTTGTCTTGTTTTGTTCTGTTTTGCTCTGCTGTCTGTCTCCCCCATTAGACTGTGAGTCTGTCATTGGACAGGGATTGTCTCTATCTGTTGTCTTATTGTACATTCCAAGCACTTAGTACAGTGCTCTGCACATAGTAAGCGCTCAATAAATATGAATGAATGAATGAATGAATGAATGAATGAAGGGGCCACAGGAACCTGAATGTCAATGGACTCAGGAATAAGACTGTAAATTCTGAATTGTAAGCTTGTCCTTTAGACTGTAAGATCATTGTGGGCAAGGAATGTGTCTGTTTACTGTTATATTGTACTCTCTCAAGAGCTTAGCACAGTGTTTTGCACACAGTAAGTGCTCACTAAATACAACTGACTTACTGACTGACTACTACATTGAGTGTCTCCTGGTTGAAAAGGGAACTGAGTTGCCTCATTTGCATCTCTTTGAGAATGTTTACCCATACAGTTGGGTTCTGACTCAATCTTAGACCACATTAAATAAATATCCACTGAGTAGTGAGCATGGCTTCTATTTTGAAAGTGCTACTGGGATGTGGAGGTATGAAATTGTTTTCAGAGAGAATATGGTTCAGTCAGCATCTGGGTCTGGAAGCAGGTTTTCTACCTGTCCTCATTTTCCATTACTTCCATGAGGGATTTTGTGACAGGCTGACACATACTCTGAGTCTGACTGTGACTTTCTCTTCCTTGGAAATTCATAGGTTGGTTCTCTTCCCTTCTTTTAGTAGCAAAATCTTTCTTATTTCTGATATTTTGAACATGTTTCTCCCTCAAATTCTAGATTTGGTGTCCTTAAATAGAGTGTCTCCTAGTTTCAATTCTTCTTCTGTCACACTGATTAGAGAGTCAGGTATCTTCAGTAGGTCTAATGCTTCTTGGATTCTATTTTTGACTCTTGAACACTTAGACTATTCTGTCTCATACTGGTTTCAATTTATTTATTTCAAACTGGGGATTGAAGTTTTATTGGTTGGAGGGTGGTCAGAAACTGCACGGAAGGCCAAGACACAGCTTTCTGGGCATCATCAACATCACTTCCCCCTTTAGACTGTAAGCTCATTGTAGGTAGGGAATGTGTCCACCAACTCTGTTATATTGTACTCTTCCGAGTGTTTAGTACAGTGCTCTACACACAGTAAACACTCAATAAATACATGTGATTGGTTATTACACAGCAGCAAGTGCTCGGTACAAGTTAGGATGTAAACAATGCAACGGTATTATGTCTCTCGGTTTTTCTGCTTCCTATTAAAACAATGCCTTGAGAAGCCGTGTTGCCTAGTGGAAAGAACATGGGCCTGGATGTTACAGTAACTGAATTCTAACCCCAGCTCCACCACTTCCTGCCCTGCGACATTGGGAAAGTCACTTTGTGCCTCAGTTCCACCTCATTTTAAGTGATGAATTATGTCTAGTAATGCTATTGTTTGTGTCCATATCTTCCAACTCTGTTTTCTGTAATCCCTTTAAGTACTAGACTGGGGCTGAGAGTGAGACTTCCCTATGGCAAATTCAGGTCTTGCTAAGTTCCTCCATTAGACTGTAAGCACCTTTAGAGCAAGGGATCATGTCTACCAACTATACTGTACTCTCCTAAATGATTAGTCAGTGCTCCGCCCATAGTAAAAACTCGATAAATTGATTTGGTAAATCTACCACAGGCATCCTGTAGCTGTTTTGGCCAAATTCAAGACCTCTAATCTAATGTTTTTGATTTTGTTAGTGGAGGAAATCATGGATAAAGTAGTGCTCAAAACAAACCATTGACTGATTTATGGAGAGACATCACCAATTGCTACAAACTTGGGGCTCAAAGATAATGATTTAGCTTAATGAGTATGAGGTGGAGGTGGGATAACATAAGTGGTATTTATTCAGGGCTTACTGTGTGCCAGATGTTATATTAAGCGCTGGGGTAGATAAAAGCAAATTGTGTTGGACATAGTCTCTATCCCGCACGGGGCTCAAAGTCTTAATATCCATTTTACAGATGAGGTAACTTAGGCACAGAGAAGTGAAGTGACTTGACCAAGGCCACACAGCAGACAAGTGGAAAAGTTGGGACTTTAACCCATGACTTTCTGACTCCGGGACCTGTGCTCTATCCACAGTAATCATTGACAGTATATACAGTGAACTTTAATTTTTCAAACAATCCTTTTAAAAATATTTTTCTTAGGCATCCTAAAACAGTTGAAACACAGTAACAACTATAATTCCCCCCAATAACCAAAAAAATATACATTAGAATGAGGGGTCCTGAATTTAGCCAGCAGAGCTACAGGATGCCAGTGAGAGCTCTGAAAAACCAATTTATTGAGTGCTTAGTTTGTGCAGAGTACTGTCCTAAGCATTTGGAAAATTGCAATATAAGAGAGTTGGTAGATGCAATTCTCTGCCCACAAGGAGCTTGCAGTCAGTTCCATAATGATTTGGGATATTTTGTTCTACAAAATGTTAATGATGCTTAATGTTTTGAGTTGAGCAATTCAGTGATGCTTTATAGAATTGCCAGACCTGATATATGAAAATTTTAAATTGTAATGTTGACAGACTTTCTGAGCCAGCTGGGCAGTGGTGATGGCACGGGGGAAGAGGGGAGGGCAGGACTTTGATCTGAAAGTCACATGGTGAAGTCCACACTGTCACAGGTGTGCCAGGCAGAGGAAATCTCTTCACTCTGCCTTTCACAGCAGTCTTGCTTGCAGCCTGCACTGAGCAATATGCAGGCTAGTGTTTGTAAGACCATCCAGGACCCAGGAGGTAGAGCTTCATTCCAGAGATGAGATGGAGGTAGATGAATGGTGAGTGAGGGCAGGCAAGCAGAGAAGATAACTTATAAACACTTAAATTATAATATCATGTTTTCAAGTATTTGGAAATTAATTAATAGGAAACGGCCTGCTTTGTATTCTGTCTTTCACATCTCCAATACGAGTCATTCAATCATCAGTTTGTACTAAATATTGTCCCAGGAGCTGGAGAAGATGGTTGGTAATTATAACAAATTTGAGTAGTATGAATTAAAACAGTTGAGTATTTTTTTTATGGTATCTGTTAAGTGCTTAGCATTGTGCCAGGCACTATACTAAGCACTGTGGTAGATACAAGGTTGTCAGGTTGGACACAGTCCTCTCTCACATGGGGTTCATAGTCTTAATCCCCATTTTACAGATGAGCTAACTGCAGCACAGAGAGGTAAACTGACTTGCCCCAGGTCTCACTACAGGATTAGAACCCAGGTTCCTTTGACTTTCACACCTGTGGTCTATCCACTAGGATATATTACTTTTCTCTATAATTATACATTCTTATGAGGACAAGAGGAGGGTGCAAATTATTTCTATGGAGTAGTCCCTGACCTATTTGGGGCTCACACACTAAGGGAGAAGGAGTAGGATTTAATACCCATTTTACAGATGAGGAAACTGACACACAGAGAAGTTAAGTGACTTTCACTTGTTCACACAGCAGACACATGGCAAAATGGGGATTAGAACCCGGGTCCTCTGACTCCCAGCCTTGTGCTCTTCCCCCTAGGCCATGCTGTTTTAGTCCATTTTTTAAAAAAATCTGCTCATTATTCTGACCATCTACTATCAACTACCATGCCCCACCTTCATTTGTATTTTAAGATCTGACTTGACCAGTAATTGCGAATAGGGAC